>NC_140382.1:5965000-6077500 GCF_054491055.1 Hypomesus nipponensis | reverse complement strand
TGGATAAATCTAATATTTAGTTATCCTCAGTCACGCTCAGAGTGTTTTTCCGTTTGTGTCTCACATGAAAGAAAGAGAGGGACAGAGAGAGAGAGACAGACAGACAGACAGAGAAAGAGAGAGAGAGAGAAAGAGAAAGAGAGAGAGGGGGGAAGAGATAAAGAGAGAGAGGGGGGAAGAGATAAAGAGAGAGAGGGAGGGAAAAGAATAGGGGATTGAGCTATTTTCTTGTATTTATTGCTGGACGGATTCAGCATCCCTGTGCCACTGTCACCTGCGGCAGCACATCCAGTATCAACATGTGGTGAGGAGGGAGGGAGGGGGGAGGGTGGAGAAGAAGGTAGAGGAGAACTGGAGGGGGGAGAAGGTAGAGAAGAAGGTAGAGGAGGACTGGAGGGGGGAGAGATGGGGAAATAAGGTACGTTGAGAAAAGGATAAACAGATATGGTCCTCATGCCTGGAGGGGAGGAGACAGAATCCTCTCACTGTATCTGCCCTGATTACTTATCTTATCTGCTCTCTCGCTTTCCCTCTCTGTTACTATCTATGTATCTATCTATCTATCTCCTCTTATCTATGTTCCAGTTTCTGACTCACCACCAGGTGACGAAGGTGCATCATCCACGACAGCTGAAGAGGAGGCAGACAGCTGGAAGGTTTCACAAACACAGACTCCACCATCTTCCAGAACCAGAGTCCAGTTGATGGGATGGGCTTGTCAACTGTCAACATTATTGACATAAGGGGGGACTTTGACTTTGCTCCGACAGGCTGGTTTGCTCATGTAAACCAGCCATGGCAGAAGCTTCTGTCCCTCATATAGCTTAGAAATGACAGTTACACAGGAGAGAGGGAGAGAGAAAGAGTCTGTGGAAACCTTGTCTAATCAACACAGTGGCCTAAATGGTGTGCAGATTAGATCCCTCTCTGTCTCTCTCTCTTTCTCTCTCCCTCCCGGAACACCCTCCCCCTCTACTTTTGTACTGTTTTCTCTCCCCCCCATCCCTCTCCCCCCCCCCCCTTTACCCCCTCCTCCGCTCTCTTTCTCCATCTCTTGCCCTTTGCACCCCCCCGCCCCCCTCCCCCACACACACAGACACACACACACTTCTTCTATAAGAGTCAGTAGCTGTCCTCTAGGGGTGAGAGCAGGAACTGTAATTATTATTTATCACACTCATTTGCGGCGCTCCTGTGAGCAGCCGGTCAGATCCTGTTTCCACAGGCAGGTCCTCCTGAGCCGCAGAGGGACACCACTTGTTTTATTGGCTCTCATTAATCAGCTTCCACACACGCCCAAACACACGGACACACACGGGCTCGCGAGCCAAACACGCATCCTCCGAGCACACACACACACACACCTCCGACGACGAC
Organism: Hypomesus nipponensis; assembly: GCF_054491055.1. NCBI lineage: Eukaryota > Metazoa > Chordata > Actinopteri > Osmeriformes > Osmeridae > Hypomesus > Hypomesus nipponensis. The sequence continues at coordinate 6,076,123 of NC_140382.1, read as the reverse complement.
ACCCACACACACACACAGGCACATGCACACTTCTGCCTGGCTACAAAAGTGAATTTTAAGCAGAACAGCGTTTAGTGCGGACTCAGATCAAGTCATCAATCAGCTCCTAAAGCAGGCTGGTAGGATGGAGAAGATGCGTCTAATGGGTCTACCTAACCACTAGAATGACCTGAAAAGGGTTTTATTATTCTACTATCTCAGAACACAAACGATGATGGATTACAGAGAGGGACACTTGGCTGGACGATACAAGGCAACATTTTTGAATCTTAGGAACAATTCAGAGGAATGTTGTCAAAGATCTAAAGGCCTTTGACGAATGAGGGGATAGCCGTGCCTCTTGTTTCTATGCATTCTTAATGAGATCTTTCTTCTTTCTTTACACTCGCCATAAACCTGAAAGCTGAGTAAAAGGCTTAAGAAGAAACTGAATTTGCCGACATGCATCGGGCCATGTAGGGCCTAGAAGAAAGTCACTATCAATGTCGTAGTGCTGGATAACTTGATATTGATAGCTTGATATGGCCTGCAGCAGAGGAGGTGAAGCAGGATGCACTGTTAATCATGGTAATACTGACACATAAGCTATGCTTCTGTTTCTGCTATGTTCTCTCCTAGAGAACAGCCTCGTTTGGAATTGATGTATTCACTATTTGTTTTATATCTGATTAGAAGCGAGTGGAGTGATTGCAACCAACCTCTGTCTTCACAAAATATTTTTAATATGAAAACTCCACTCGTGACTCCACTGACAGCTTATCGGTCACCCTGGGACTTACAGCCGCGTGATGGCAGTGTTGCCCGTAAACATCTTGTGCAACCAGACAAGATGTTATAAACGCAACAAACTATTTAAATAATATGAATATTTAAAACATTTATTCACAGTCTTTTTTCATTTTCTTATAAGTAAGGCATCGTATGAGTACGCAGAGTTTTGCGTCACGGCACTGCGAGCTTTCTTGTCTCCACTGACAGTCGGCGTGATTTTTTTTTCAGTCGGCTGAAATGTAGGTTGCGGAGCGCAACGTTGCTGATGTCACTGCAGATGCGAAGCAATTGTCAACAATAATAATTATAATTATAATAATAGCAAAATAGTCAATGATGTACTGTCCAAAGGACTCATGGCACACAATGACAGTCTGCAGAAAGTCCATCTTCCTTGAGATGTGTTGCCAAACGGGGTTACAGCAGCCTAGTGTGACTGTAAGTGTTACTTACTGTAAGTCGCTTGTCTGCTAAAATGAGTAAATGTGAAGAAAACAGGACTATGAAATAGTCCAAGATTTAAACTTAGACGACAAATGGATCACATTGTGAAATAAATCTGCTTTTGACAACTAGGCTAACGCAGTACACGTTTCATTGTCAGTTCGATGGGGACCTGCGTATTAAGAAAAAAAAAAAAACTGACTTACAGTCGGTGGACACCAGTCGGTATACTTGGTTTTGTTTACCTCGCCCGCTCCACGTGGGGAAGGAGGACGCGGGGGGGTGGGGAGCGTTGGGGTATGGATTAGTTCAGCGCTGACCAGCCACCGTTCTGTTGCCTGCTGTGCGTGGCTCCTTTTAACTTAACACAGCGATAGACAAAGAAGCAGGGAGAAAATAGTTTACACTTGATTGTCAGTGTCGGCCAGAGTCGGTATCTCATCGACCTCCCATCCAGCTGCTCCCAGTCGTCATCTGCCATGTCTCTGTCCGGGTCGCTGACGCCTGAAGACGGCCTGTATGGTAAGAGACATGAGCGGGACCGAGGTGGTGGTGTCGTTGTCGATGTCATGAAAGTGATGTATTTTTATGTGTTCAATGATGTCCAAGGTCAATACTGTCAGCCAGTCAACGTGCGCATTTTCTTAGGTTCTCTTTTTATAACGCTTTTCTATATTGTTTCTATGCTGAACGATATAGATTGTTCATTCGAAAACGCTTGAAATAGACCCAATGTGAGACTGCATATGCAAAAAACTAAATCTTTCGTACTGAGCATCCTTTTTATGCACAATCCATACCTATACACCAAGGCCGTAGCCATGGAGTCAATATTGGGGGGGACGAATCATTTTTTTAAATGATAATTTGCGTGCGTGTGCGTGGTTGCCTGTCGTAGCTTAATACATTTATATTTTTATATCAATATATTGGGGGGGGACATTTGGACCAGATTGGAATATTGGGGGGGGGGGGGGTGTCCCCCAACATGTATTATGATTACGGCCTTGCTACACATTGTGTGGCCTCAATAAACAGGTAGTGAACATCACATACACTGCTAGACCACATTGGTTTCTATAAACAGTGACAATGTTGTTGATTCTCCTGGAGGATCAGAGCATGTTGGGGTGGGGGCACTGCCAGTTCTAGAACTCATTGTTGTTGTCACGCCTCCTGTCATTGTGTAAACGGATTTCCTGACTCACCTGTTTGTATCTACGTAAGCCAATTAAGCTGAGCTGATTTCCAGACACTTATAGCCTGCCTGTGATCAGTTTGCCCACAGCTCTGTGCATGCATGGAGAACATGGGCAACATCCTGCCAGTGTGCTCACCGTTTCTACTTTAAGGGGTTAACCGGAACGGTCCGCAGGCAGGACAGTCTCTCGACCTATCACAGGCTACAGTCATACAGGGTCAACAACAAAAGAGGGGATCGATGTTTCTGTTCTTCAAGGTCTCCCCATGGCCCGCTGGAGGGTTATGTAAAGATGGCTTGGCGGCCGTCCCTGAGAGAGAGAGAGAGAGAGAGAGAGAGAGAGAGAGAGAGAGAGAGAGAGAGAGAGAGAGAGAGAGAGAGAGAGAGGTTGTGTGGTGTTGCACCTCTCAAGGGGGGTGCAGTGGATGCCGGCCGGCCAGCCCGCCTCGGCCCATGCAGGGAAGAGACCGGGCTGCGGTGATGTCATAACCCTGCCTCTCTGGGCGCCCAAAACTGGGACACTGACACACTTTCGCTGCTGCCCCTAGCCCTCCCTCCCTCTGCGCCCTCCCCCGCCGTCTCGCTCCGTCTCTCTGTCTGCTCTCATCACCCGTGTTGTTGTTGTTGTTGTTGTTTATGGTAATCCTCTCTTGTGAGGCTGGGAGAATGGAGGAAGAATGATCCAAAAAACTGGACGTAAGGATGAGAGGAGAGCGTGTCAATGTTTGTAGAGAGAGCAGGTGCTGGTGTTTTAATGCCCAGAGAGAGAGAGAGAGAGAGAGAGAGAGAGAGAGAGAGAGAGAAAGACAGAATGAGAGAGGAGGGAGTGAGAAAGAGAGAGAGAGAGAGAGAGAGAGAGAGGAAGGGAGAGGGTGAGAGAGAGAGGAAGGGAGAGGGTGAGAGAGAGTGGAAGGGAGAGGGTGAATGCCTAATCCCTAACAGAAATAAGATCTTACGTAAGCGAGCCTCTGTCAGGTTCTGTTAGCCCTGCCCCACTGGTTGGGTGCCCCTGTGTTTGTTGTGTTTGCATGTGCTGCCGTTGTTGTTGGTGGTGTTGTGTGTTCATGCTGGCACAGGAAGCAAGGTAAACACGCAAAGACGTCACTGCCTCTTTCTGGATCTCTCTGTTGGTCTCTCTGGGGACATTTGATAACATTTCAGGGTATCTTCTTACTAAACTAACCATATGTCCGCTATCAACAACACACACAAACCGAGATTGCAATCTCTTCCAAGTAACTGTTGACACCAGAAAATTTCCAGTCTATATTTGTGCCTGATATCTGCATCCAGTCTTCTCAGACCAGTACAGAATATATCTAGAACTGTTTACAACTGGAGATTCATATTGTGTGTACGTTTTCGAATAGCCCCTCCAGTGACTCTTTTGCGGCGGCGTCTCCTCAGGGTCGTGGGTGGAGCTGGAGGAGCTGATAGCAGCAGCGAGCAGCAGGGACGGTCTGACAGGGCCTCAGGACGGCGTGGCCTCCCCCAGCCTGCAGGGGGAGCTGGAGAGGATCCTGCTGGAGGCACAGCTGGAGTGCGAGAGGACTAAAGACAGGTGCCCCCCCCCCCCCCCCGCGCACGCGCGGCTGTGCATGAGTGTGTGTATGCGTGTTCACGTGTTGGTATTTGTGGGAGTGTCTTTAGGAATCGGAGGTGGCAGTCCGATGGGTGAGTTTGATATCCCTTCCTCTCTTTCATCCTCGGTGCCCCCTGACCCCCGTGCCCAGCCCCCCCCAGGTGGCGACCCCCCAGACCAGCACTTCCCCTCGACCGTCCAGCGATCGACCGTCCAGCGATGACAGCAGCAGCACAGACTGTGTCACCATCCAGGTAACGACCACACCTCCGTCCGCTCCGGAGCCTGCTTCCTGGGGAGGGCTATAGCTCAGCAGAGCATGCGGCTGTACATCAAAAGGTTGCAGGTTCAAATCCCCCTGTATGTATGTCATTTGGAACATGAGCTTCTCCGATTGAAACAGGTTTATTACTATTTATGTCAATCTAATACACCATACAATACAATGTTGTGTTCTTGTCCATTAGCTTTGCAATCAAGGCATTAGATTTTTTTCTAAAGTCCTTTTCGCTTTCTTCTTCTCTAATTCTCTCTTCTCCCCTCTGCTCCTCTCCTCACTCTAGGAGGACAGTGATAGGCTGGCCAGTGCTGACTGGGTTTGGGATTGGTCCAGTAGACCTGAGAACTTCCCACCAAAGTAAGACCCTCTGTGCCAACATGACTTAACCTTCATCAGTATCCATTTGCATTTTACGGTTCCATCACAGGGCTCTGTAAAGACATGGATATGAGAGCTCAGTAGCTTTTATATAGCTGACAATAATTTGGAGCAGTCTGCTGACATTAAGCTCAGCTACTGTACCACACTCACTAGCAGCAGGTACATCACTGAGGCTTGTGTACAAGTGGATTTGATGGAGATATGAGTACCTAATAGCGGTTTCACAGAGACGCAGTTACGAAAGCCACGTAAGCTAACACCTGCCTGCAGTTCTGTTGTTTTTCTGTTGAGTTATAGATATGAATCCTCAGAGATTTCCTCTTGTAGAGAAGCCTAACGGGTTTTTACGTTTCTGTCTTGACCCTCTGTCATTCCTCCCCTTTTCTCTCTTTCTATCTCTCTCTCTTCCCCCCTTCTCTTCTCCTTCATTCGCTCTCCTATTCAACCCCCTTTTCCCCTCTTATTTATACCCTCCTCTACACCTCCTCCCTGCCCTCTCCCCCCTGTCCTCCCACCCTTCCTCCCTGCCCTCTCCCCCCTGTCCTCCCACCCTTCCTCCCTGCCCTCTCCCCCCTGTCCTCCCACCTTTCCTCCCTGCCCTCTCCCCCCTGTCCTCCCACCCTTCCTCCCTGCCCTCTCCCCCCTGTCCTCCCACCCTTCCTCCCTGCCCTCTCCCCCATATCCTCCAACCCTTCCTCCCTGCCCTCTCCCCCATGTCCTCCCACCCTTCCTCCCTGCCCTCTCCCCCATGTCCTCCCACCCTTCCTCCCTGCCCTCTGCCCCATGTCCTCCCACCCTTCCTCCCTGCCCTCTCCCCCCTTTCCTCCCACCCTTCCTCCCTGCCCTCTCCCCCATGTCCTCCAACCCTTCCTCCCTCCCCTCTCCCCCCTGTCCTCCCACCCTTCCTCCCTGCCCTCTCCTTCATGTCCTCCCACCCTTCCTCCCTGCCCTCTCCCCCCTGTCCTCCCACCCTTCCTCCCTGCCCTCTCCCCCCTGTCCTCCCACCTTTCCTCCCTGCCCTCTCCCCCCTGTCCTCCCACCCTTCCTCCCTGCCCTCTCCCCCCTGTCCTCCCACCCTTCCTCCCTGCCCTCTCCCCCATATCCTCCAACCCTTCCTCCCTGCCCTCTCCCCCATGTCCTCCCACCCTTCCTCCCTGCCCTCTCCCCCATGTCCTCCCACCCTTCCTCCCTGCCCTCTGCCCCATGTCCTCCCACCCTTCCTCCCTGCCCTCTCCCCCCTTTCCTCCCACCCTTCCTCCCTGCCCTCTCCCCCATGTCCTCCAACCCTTCCTCCCTCCCCTCTCCCCCCTGTCCTCCCACCCTTCCTCCCTGCCCTCTCCTTCATGTCCTCCCACCCTTCCTCCCTGCCCTCTCCCCCCTGTCCTCCCACCCTTCCTCCCTGCCCTCTCCCCCATGTCCTCCAACCCTTCCTCCCTCCCCTCTCCCCCCTGTCCTCCCACCCTTCCTCCCTGCCCTCTCCCCCCTGTCCTCCCACCCTTCCTCCCTCCCCTCTCCCCCCTGTCCTCCCACCCTTCCTCCCTGCCCTCTCCCCCATATCCTCCAACCCTTCCTCCCTCCCCTCTCCCCCATGTCCTCCCACCCTTCCTCCATGCCCTCTCCCCCATATCCTCCCACCCTTCCTCCATGCCCTCTCCCCCATGTCCTCCCACCCTTCCTCCCTCCCCTCTCCCCCATATCCTCCCACCCTTCCTCCCTCCCCTCTCCCCCATGTCCTCCCACCCTTCCTCCCTGCCCTCTCCCCCATATCCTCCAACCCTTCCTCCCTCTCCCCCATATCCTCCCACCCTTCCTCCCTCCCCTCTCCCCCCATATCCTCCCACCCTTCCTCCCTCCCCTCTCCCCCATATCCTCCCACCCTTCCTCCCTCCCCTCTCCCCCCTGTCCTCCAACCCTTCCTCCCTGCCCTCTCCCCCATATCCTCCCACCCTTCCTCCCTCCCCTCTCCCCCCATATCCTCCCACCCTTCCTCCCTCCCCTCTCCCCCATATCCTCCCACCCTTCCTCCCTCCCCTCTCCCCCCTGTCCTCCAACCCTTCCTCCCTGCCCTCTCCCCCCTGTCCTCCAACCCTTCCTCCCTGCCCTCTCCCCCATATCCTCCCACCCTTCCTCCCTCCCCTCTCCCCCATATCCTCCCACCCTTCCTCCCTCCCCTCTCCCCCATGTCCTCCCACCCTTCCTCCCTGCCCTCTCCCCCATATCCTCCAACCCTTCCTCCCTCTCCCCCATATCCTCCCACCCTTCCTCCCTCCCCTCTCCCCCCATATCCTCCCACCCTTCCTCCCTCCCCTCTCCCCCATATCCTCCCACCCTTCCTCCCTCCCCTCTCCCCCCTGTCCTCCCACCCTTCCTCCCTGCCCTCTCCCCCCTGTCCTCCCACCCTTCCTCCATGCCCTCTCCCCCCTGTCCTCCCACCCTTCCTCCCTGCCCTCTCCCCCATGTCCTCCCACCCTTCCTCCCTGCCCTCTCCCCCCTGTCCTCCCACCCTTCCTCCCTGCCCTCTCCAGAGAGTTTGTGTTCCAGCATCCCAAGCAGCCAGGCTCCCTCAGTGTCAGGAAGACCGAGGTGATGAAGAGAGGGATCTTCTCCTCCGATGTCCTCCTCATCCTCATCCCCTCACTGCTGGCCTCACACCTGCTCACACTTGGAGTGGGGTAAGATGTACACACAACTACACACACACACACAGGTATGCACGCTCACACACGCACGCACACATATCCATACACACGCATGCTTTTTCTGTTTTTGTTGTGTGAACCATGTCAGTGTCTGTCCTTCCCTCAGGATCTACATTGGAAAGCGATTGGCTTCATCCACAACCAGCACCCTGTGACATGTGCTTTGGGGCCGCGCCCTGATTGGCTGCCTGACAGCCAATGGGAGTTGCAGTCCTCTCAAGACCACTTCTGTTGCCCCCCTCTATCCCCATCATGGGGCAACTTAGGACCCAGCCTTTCTTTACCACACTGTCTCTGTCTGTCTGTCAATCCACCTAGCAGCATGACGTTTGTATGTCTCTCCGTATGTCTATATGTCTGTTTGTGTGTGTGTGCATTACTAGTAAGCCTTAGTCAGCCTGTCAATCTGTGTACCAGTCAGTCAGTCAGCCATTCAGTCTGTGTGTACCAGTCAGTCAGCCATTCAGTCTATGTGTACCAGTCAGTCAGCCATTTAGTCTGTGTGTACCAGTCAGTCAGTCAGCCATTCAGTCTGTGTGTACCAGTCAGTCAGTCAGCCATTCAGTCTGTGTGTACCAGTCAGTCAGTCAGCCATTCAGACTTGCAGCCTGTCCGAGTCAGAGCTTGACCCAGGTCACTTACCGTGAAAGGAGAGAGAGAGATAGAGAGAGAAAGAGAGAGAGAGATCAAAAGCAAAATGAAGGATGTCAGAGGAGACAGAATGTGTTGCCAGATGTTGGAAAGAGACACATCTTTATTTTTAGCCCAATGTTGAAAAAAGGTTTTCTTCCTCACCATGGCGATAAACGTGTGTTGATGATTTGACAGACAGCCATGTCGAAGCCGGTTGGTGGATTCAAACTATCCGATCATGCTGTTTCCACCGCCTACGGCGCTGGTTTGGCTAAACCCATGTTGACGTTTGGCTCAGGGAGGTGAGCACTGCTGGTTCGTTGGAACACGGAGAGAGGGTCTAAGACAAAAGGGTCTAGGACTACAAAACGAATGTCTGGCTGTGTCTGTCTATCTCCTAAACATTTCACTGTGTCATGTGGAACTACCACAACAGTTACCCCATTAAACATCTCTCTTCACTGCTCCCCTCAGCTCTACGTGATTCTCTCGCTCCGGCTGTGTTCTGTTTCCATCCCTGTCTGGAAGGAGTTAGTTGTTTTTGTTTTTTTACATTTGATCACAAAACATGTTGAGGAGAACGATGAGGTCATGTTCTCCTGGATCCTCCTTCTTGTATCTTGTTGTTCTTGGTGGAGACATTGTGTCCTAGAGTTGCATTCTTATTTAGTCATGCCAGACCGGGAGTCAGGGTGAGTTGTAGGCTCTGCTGTGTGGCAACACCATCTCTTGTCGGGTTGTTAAGCAACCTGTATCGTCAAATTGAAACATCTGGCCGCCATTTTATAGCCTTCCCGTTTGAGATGAGTCATTGTATATCAGCCTGTTAATCGGGCAAATGAAAGTTCGGCCTAGCTACTATTTCCTCATATCTGATTCAGACCAGGTTATGTTTATACATGTGTACGCACGCACACACACATGGACACACACACAGACAAATCTCCCCCAACGATTTATGACCTTTCTGGTATATTATGACATCACACCAGTCTGTTTCTCTGTTTCTCCATCCATCCATCTGTCTCTCTCTCATTCTTTTCTCTGTTCTTGTTTAACAAGCGTGCTCTGACATGAAACCAGTCAGGCCATTTGTAGCTTTCCCATGAACCGAACAGGACCCTAAAGAAACACATACATACGCACACACACACACCGGACAGACACACACGTACAGTCACCCTGTTTCACATGTCATGAAAATAGCAGTCCTGTTGGAGGGGCTAAATTGACCAACATTTGTTAGCTGGCCAGGCTGAGCTCCAATGAGTTTGTCCTCCATTAGTGGCTGTTTGATGTGAGAGTTTCCTGCCAGGCTCCCAGTAGTAGCTCGCTCTAAACACACCGAGCTAAGAACGCAACCACAGGCTGGGGGGGGGGGGGGGGGGGGGCGGAGGTGACACCTGGTTTCTATTCACAAACACACACGTGTGTGCATACGCGCGAACACACACACACGTGCGCGCACACACACACACATTTTCATTGCCTGGAACGGATTTTACACAACCCTGCGTTAAAAAGAAAACAAGCCGTGTAGAGGTAGAATAGGAGGAAGGCAGGCTGTTAGCTCTTAATATTCCTCTGTGTGATTGATTGCCTTTGGGCTTGGGTTAGGTAGCGTTTTAAATGGGACTTAAAGGAGACGGTGGTTTTGAAAAAGAAGTCTAAGCAGATTCTCAACAAGTGAGACACTCCTTATCCCCCCCCCCCCGCCCCCTTCAACCCTCCCCCGCCCCTTTAAATGAGCTCCCAGCAGGCAGCCTGGCAGGCAGGCACAGGTGGGGTCGCCAGTCCTCCTCCATCAGCCCCTCCCTCAATAACACGGCCCGCTCCGCTAACGCCTGTAGACTTCTGCCCAGCAGGGAACCCTATGTCTGTGTTTACACTTTCATCCCTGATAGACACACCGGAGGTAGTGTACCGTGTACACAACAAGAGGAGCATTATTCAAAGGTAGAACTTGTAACATGCAGACTGAATTCCCACTGTGACAGGCCTGGGGAGAGGTGTAAACAGAAACAAGGAAGTGAATGTTAGAAAAGAGATTGTATTTCAGTCCCTGGGTGAGTTTTATCTGGGAGAGAGGAGAAGAGAAGACGGCAAAGAAGAGAGGAAGGATGTTCCTGAGAGAGAAAAGGAGGAGGATGGAGGAGGTTTAATAGATGAAGAAGTCGCGGAGACAGACAATGAAAAGAATCAGTTAATTTCCTGCATGAGGCTTCAGAGAGGAGGGGGCTGCCTCTGTAAAATACATTATCTTCCTGCCTGTGTACCGCCAAGCAGGATATAGAGATTCCAGTTTCAAGTGGTTTGCACCGAACAAAGGAATTCTTCTGAATGTCCGTTTCTGACTTAATATTCAAGCAGGTCACTCGAGTCTCCTCTTCCTGTGCCTCCTCTTTCTCCTCCTCCACCTCCTTCTCCTCCGCATCCTCCTTGTTCTCTTTTCCCCCCCTCTACCTCCACCTCCTTCTCCTCATACCTCCACCTCTCTCTTTTTATCATTCCCTTTCTCTTTTTCTTTCAAAGAAGTCCACTTTCCCATATGTGTCTCCTTTCCTCTGAGAACTGTTTAACATGAGGAACAAGAGAACCTCGTAGAACCGTCCCACTCCTAGGCCAGGGGCCGGAGCACAATACCACCTGACCCTGACACCCCCTCCCCACAGCAGCCGTCGACTATACCATGACTAACGTACAGTCAAACGTGCTGACACATTCAGACACATGTTCACACACACACAAGCCTCTTTTTGCGTACAAGGCAGGAATGTGGTGCCTTGATGCCGCCTCACAGTTCTGTATAAGAGGAGACAAGGGGTCATTATTGTGCCGGCTTTGAGCAGCGGAGGTCGTCAGTAAACGGAATCGACATCTGTGTGAAAGGGAGAGCCGGCACTGCTGGACTGCACACACTACGTCGAGCCTCTGATTCCAGAACGCTGGCATGCCATCTAACATCCCCTGAGGGGGCAGCACTTGGGGGATTTGAGATGTTTCTCCTTGTTTGGTTTAGTGTAAACGAAGCCGCCATGAAGAGGGTCTTTTAACTGCAAGATAGCGAGGATGCCGTTCAAAAAGGGAGTCAAGTCACACACAGACACTAATCCGCACACACACAGTCACACACTTCGTCATACCCACCCTCACGCGCTCTTCAATCAACACTCAGTGACGTCCCTGCCTCAGTGACGTCCCTGCCTCAGTGACGTCCCTGTCTCAGTGACGTCCCTGTCTCAGTGACGTCCCTGTCTCAGTGACGTCCCTGTCTCAGTCACGTCCCTGCCTCAGTCACGTCCCTGCCTCAGTGACGTCCCTGTCTCAGTGACGTCCCTGTCTCAGTCACGTCCCTGCCTCAGTGACATCCCTGCCTCAGTCACGTCCCTGCCTCAGTCACGTCCCTGCCTCAGTCACGTCCCTGCCTCACGAAGACAACGAAGTCAGGCTCTCTCCTTCAGAGGCTGACTCAGCCTGGAGCGGGTGACCCGACACCAGAGCACGTCCGCCAAGACGGGACGAGAAGAAGCTCCACTCTGCGGTGATGAATGTCCTGCCAGCCGCGCTCAGCGCACCATCCCGAGTTCACCTCCCAGGGCTGGACACAGAGTCATGCTCACACCTCACGCTTGCTGCTTTTAATCACAGTAGCCATTGTTAAAACAAAGCACACGGTTTAAAAAGCCAACCCACACGCACCCTCAGCAGAGGGGAGATGAAAGGAGCTCCTTTGTGTTCCCACATGTTTCGATGCATGTGTTTTTTTCACCTATGAACCTAAACACGTGCCGGACCCACCCTCGTCCGCCCCAAACGACAGAGTACGGGGGGGGGGGGGGGGGGGGTAATCAGTTGCATGTGCAGAGCCTCCTCCTCTCCTTTCTCCATCACACCCAGTCTACCCTCGGAGCAAGCTCACCACACAGCGTACTGTACGCTTGCCCATGAACACCACACAGCATACTGTACGCCTGCTCATGAACACCACACAGCATACTGTACGCCTGCTCATGAACACCACGCAGCACACTGTACGCCTGCTCATGAACACCAACCTGACACCAGTGGAGATCCAACAAGGCCCTAACCTGAAGCAGTGTGCCTCTGGTCGACTTCCATTAGACTCTCCTCAGCATGGTAAACTCTGTAAACCCTGCGGGTCCAGGCATGCAGGGCCAGGGGAGCAAGGCCTCCCCCCAGGATTGATGGCAGTGGTGGGCCTGGGGGACGGGTGGGGGGGGTAAACATTGCGGCCATAGGCCAGGTGTGTTTGAGCCTCCTGGAACACACACAGGGTAGGGTTTCTGACATCCCGAAGCCTCAGTCAACACATTGCAACAGACTGAAAATGGTTCTGGGATGAACAGAGGGAGAAAAAAGAAAGAAAGAACAAATGGGGAGAGGAGTGGCTTGATTGTGTGTGTGTGTTATCTGAGAGAGAAGGACTGAGAGAACATGTGGTTAATCCATCACCAGGCTCTTCTTACCCAGCTTGTCCTAGACGTCTGAGAAGCGATGAGGACATGGTTGTTTTCTGAACCATACGTTTCCCGGCACAGAGCACTGTTTGGAGAATACCCAGCATGCACCTGTCGTCAATCTTGTGTAATAACTTCCACTTCCCTTGGAAAACAAAACATTCAGGTTAGGCTATATTGCATTACAGTATCCACAAGAGGCAGCCATTTTGAGTGATTTCCCAGACAGTGTAACTTGACGGTGGTCGATATTTGTCCAGGTAAATTGAAATGGTGGAAGCATAACCACATTCAGTTATGAACTAATCAAATGACGAGGGGCTCTGTGAGGACATAAAACAGCACCAGTAATTGTGTACTGTATTGTTTTGGCCTGGATTCTGCTGCAGGTTCGGTTAATCAGACAAACAAATCACTCCACATCTTATTTCAGATGTACCTGAGTAGAAGTAATGGTAGCCCACAGGACCCCCTGATATCAGCCAACCACAGAATTCTAGCTCAAACATGAATACATCTGCATTACTGCCCTTAATTTGGTCTGTAATATCTTATTAATAACTCTGAACTCATTTGGAATGATGTACTTTAAATGCACCTATTCAGACCCTGAAAAAGAAACATTTAATTATGTATGCGTTATCAGTGCTGTTTTAATCAGGGCCCTTTCTACCTACTGTACAGAGCAAGGAGAGAACCTTCCAGAAAGAGACTCCATCTTACTGTAACTGTCCGCAAGGTTACTGTGTGCTTGTAGACTAACGACGAACATCCCACAGGATGTGGCTGTGTTATTAAGTCTCTCTCTCTTTCTCTCTCTATCTGTGGCTGTAGCTAGCTGGCTAATGACAGACCAAGGCCCTAAGCTGTACTGTACGCTGTAATTTAAGGGTTTGCAGTTTCCCTCCACAGAGCTGGACGGGGCTTTGTGTAATTGAGGGTGAGGGGAGATGAGAGGATGGATGAAGAAGACCTTTGCGACGGTGAGCAACTGCTGCTGGAGAAGTTCATTAGGTAGGAGCTAAGGGGGACTGGACGTCCACCATTCCCTGCGGTTTAATAACACACGGTAACTTAGCAACAGTGCCAGCAGTACAAACACCCCTCGCTTTGTGTTGCCTGGTTGGTAGAGGATGTGTACTGTGTGTTGCCAGGTTGGTAGAGGATGTGTACTGTGTGTTGCCAGGTTGGTAGAGGATGTGTACTGTGTGTTGCCAGGTTGGTAGAGGATGTGTACTGTGTGCTGCCAGGTTGGTAGAGGATGTGTACTGTGTGCTGCCAGGTTGGTCAATTGTATGTGTAGACACTTGAGTGAAGGGATGTGAGAGGCAAACAGAACAGAACCCTATGTTTGACCGTTCCCTTCTGTATCGGGAGAGAAACGTAAAACAGGATTAAAAAAAGAATTCAGAAAAAGAATTTCTGAAGTTAAGAATTCACGGAGGGAAACCTGATCTGTGGAGCCTCACGTCTGTCTACAGCAGAGCGGACAGACAAACCCAGACTCAGACTCACTGTGTGTGAGTCTGGGTTTGACTGGAGTTTACAAGGTTCAGTCTGATCTCAGAGACCACAGCATGACGTGACTCAGACCGGGGTCTCCAGCAGAGGGGCATGGTCTGTTCACCCGCTCCCACTGATGACAACCAATCGCTGGCTTCCGAACTGTGGCTTTGGAAGGGCTTCCTGATTCCTTGACCAATCAGAAGACAGTTTCCTCAATGGGCATCCTATCTCAGCCTTTAGCACAACATCTAGGACAGGAGCCAAACCAGGAAACACCAAACAACCGTGGCAGGGACATCCAAGCAGCCTCAGTGAACACCTGTGGTTTCAGACTACAGAAAGAATGACTCGTGCATGTGGGCTTTCCAGGAGCTGTCCTGACCTACAGGCACAGAGTGTGACTTGAAGACATAGTCAATGGAGAAAACAGTCCCAGCCACAGCTCACAATCTTACACAGGAGCAGTAGCAGTGACTAGTTTCAGTATTTTATGAAATATTTTCAAATAGTTAACTTGTTACTTAACTAGTTAAGTTTGTTCTGTAACCTTCTGGAAAAAGCTTTTGGGGGTTTCTGCTTCGATTGGTGAAATGGTTCTAAATTAAATCTTTCCTTGAAGGACTTATTGAAGCAGAAGATTTTTTTTTTTACTGAAGGTTTTTCCAAGTATGTAAGTAGTCTAAATATTTGAAGTCAGAATCTTCCAGGCGGCATCAGACATGGGCTGTCAGCTCTCTCCTGGAGTCTGAAGTCTCTGCAGCACAAACCTCCGCCCTAATACTCCCCAATGTCAAACGGAACAAGCTTCACTGCTTCCAAAAAAACAACCACTCCTCAGTTCCTCTGTGCCGAATGTGACAGTTAGCCGTGTGCCAGACTGTCCGGCGACTTCCATGTGTGAGGTGTGTGTCGGCGGGGCAAGGGTGTGTCGGTGGAGCCAGGGTGTGTCTGGCCAAAGCAGCACCAGGTGACGGTGAACGTGCGCTTGTTAAATGTTTTTTTGTTCCTGACCAGATTACTCCTTTCCTGTCTGCGCTCAGGAGGGGGGGGGGGGGGCGGGCGGAGGGGAAGTGAGGTTGGACGGGGTGGAGGAAAGGGGGGGGGGGGGTTGAGAGAGGGTGGAAAGGGGAAAGGTGTTGTATTTGAACCCTGAGAAAACGTGAAAGCGTCTTGCTGTGTTGCTGAGGAGGTGTGGGGTAATAAACCCCCCTCGACCCCCACCCAACCCTCCCCCCCTCACAGCCTGAAGGGATTTTACAGGTCCCCATTAACACTCTCAGAGGTTCCCGCCTCCAGATAGAAAACAAACAAGAAAGAAAAAAAAGACACCGATACGTTTCAGCCCAGCTAGGCTGAGAGGTTGG
The DNA here is from genome assembly GCF_054491055.1 of Hypomesus nipponensis. Lineage (NCBI taxonomy): Eukaryota > Metazoa > Chordata > Actinopteri > Osmeriformes > Osmeridae > Hypomesus > Hypomesus nipponensis. The sequence continues at coordinate 6,060,784 of NC_140382.1, read as the reverse complement.
ATTTTCCTGTGGGCCAGACAGGAGCTGCTGTACAGGATCTCACACATTGTTCCCTGGGAGACAACGGGAGCCAATGGGAGGCTCGGAAACTGAAGGAAGGACGGCCTGGTCACTCCTTCTCTGTATGTGGCCCCTGAGGACGGCATTAAACCAACTCCGGCCCTGATGCTCCTCCCTCGGTTAGTCTGTCAGCCTCCCAGTCCACATTGGGACACAGACAGACAGACAGACAGACAGACAGACATAGCCTCCTACTGCACATTCACATGGAGAGAGATTCACTTGCACAGGGGGACTGAGACAGACAGGCAGCAGTTAGTCTCGGGCTCACTATGACTGAATAACCCTACCTCAACTTCTAGTGGAAGTGACACACTCTCACACACACTCAAACTCTCTCAGACACACGCCCACACCAACACACACACACACTTCGGAGGCACAAGGGAGTGAGTGACAGGATAGATAAGGATCCTCGGTGAACGGCATCTGACCTGGGTGCAGCCGGAGGACAGAATGGGACTGTGGACGACTGTGATCCTGAGCACCCAGCTGATCCTGAGTCTGGGCGCTCTTGCCAGAGCTCAGGGTTCAGGTGAGTTCACATTCTGAACTTTCTTTTTTTAATTATTATATATTGACCTGAGTCATTTTATGGTGTGAAGTTGAAGCTGCAGTCGCCATACTTAAGATGAGAAAGAATACAAGTAAGGCAAAATGGTATAAATTATATGAAAAGTTTTAAGGGAAACTAAATACTGCAAGGAAAGTGAGGTTATTAAGTTAAAAGTCAGTTGGATTTTGAGAGACTAAGAGACTGAGCTATGTGTGTGTGTGTGTGTGTGTGTGTGTGTGTGTGTGTGCGTGTGTGTGTGTGTGTGTGTGTGTGCGTGTGTGTGTGTGTGTGTGTGCGTGTGTGTACCGACAGTCAGACTATGAGGTAAATGTCCTGCTTTTCTCTGTGTAATAAAACAGTCAGGGCTGCACCTCAGTGCGTCTGTCAGGGTGGATGCCCAGCTCTCACAGACACTGATGCCTTCACCAGACTCTGAGCTGCTTCATATTCCTATTCACATGGACTGATCCAAAAGACATAGACATGGCATTCAATACTCCGTTGGGTAAGAATAAAAGGATCAAAACAAATATGCCTCCGTGCAGTCAGAGGTGGGGAGATTGAAAAGACATACTGCTGAGGAATGCTGTGTGCTGAGGTCAGAGGGAGAGTACCGGCCTGGTGACAGGACAGGAGCTCTGAGTGTGTGTGTGTGTGTGTTTCTGTGTGTATGTTTACGTGCGTGTATGTGTGTGCTTGCTTATATGTCTTTGTGCGTGTGTGTGTGTGACGTCACCTTGAGCTCAGTACGGCTGATGCCTATAGCTGGGGGGAGGGGGGAGGGGGGAGGGGGAGGGGGGAGGCGGGGGGGCTGCATGGTCTGGCTCTGATTTAAACAGCCCCAGCAGAATGAGACACATGGGAATAATCACCACTGGTCTGCATGCACTACTGAGGTCTGAGAAAAAAAAACCCACACGTGCAGAACCCCCCCCCCCACCACCACCCCCCACCACCACCCCCCACCACCCCCCACCACCCCCCACCACCACCACACACAGACGTTAACTTTTGGATTGAGCCCCAAGCTGGGGACTGTAAGTCGGTAAGCCTGAGAGATTTGCTAATATTTTCACAGCTGCCTGTGGGGAAGGAGGGCATCAATCGGGCTCCCACTATTCATCACTCTTTATCCACAGCACTGATCGGAAAACAAGCACAGTTCTGATTTAGAGACTCAAACATCACTCAAACATTGTTCTGGAGATATGATTTATGATCGAAACTGGAAAGCTACTGTAGTATCACTATTATTTGCTGAGCACAGTGGCAACAATATGAGTTTTGTGGGGTTAAGGAAAACAATTTTCAAGTACACTGTTCAAACTTCTTTGTAACACGACATCACGGGGTAGCGTCGGTATTAGAGTTTGGACTTTTGGTCGTCATCTCACAGATCTTAGGGATAAGAGGTGTTTGTGTGTGTTTTCCTGATGGAGATGAATTTGGTTTGCAAGATGCAGGGGGCGACGGGATGGGAAGATCCGATGTTGAAATAAGACCCTTCATCGTGGTTCTTTGTGAGGAGACATGGCTCTCAGTCTACAAGACAGAAGATAAGGGCTGGATAGGAGCATCTGCTAAATGACTAAATGTGTGTGTGTGTGTGTGTGTGTGTGTGTGTGTGTTTGTCCGAAGTGCGTAGTGTCTTTCAAAGAGCGATAATACTGCAGACAACTGGAGGAAGAGCCGACAGATAGAGCTACTGTTTCAACTGTTGCGTCGCGGCCGATGCTGCTTCTCAGGGCAGAGTCACGTTGAAGCAGACAGAGATCTATTTGTCTCGCACAACCTCCTTAAACAGTTGAGAGGCACAATGAACATGCTGAGGCCTTTCACTGGCCCCGCTCGTTTTGTGTGTTTGTAAAGGTGAGACAGAGCGCAGGGGAGACTATGAAAGAAAAGCCCTGTTTCCCAGGGCTCGAGCTGTCACGTTTTAACGGCACACTCTAAAAACAACCCTGTGCGGCTCCCTGGAGCGCTGGAACACCAGGGGGAGGAAGAGACGAGAGGAAAGGTGAGAGAGGAGTAAGAAGAGAGGAGGGAGAATGGGAGAGGGCAAGCGAGATGGGGAGATAGAGTAGGAAGGGAAGAGGGAAGCAGGGAGACGTATTTACACGTGAATATGCTGAGAGAGGGGGAGAGCGAGACAAATCAAAAGAGGGACAGAGCGGCAAAAAAGAGCAAGAACAAACTTAGACATCGCTCTGTGCAATCTTGGCCGAGGATGAGAGCGATTTTCTGGAAGCATTTGGGAGCAATTTGGTGCCCTTCGCGACAGCGAGCGTTGCAGACTCCCGTTGAAGCCCTTGTGCATGCATCTGGTCCAGACCCAGCGATCGAGATTCAGGGCACATATTCCTAGGGCCTTTCTCTTCCTCTGGGACTCTATTAAAGAATGTCCCTCTGTAACCTTGAGCAGCCCTCCACAATTCCTCTTCTTTACATTCTATTCCTAAAGCACTGACAGCACATCTACACAATCAGCCAACCAGGCTCCTCCTGGATAGGTGATCCGAAACCACACCCAGGTGTTCTGAGATGCTTGAAGGAATGATTGATGTCCCTTTGGATTTTTTTTTTTTTATATAAAAAGAAACTTCTCAGTAAAAAGCTTTATCCAACAAATAAGAGACTGACCCATCGTAGTCTTGATTAAACCTTGTCAGATCCTTGTTTGACTGGTATGTTTCTACCCCCACCCGCCGCCAAGTGTACGATCTCCTGACGTCTCCGGAGTGCCTCCCGGATCTGCTCCAGGGCGGGCTGGCCGAGCAGGGGGTCGACGAGGCCTTCATCCTCACCACCTTCAAGCTGCAGCCCAAGATGGGCGCCACCGTGTTCGGCTTCTACAACCCCCGGGACAACAGCAAGTACTTTGAGTTCACCATTCTTGGCAAACTCAATAGAGGTGAGTCACAAGACGTGCATTTTGTGGTGTTTGTGGAAACAGACTTGAACTGTGTCTTGTTGTAATTTCTTTGTGAGATATTACCCAATGTGATCCTGCATTGGAGTTTAGAGTCTACTTCTCAAACTAGTCCAGGAGGGGCTATTGTGTAATAAAAACATTTTAAAAGTTTCAGTGAATTGAAATGACTTCACTTCTCATTAACTTCCCTAGATGTCTATTATGTTCTTTTCGTATTGTTTTTGGCTCTGTTTTTCCTTCTCTCTCTCTCTTTTCATCCATCCCTCTTTCACTCTCCCTTACACTGTACATTTTCTCATTACATTTTGGCACAACCAAAACTCTTCGACTCTCTCCTTCCCTTTCGTGTCCTCTGTAACCCCCTTTGTACGATTTGATCAATATGTCCTTCCTTGCTTTTTCTACATTATTCATTTAATCAATCATCCCATTTACATAGTCTCTTAATTCCTGACATTGCATTTCCCCTTTTTTCATTATTTCTCTCTCTCTCTCTCTGTTCTCTCTCCCTGCTCTTTCCCCCCCCCCCCCCCTCCCATGGCCCCTCCCCCTCCAGCCGTGCTGCGTTTCCTGAGGAAAGACAGGAGGATGTCCTCGGTCACCTTCAACAACCTGGACCTGGCGGACGGGCAGCGCCACCGTCTGATGTTCCACCTGAAGGGCATGCAGCAGCAGGGCCCGGGCGGGGTGGAGCTCCACCTGGACTGCCGGCTGGTGGAGACCGTGAGGGACCTTCCTGCTGTCTTCCAGGGCCTGCCTCAGGGCTACGGGGTGGTGGAGCTCAAGGCCATGCAAGGGAAGGAGCAGGTGAGGACTGGGGGGGGTGGGCGGGGCATGATTCCTGACTAGGACTGGGCTCTGTGGTTGGTTGTCATCCGGTCTCCTCGCTGATGCTGATGAAAGCTGGGCCTCTCTGTTTCTGCCAGGAGGAGCTGGAGGAGCTCAAGCTGGTGGTGGGCGACACGTTTGAGAACGTTGCTTCTCTGCAAGACTGTCACCAGCAGAGAGACTCCGTCCAAACTCTAGGTCAGTTCTCACCACTATGAGGTTCCTTCAATACCTCTTAAGAACCCTATGGGGAACCCTATGAGAAACCATTTTTCCTCCCAGAAAGAACCATTCCATTTAACACCAGTTCTACAGCCACTTCACCAATGAATTCTATACAAGGTTTTCCAGCAAGCTCTCAAACTTTTTTTCTATGAGTACTGAGGACCTAGCTCAGACTGGCCCCTAACCTTAGTTGCTTCAACAGGGGTCAACACAAAGCAGCTGTCCAATCAAATGTTGGAACTGACCAAGGTGATAAACGAGCTGAAAGACGTCCTCATTCAGCAGGTAACCGCAGCAAAGACTCACTGGGGGGCCATTAAGCACTGAGCCCTGACCCCTGACCCCAGACCCCCATACAACCCTTGTGAACTCCTGGCCGGGTGTTAAAACTGTGGTTTTATAACTTCCCTCAGGTCAAAGAGACGTCGTTTCTCAGGAACACCATCTCAGAGTGCCAGGCCTGTGGTAAGGTCCACAGGAAATCCACACCATGATGTTGTACTGTGCCAAATGTGTTATGGAACTGGACGGGTGATCAGCCAGTGTCTGAACGACGGAGGGAGGCGAATCGATTGGCTGTGATTAAGGAACAGATTTTCTCCGGTGCGTTCGAAGGGCTCGGTGGAACGGAGGTTGTGAAAGCGCACTGCGCCCCGGGCGTGTGTTTCCGTGACACGGTGTGTTCGGAGACCGCAGACGGGATCGAGTGTGGGCCCTGTCCCGACGGATACACAGGAGACGGCTTCAGCTGCGATGATGTCGATGAGGTAGGTGGCTGGGCATGTGTGTGTGGGTGTGTGGGTGGGTGGGTGGGTGGGTGGGTGGAGGAGGAGGAAAGAGTGCTTTTGGTTTAGGTGGTTTATGGCGTGGTCAACATATTTTGCTTTCTCTCTCTTCCCCCCCTCTCGCACTCCACCTCTCACCTTCTCGCCCTCTCCCCCTCCCTCCCGCTCCTCTCCTTTTCTTCCCCTCCCTCGCATCACCCCCCTCCCCCCCCCACACACACACACACATACAGTGCCAGTTTAACCCTTGCTTCCCTGGGGTGAAGTGTGTGAACACGGCGCCAGGGTTCCGTTGCGACGCATGTCCCCACGGCTACAGCGGCCAGGCAGTGGAGGGAGTGGGAGTGGTCTACGCTCAGACAAACAAGCAGGTCAGCCAATCACAGGCCTCTGTGTCTCCAACAGAGGATCTAGCAGTTTGCAGTCACATGCTCTCTTACATGGAAATCTATCTATATATCTTGTATATTGAAGTATGTTATCATACAAATTGTATGATAATAGTTATATGATACATATAATATGACATATACTTCCACTCATGGAGATTTGGTTTCATGCATTTGTGCACATTTTGTGTCCAAAAAGCTGAGGTTTGATCCCATATTTCCTCAGATCTGTGATGACATCGATGAGTGCAGGGGGCCCAACAATGGGGGCTGCACGGCCAACTCTCTGTGCCACAACTCTGCGGTAAGACCTTCCACAGCACCATACAGCTAGCGCCGTTTCCTTTCCAGCCTGTTTCTCGGTTCATCCTTTGTTCCTCCTGTGTTCTCTGTTCCTCCTGTGCTCCCCCCCCCCCCTCCCCGCCGTGTGACCGCCCAGGGCTCCTACAAATGCGGGGGTTGTCAGACAGGCTTCACAGGGGACCAAGTGAAGGGCTGTAAACCAGAGAGGAGCTGTGGAAACACTCTGACCAACCCGTGCGACACGAATGCCATCTGTAACGTGGAGCGAGACGGCTCCATCTCCTGTCAGGTCAGAGTCGGCTCTGGGTCACACACACACACGTCAAGACACACACACACACACACAACAGTCTGTGAGGCCTTCAGTTTTGTTTTCTCAGTGTGGGATTGGCTGGGCCGGTAATGGTTACCTGTGTGGGAAGGACACAGACATCGATGGATACCCGGATGAAAAACTCAAGTGCAAAGACTTAAACTGCAAAAAGGTAACCTTGGCTACGTAATCCATGCAGGGTGTTCTCCATGCACAGTACAAAACACTGACCGCTATCTCAAAGATGGACAACTGTGTTTTAGTCATGCCAAGAAGTGCATTCATCTTACTGTTCCAATGATGTCCCTTCTTCAGTCCAGTGGGTACTTTGGTAAACGACACAAGAGCGTTTCGGTTTCTTCCAGGACAACTGCATGTTCGTCCCGAACTCTGGCCAGGAGGACGCTGATAAGGACAGCCTGGGAGACGCCTGTGACGAGGACGCCGACGGAGACGGCATCCTCAACGAGCAGGTGGGCGCAGCTCGCGGCGCCTGGTTAGAGACGCACACTGCGTGTGGCTTTAGATCAAAGCGCCTGCTGAATGAGTGACATGTCACATGACAAATGCACGCGCAAAGGAGCCCAAACAAACGCGCACACGCGTGGGTCCGCGCGCGGACCACAAACGGGATCGCAGACACACACGTGCCCGCGCACACGCTTCTACACACAGAGACACGGCACTCCAAATGAACGTGCGCGCAGCAGGCAAACACACACAGACGCCGACACCACCCGTCACCTGTCTCTGTCTGTGCCCTGCCCTTCCTAGGACAACTGTTGGCTGAAGCCTAACGTGGACCAGAGGAACAGTGACAAGGACAGCCACGGCGACGCGTGCGACAACTGCCGCACGATAGAGAACCCAGACCAGAGGGACACTGACAGCGACGGGAAGGGAGACGCGTGCGATGACGACATGGATGGGGACGGTACACACACGCACACTGAAGTTCGAGGACTGTCGCAGGGTTCTTGTATCGGTGCAGATTGCTTACAGTCTTGCGTACAGGGAAACAATCGAGTTGAAAATCATACCCATAGAGCAAGAAAAACATCACGTGCATCTTCCTGGCCTCTCTCTGCCAGCCTCCCTCTTCCTGGCCTCTCTCTGCCAGCCTCCCTCTTCCTGGCCTCTCTCTGCCAGCCTCCCTCTTCCTGGCCTCTCTCTGCCAGCCTCCCTCTTCCTGGCCTCTCTCTGCCAGCCTCCCTCTTCCTGGCCTCTCTCTGCCAGCCTCCCTTCCTCTCGGCCTCTCTCTGCCAGCTTTCCTCTTTCATCCCACTGATTAGAATGTAATACAGACTGGATCTTCCCAGGCTGCCGTTTGACCTTGCTGCTGTACCAGCATGCCACCCTCCCTGTGACAGATGAGAGATGGCCTCTCTGGCTTTATTTACACACACAACCGCCTGGTCCATCACCTGCACGGCTGAAGCAACAGTGCCACCCAGTGACCAAACTAGGAATGGCAAATTGTAAAAAATCTTAATGGTAGAATTGCCACATATGAGAAGTGGCTGGGAAGATTCAATAATAATTTGAGCCATACATTTAGGCATCTTGTGTAGATATTTACCACATTAAGCTTCATGGTGGTGTTAAAAAAGGTTTCCATGTTGAAGATGCACACGAGTGTAATAGATTGAGCTTCCCCTGCTGTTCAAACATCGATAAACAGAATATGTCCATTTCAAAGCACGAGCCTATTAAAAGTAGTATATCTACGCTGTGGACACTCATCTTTAAATACTGTTGGTTAAAAAAAGAGTGCAAGCAACTGACCTTGCAATGTACTGTCCTGTGATTGGACACCAGGTCTAAAGAACTTCCTGGATAACTGCCAGCGGGTCCAGAACAGGGACCAGTTGGACAGGGACGGAGATGGAGTGGGAGACGCCTGCGACAGCTGTCCTGATATCCCCAATCCTAACCAGGTCAGACTCCTCCCAAATCACACCAGCTTACAAATCCCCTAACCCTAACCTAGTAAGATGTCTCACATTTGAACCAGGTCACAACCTGCCCAGTTACATACATCTCAAATGAATCGAGTCCATATTTTCGTAAACATTTAAGTGCTTTAAAATCCCTTTAATCCATTTGAACTTGTTGGTTGCCGTTCAACTACTGTACGTGGACTTTCCTGATTTTCTAAACCTAATAAGGTCAGCCTAAAGAGGTTAGGTCACCTCAGAACCAGCCGCGCAGCCCAGTCTGCAGAGCCAACCCCCTTGGCCCTTGGACCAGACCCTGTTCCACTCATTACAGGGATATAGATAGACCTAAGATAGGCCAGGCTGGGACTTGGGGCAGACACTGACTGGGTTGTGAGGAGGAGATGATGTGTGTTGATCATATTAAGAAACCTAACTCTCTTCTCTGTATCCAGTCCGACATCGATAATGACCTGGTTGGGGATTCCTGTGACACCAACCAAGACAGGTGAGGGACTGGAGAGTCCACAGCTCAGTCCAGCTGAGATGAGGAACTTCATTGGTTCTCAGAAACATGATGCGTTGTCCTGATGGAATCGGTCCAGGTTCTTTTTCGATGAACACGCTCATGCTTGAGTCATTGAAATGGAATGATTTCCCAGGCCTGTTTTTCTGGGTCAAGCCATAGTGCATGGAACAGATGCCGTGCCATTTTATTCATGTCAATTCCGACGCTTTGATGTCACTTCCTGTGCGCTATATCCTGTGTAGCGATGGTGACGGCCACCAGGATACCAAGGACAACTGTCCCCAGGTGATCAACAGCTCCCAGCTGGACACGGACAAGGATGGCCTTGGGGATGAGTGTGACGACGATGACGACAACGATGGAATCCCTGACACCTTGCCGCCTGGTCCAGACAACTGTCGTCTCGTCCCCAATCCTGACCAGCAGGATGACAACAGTCAGTCACCATTCAATGACAATGATGATCATTACAATACAAATGTCACGTGCAGAAGATGTAGTATTGGAAAAAAACATCAAACGATCACTATTTTGGCCGTTTGCAATTTGTTTCTTTGACTGAGTCATTTCTTCCTTGTGACTCAGACGATGGTGTCGGAGACATTTGTGAGTCAGACTTCGACCAGGACAAGGTGATTGACAGAATCGACAACTGCCCGGAGAACGCTGAGGTCACGCTGACAGACTTCAGAGCCTATCAGACGGTGGTGCTGGACCCGGAGGGCGACGCCCAGATCGACCCCAATTGGGTGGTCCTCAACCAGGTCAGACATTCACTGGCTGAGTCTACCAGACATTGATCATGATTAAAGTATTCACTACAATATACATTTGACATTTTATTCATTTAGCACTTTTCTCCTAACCATAACAAACACACCAGGGTCATAAGTTTGTTTTCAAATGTGGGTGGAATAGCTTTTCTTTTTCTTTACTGAAGATAGACTGTTAGATAACATTTCCTTAGTAGAATGTGAGGGGGACAGATTTACCGTTTTCACAATAAAACTATGTAATCCACATTAGTTTTATGACTGCCTTCATTTCTCCCACAGGGAATGGAGATTGTGCAGACTATGAACAGTGATCCAGGACTTGCTGTTGGTAAGAGCAATTTCCCAAATGAATGGAAATCCATCAAAATGACCTTTTCCAGTAATGCATCTGTGCAGCTTGCATCAAAAAAGACTGCCATGGGGACAAGGAGATGGCAAACTCAGTGAGCAGTATTGTATCTTCTGTTGCCTAGGCTACACTGCATTCAGCGGCGTGGACTTTGAGGGGACGTTCCACGTGAACACGGTGACGGATGATGACTACGCCGGCTTCATCTTCGGCTACCAGGACTCGTCCTCCTTCTACGTGGTCATGTGGAAGCAGACGGAGCAGACCTACTGGCAGGCCACGCCCTTCAGGGCCGTGGCAGAGCCCGGGATTCAGCTCAAGGTTAGACTCCAACCCTAACCCAAGGGTCAGTCCTCAATCCAAACCCAAGGGTCAGTCCTCAATCCTGAGGACCTAGCCTCATGCAGGTTAGGTCCTAACCCTAACCAAAAGTTGGTCCTCAGTGACTGGCCTGTTCTAGGCTGGCAAACTGTTCTAGGATCTTTATCTCACGACTCTAAATAAAATATTCCATGGTCCTTGTTTAATCCCTCCATCTCCCCCTCCCCGCTCCCTCCCCCGCTCCCTCCCCCTCCCCCCTCCCCCTCCCTCTCCCCCTCCCTCCCTCCCCCCTCTCCCTCTCCCCCTCCCTCTTTCCTCTCCCTCCTCCCCCCTCCCTCTCCCCCCTCCCTCCCTCCCCCCTCTCCCTCTCCCCCTCCCTCTTCCCTCTCCCCCTCCCTCTCCCCCTTTCTCTTCCCTCTCCCCCTCCCTCTTCCCTCTCCCCCCTCCCTCTCCCCCTCCCTCTTCACTCCCCCCTCCCTCTCCCCCCTCCCTCTCTCAGGCAGTGAAGTCTAAGTCAGGTCCAGGTGAGCACCTGAGGAACTCCCTGTGGCACACAGGTGACACCAACGACCAGGTGCGTCTGCTGTGGAAGGACCCCAGAAACGTGGGCTGGAAGGACAAAGTGTCCTACCGCTGGTACCTCCAGCACCGCCCGCAGGTCGGATACATCCGGTAAGGCCGCAGGATGTGTGTGTGCCTGAGTATGTGCACGGTGTGAGTGTGTGTGTGTGTGTAATCTGTGTGTAAACCCCCTCCCAGGGCTCGGTTCTATGAGGGCACAGAGCTGGTGGCTGACTCTGGGGTGACGATCGACACCACCATGAGAGGAGGACGTCTGGGAGTGTTCTGCTTCTCCCAGGAGAACATCATCTGGTCCAACCTCAAGTACCGCTGCAACGGTCAGTTACGACTCCCTCTCCGCTCGTGCCAGAGCGAATCTACGAATGCAGCAGTTCTTGCGACAGCCCGCCTGACTCCTGACCTTTCACCTTTGTCTCCTGCAGACACCATTCCTGAGGACTTTCAGGAGTTCAGCACCCAGCACGGCGTTGATGGGCTCTAACCCGCTGAAAGAAGAGAAAGAGAGACCCGAGAGAGACTAGGACTGAGAGAGACAGTCTCTCTACGTCTGTACGTGGTGTATATGGCGTGTGGTTGTGTGTGGTCATTTGTGCGTGTGTGTAGATGTGTGTACACAGCTTTTGTGCTTTGTTTGGTATGTTTCACCATCGCCTGTACCCCCCCCCCCCACCCCACTCTGAACCCCTTTTATAAAATATCTCAAGCTGATTTAGTGGATCATACAATGACGCAACAAATGGTTGGAAGGTCATTTTCACTCATTACCGTCCATGTCTTTCAGCATTTCATACATTTTCCATTTCATGTTACTATATGTCTGCAGTACCATAGTCGCCATCTACTACATGCAGTGTCAGCCATTTGTTAAGCTTCCTTTCCCTTTCAAAAGCTTTTGTACTCAGAAAGTTAGCTCTCTAGGGATAGGTCACAGTCTCCAGCCTAACAGGCTGGGAGGTGTGGAGACAGATGACTCTGGGTGTAGTTCCATCCATGATGAGTTTTGTTTCAACCTAATCAGCCCCTCTCTACCACCAGCTACTGTATTATAGTTGGCTACACTCTTCAAAACTACCCCCATATAGGGAAATCTTGGAGGAAAGAAACAATGGAGTACGAAAAAAAAAAGATTCCAGAAGAACATCCCAGTGCCTGGTGTCAGAGTAGACATGAGTGTTCTCACACGTTAACAGTTGCTGTCACGTCGATTCTCTTTTTGTACGTGTGATGTCATCAATGAGAGAAATTAAACGTTTTCAAAGATTCGTGTGATGTTTTAGTTTATTTTATTTTGTTGCCAAGGTTCACAGTTCTCTCAAGACTTTCAGGATTGTATTTCAATCCCTTCTCATTCTCTGTGGGTAGATCACAAGCAAGCATTCAGTGGAAAATAGGACTGGGGGGTGGACTTCATTCCCCAACTCCACCCTAGTTATGGCAGGAACCAGAAGTGATTTAGAACAATTCCATATTCTGATCCCTGATTAGCTGCCTGTGAGGAAGTCTCCTGACCAAACAGCAGGGCGGACAGGGAGAGAGGGGGGGGGGGGGGGGCAGGAGGGGGGGCAGGGGGGGGCATTGGCTATTTGGAACAAAGGGTGCAGAGAAGGGGAGGGCAGACATTTGAGGGGAGGGATTGAGAAGAGAAGATCTATAATAAGACTGTTATGTTTGGATTGTTTGTGGGAATCTGGAAATATCTGTGCCAGGCTCTTATATCACAGGTAAGGGGCACTCTACTGTAGAAAATACTAGATTTCAGAGAAAGGATCCATTGTTTAAGAGTTGATAATAATGTTGCTGTTTGGTTTCAATGTGGTTGTGTTTGTTCTTTGTCCATGTCCTTGGAGGGACTTGGGAGATCTTTGAGAGAAAGTGTTGAAAATTGTGTGTATGCAGCTCAAAAATATAATTTATATTTCACAGTAATTTACTGTTTTACTGTACTTTAAGTTTTAAACGGATCAATCAAGCTTATGTGAAGCTTAATCTGTGTATCAAGATTTCCTAAACAACCCAGCAGAGTTGAGGTCAATGCCACCCACATTCCACCAAACCCGAATCAAGTTTTCAAAGGTTGGAACCCCTTCCTTGACGTCGACTTGGTGACGTCAAGCCCAGTCAGGCCACGGTGCTCCAGCTGCCTCCCAGGACCTGAAGCCTCTGATGAGCGAAGCAGCGGCCCAGATGGAGCCGGGGGCGAAGGCCCTGTCTGGGAGGAAGAACATGGCCACAGACTCCAGAGCCCTCCCCAGGCTCGTCAGCCTGATCGCCGGGGACATGAGGCTCTGTGGAGACTGGATGAAAAGTAAGAAGACAACTCTTCCATCCATCCAGTCATCCATCAAACCAAAGAGCTCTGAAGCACGTGTCTCTCTGCCCGGCTCAGAGCAGGTTCTGGGGGTCCAGATGGTGGACTGGGTGTTCCGGGGCCTTGCCCAGGTCATGTTTGTCAACAACCCCCTCAGCGGGCTCCTGATCGCAGTGGGCCTGATTCTACAGAACCGCTGGTGTGCTCTGAATGGACTAGTAGGGACCCTCCTCTCCACCACATCTGCCCTCCTGATTGGACAGAGCCGGTGAGGGTCTGCCGTGTAGGAGGTCGTGTTTCACATTCGACACATTTCATGCGTTTAGGTAGTCTCCCCATACTGTTGACCTGTGCTGTTGGAGTGATATGTGTGGTTGGTTGCAGGGGGGCCCTGTCTGCAGGGCTGCATGGCTACAACGGGACTCTGGTTGGCATGCTGATGGCGGTCTTCTCTGCCAGCGGAGACTGGTACTGGTGGCTTCTTTTACCCAACACCTTCATGTCCATGATGTGGTAGGTGGACAGTGCATGCAATAAACCAACATTTACTTTGGAGTGTCGTGGAACATGAACAAGCGCACGCACATACACATGCACACACACAATGGCATGCTCATCAGGCTCGTTCACATCCTTCTTCCTCTCGCCTGCATCTGATCTTGCGATTGACTTCCTGTTTATCATGGGTTTGGTTGGCGGTGTAGCCCAGTGGTCTCCAGTGCCTTGGCCTCAGTCTTCAGTAAATGGGACCTGCCCGTCTTCACTCTGCCGTTCAACATGGTGCTGTATGTACACATGGCAGCTACAGGAGCAAACCACCCGTTCTTTCCTCAGGTGGAGTAAATAACACACACACACAGACACCGACAAATGCTAATCTTGTTATGGTTCAAACCATGTTCCTGCTCTCCTAGGTGGTTATTCAGCCAAAGTCCCTCTCCCATGACAACACCACTAGAACAGAGCTCAGTATCTCTGAGGTATGTTTGCTTGAAGGCACTACACTCTTCATTCACACACACACACATACACACACACACACATATACACACACAGTATAATCCCTATGGATGTAGTCCAGAAAGAGGCTTTTCTTCCACTGAAAGCTAGGCTCATTTCCAGTTCCTACTCATGAATGACATTCTACAAAGAATCTCTCCCAGCGGATATTGGATTATCACTGTTACCCGCGGCGACAGCTCTGCCTGGCCCTTGACCACATCCTGTTATTACGGTTGCTGGCGGCGACAGGTTCACCTCGTTGATCAGTTCTTTCCCCTGGGGGTTCCAGCTGGTTCTGTCTGTGCCGGTTGGCGTGGGCCAGGTGTACGGCTGTGACGGGCCCTGGACCGGAGGGCTGTTCATCCTGGCCCTGCTGGTCTCCTCTCCAACCATCTGTCTGCACGCCATACTGGGCTCTGCTGCTGGCTCACTGGCTGGTAGGAGTGTGTGTGTGTGGTGTGTGTGTGTGTGGGGGACGGGGGGGGGACAGGGGGGGGGGGGTGTCTGACTGCAATGATTGAAATCAGACCATAAGATTGGATGTAAGTCCGAGCATGTCTGAATGAAAGAGCAGCCAGGGTGGGACCCACACTGTTTGGTTTGAATGAGGGCGAGAGGGAGATGACATGAAGATTTGTGGAGAAAAGGTGAATTTTTCCGCAAAGAAACAGCTAAATATGTCATCAACATTTCTACAATTACCGTAACAGCCACTCATGTGATTTTGATATGACTATGGAAGAGAAGTGAGGTTTTGATAGGTCAGTCAACACTTGCCAATTTCTGATGATCAATCCCAGTGAGCTTCATCCTCCGGGACACGCCAAACTCGACACAATAGCTCTTCTCTTTGGAAAGTGATACACTACACTGGACACATTAAGGAACTCCACTATTGTTCTTTCAAGGTTTGTTCAACCCCCAAATGATTTGGCTGATTTCCTGTTATTTTGGTTCCCAGATGTTGGCTTCCCCGCCCCCTCCTCTAGGTAGGACGTGGAGCATAGAACCTGTGGGTTCTACTGTGGCTTCTTTATAGCTGAATCAATTTGTTCAGTCAAGCTGCCATAACTTACCCCCATCATCTTTGTAAAAGTACCTGAAAGCCTTCTCAAATGAGATGTTCTACAGAGAACAATAAAGGGTTCTTCCTTTGGTTTCCCCTGTGGGAGAACCCTCTGAGAACGTTCCCCCACTGAGACCTGAAAGGAAACAAGCCGAGCTGGTGTTCCAGTGAGAGACACCGTGGGGCGCCGTGTCAGTTGATGTCATCACTGTCACGTTGCTCCCATCCAATCATCCTCAGCGACGTTAACAGGGCGGGGCCTGTTGAAGAAAAGAGACTGTCATACTCTGACATTGCCACTAAGTAAGTGTGTTACAAAAGCTTCATCCCGGCCTCTACCCATGGTCCTTTTTTCGCGAATCTGTCGAGGGAATGACGGATGTCTGAGTTTTCTTCCACTGAGTAAAGAGTTTGCGTCAGAGTGGTCACAAAGTAAAACCACACCTCCGAGATGATGTGTTTACACACTCACTGAAATCATGACTGAACACGTGGAACCTTTAGTTCTAGATTCTAGAGTGGAACTCTGAGGCCCGATGTCTTGGGTTGGCTCTGCAGGTCTGGCCCTGGCTGCCCCTCGTCAGGAAATTTACTCTGGCCTATGGGGGTACAACAGCACCCTGTCCTGCATCGCCATTGGAGGAATGTTCTACGCCCTCACCTGGCAAGCTCATCTATTGGCCATCACTTGTGGTACCCACCCTCCCTTCCACACATCTATTACTGGTGACCCGTCAGGTTCTTAAGATTTAACGACGTCATTTGAAATCATTTGTCTTTTTTTCAGCATTTTTTTGTGCCTATTTGGGTTCAGCTTTCGCAAACGTGGTATCCGTGGTAAGAGATTGATAATCATAAGCTTACAATCTCATTGCATCATAGGTACTACTCATAGTACTACACATAGTACTGCACATAGTACTGCACATAGTAATGCATATAGTACTGCACTTAGTACTGTACATAGTACTACACCTAGTACTGCACATAGTACTACACACAGTACTGCACATAGTACTGCACTTAGTACTGTACATAGTACTGCACATAGTCATGCACATAGTACTGCACATAGTACTGCACATAGTACTGCACATACTATATCTAAAATGATGAGTGTCCTGGCTTCCTGCTCCTCTACCCCCTCCCCTTCCTGCAGTGGGGGTTACCAGCGTGCACCTGGCCCTTCTGCCTGTCCACCCTCACCTTCCTGCTCCTCTCCTCCAGCATCAGAGCTCTCCTCAGGCTGCCCTTGTCTGCCGTGTCCTATCCTGAGGAGAACCGCCGCTTCTACAGGAGCCTGAGAGAGTCGGAGGGGTGCGCGGAGAGCCGTCAAGATCCTCGGCCGCAGAACCAGCAGAGCGTCAGTAACGAGGACACTCTGATGGAGGAGGATGGAGACTGCAGACCCCATGTTATTGTCACATAGATGTGGGATAGAGAGATGTGTGTGTTTGTGTGTTTGTGTTGGGGGGTAGATTGCAGAGACCAGGAACTGGTCTCTGCAATCATTCAGGTTGTAATGGGAAAGTACCGCTTCCTGTAACTGTGGATTTATAATGTTTGCCACACACTGTTCGTATTAGTTGAATGGCAGTGTTTTGTGTTTATCATATTGTCTGTACTTTCTGTGTTATACAGCAGAGGGCAGCATTTGCTAAGGCAGGCGCAGTATACTGTGTGGGTCTGAGTCCATGACAGGTAAAAACAATGGCCGTTCCCCTCCATAATGCCTGTATAAGCGCTGGTTAAATTAAATGTATGATTTTTATTGGCAGAAACCATTGTTTTTGATGATTTTTCAAGGCTGTCAAGATTGGGAAACAGACACGGAAAGCTGTTTCCAGAAAGAAACAGAGCCTTTGCGGGGTGTGATTTTTTTCATAATGCGGTGGCTTACAGAAGTCAGGCTTACAGAGTGCTGAGTGTGTGTGTGTGTGTGTGTGTGCGTTGGGGGTGGAGGTTGGTGGGGGTTGGTGGGATTCATCCTGCAGAGAAAAAAAACCCTTCCTCCTCAGGCAGCAACAGCAACATCACCTTGCTCATGTACACAGATTCCCATCACTGGAACGTGGAAAGGATGTTTATGAGCTAGATGCATCCTCAGTCATGTCTGATGATCTGATGATTCCGTCCAATGAGTAGACAGGAGTGTCTGTCAGGGCCTATTTGTATGCACTGTATGTATTTGTGGGTGTGTATGTGTGTCTTAGTGTGTGTGTGTGTGTATATGTACACCATGGGACACATGCCCGGACACAGTCACACTCCCGGACATGTGTGGGCGCCGGGGGAGACAAGAGGAGGGGGTGAGAGACAGGGAGAGAGAGGGACGGAAAGAGAGAGCGAGAGAGAGAGAGAGAGAGAGACAGAGAGAGAGAGAGAGAGAGAGAGAGAGAGAGAGAGAGAGAGAGAGAGAGAGAGAGAGAGAGAGAGAGAGAGAGACATAGAAAGAGAAAGAGAAAGAGAGAGGGATAAAGAGACAGGGTGCGACAAGGCGTAAAAAAGGATTACTTAAAAAATATACTGAGGCAACGTTTCTTCAAAGTGTCTTCCTTATCCTCTCCCCTCTTCTTGAACTTTAAAATACGGCTGCTCCCTTGGGTCTCCATCTTTCAGACGGTGTGAACAGGATGCCCTCCAGACTCCTGCTCTCAACAGTTTCACAAGTACACGAGCGATGATGAATCAGAGATGTGGCTGTCTGGGGACGCTCATACACACATATCAACACACACATACACGCCAACACACACAAGTGGAAACCCATGCTCACGCATACACGCCAACACACGCGCGCATACACACGCGTGGCAACACACAAGCACGCGCCAAAACACAAGCGCGCCCGTGGCTGCCCGCACAGACACACGTACACACACCCACATACACACACACACACACACCGTGTGACCTTTATGGATGAGGAGAGTGGGTTGAAGTGGGAGGACGAGGGATGCGGTTGGTGTGACTTGCTGCCTTTCATTTCTCTCTGGGTGCGTGTCAGAACTCCCAGCAAGGTGATTCAGCCTGTCCCTGGACCTTCACAGTTGTCCCACAGCAGGAAGGGGGAAGGTGGCAATGGGTTGAACTTGTGAAGGATCGCACCTACATCACTGTCGATCTGTCATAGGTCACACTCTTTGATCGGGGGGGAAGAGATTGACATGAGATGATTGATTCTTTAGTCATTGGTATTATTAGACTTACTTCTGACTTGTTTAGTCACAGTAGCGGAGCAATTCCTCTTTAAATAACAACGCACTACAATCTCGAATCCGAGACTGCATCTAAATGTTACCGTGTGGGTGTGGGTATTGTTGGGTTCTGTTTGGCACGGGAAATGTTTGGCTGTCCCTAGCTGTCGCTTATCCGTCAGGACATGCCGCGATAATAAGTGTGATTATCTGTCACGGTGAAAGGCGAGCGTGTTCCTTCAGTCCCCACTTTGCACCGTGGGCTGAGACAGAACATTCAAAGAGATTCCATTTCAAGCCACTACATTCTGGAACAGTCTGTCTGCTCGCTGCACAACAGAGATTGGCTCCGTGGCTGGGTGTCTGTGTGACGCTCCGGGCTGTGCAGATCCAGACCAAATTTGTCTCCCATTTCCTGTTGGAATGACTAGGAGATTCCACTGGTAACTCTGGCCTCCCATTGGTTGATGGGAGAATTATGGAGGAGGAAGAAGTCCATCTATGTATGCCAACGTTCCATAATAGCATAGCGCTGTCGTTCAGTGGGCTATGCTCGGGGTCCTGTTGGGTAACCAGGCTACACAATAAGGTTGATCCTATCATCACGTTACATTAAGTGATCCCCACTCACTCACAAGAAACATGCAGTTCAATTCAGTCACATTGTAATCTAATTTAGCAGGAAGTTATCTGACTAATGTTATATCAGTTACAGTATTTGTTATCGGATCTATAATGTAATTCTTATTCACAGATCATTCATAAAATCGATCAGTTCGGGTGTGTTTTTAACCAAAGCACCCACTAAGAATACGTTTCCCCCTCGGGACATAATGCCACCCCAGGGACTTTTTAGTATTCTGGAAAATGTATGTTTTTTTGTCTGTCTGGCGTTGTTTGGCTATTTTTTTAATCAGCCACAGACATCTCGAGGATCCTCCTAGTCGTGACATTTCCTCAGCCTTCCCATTAGAATTCCGGAAACGAGTCTCAAGAAGGAGAAGGGGGCCGTTACATCCGCGTGCTCACAAAAAAGACCAATGGTTTTGCCGGAGAAACTGTGGGCTCGGTATTCCCTCCAGTGCGTAGGAAATGGGCGGGCTTGGGGAAGGCTCTGTCACGCTGCGTGGGCGGTGAGTTCGTAGTAAAGGCAAGTTGGCGAGGAGGTATTTAACAGTCTGCAGATCAGCACTGAGGCAGGAGCAACGCTAGCTACAGTCAGAGCATTTCAGCACCACAGCAATTGGACAGCGACCGCATAACAAGCCGACATTATGGTTCTGATCTGGACTCAGTTTGGTGTCAAAAACAAGAATGTTAACGTCAAGTGCAAGGTCCGCCCAATGCACAGGGATGACAGCTCAAATTCCACATCTTCTGGGGTGAGTTACATTTATTTTTTCATAACGTTTTATACTTAAATATTTAATTTTGCGAATGATTGTAGCCTATCTGATCTTATTTTAAGTTATCTGAAACAATACACTCTGAAAGTTGTGTTTTCTGATACATATGTTTCCTGGAAGTCAATGATAACAGAAAGTTGAATATTGGACTGTAATTATCAGAAAATGTTGAATATTAATTGACAATGTGCGATTAAGCTTATATGTTGTAGAGGAGATGCATTTGATAGACACAACAGAGCGATAATGTAACTAGCTATAAAGTGAACGGTAGTTTAGACAATGTACATCTGGACTTGTGTATTATTCATAGCTTAGCTTCATCGTTTAAAAAACAGTCGGCGTTTCTGAGTTGTTCTAGCCAATGGGTGCCCTGAGCGTTTCCGATAGGAGGTCCCGTCAGCATCACGATGCTTACAAGCACATGGGTGCCCCCCTCCTCACGTTTTCAGAATTGTGGATGCACAGTACAGATATCTGCATTAGGGGGAAAGACCCCTGGAGATATGGAGCCTTAAAATGAAATAAAGAGCCTCAGCTATTGGCCGGATTTTCACGTGAGATATGCAGTCTCCAATGCAGTGCCCGTGATTAGATGAGAAGGACGGGAATTGGGTGCATTGTGGTGAACTAATTCGTGTTCAAAGCTCTCTGTGATCAGATCTGATTGACAGCCAATTTGATCTCCAATGCAGCATTGGATGAAAGCTAAATTAAAACGAGTTTCAAATGAATGTACCTACTGGGTCAAATTCCTGAAAAACTGACTCAGCTGTAGCTGTACCCAGGCCATTATCAGAGAGGTGTTGAATGTCACAAAGTGCTGGTGGTTAGCATGCCCTTGCAGGATACTTGTCATGCGCTCTACCATCGAACCATTAATGTAAGACTTAAGGAGTGGTTAAGACGCCTAGCACCCAGGAAGTTCTGCTCTGAACTCAGTCACATTCAGAGTCCTTTCATTCAGCTCCAGCCTCTAGCCCGTGTACTGAAGTGGTCAGCTCCAGGACTTATAGAAAAAGGATCAAAAGCATCATTAGTGGGTGTGACGGCCATAGGGTTCAGGCTTTTCACGTTGAACGGTGATGACGGTTGATATTCACTTATGTCTGAGAGCCGTTCTCCTGTGAGCTGTGCCGTTCTAACGCGTGACCCCCCCTCCTCTGTTCCTGCAGGAGAGCAAGTCCGACCAGGAGGCCCCCTGCCTGTCCATCCAGCCCATGGGGAAGGATTTCTACAAGGTCCTCGGCGTCTCGTCCGACTCCAACGAGGACGAGATCAAGCGGGCGTACAGGAAGATGGCCCTGAAGTTCCACCCCGACAAGAACAGCGAGGCCGACGCCGAGGACAAGTTCAAGGAGATCGCGGAAGCCTACGAGATCCTCACAGACCCCAAGAAGAGGAGCATCTACGACCAGTTCGGAGAAGAAGGTGAGAGGTGCTTCCGCAGGTCTTCTGTCGTCTAAAGACTGGACCTCTAGAGGTTGCCCAGCTGTCGTGTACAAGGGATCAGTGTAGTAACCTTGCAAAGATTCCAACCCGTGAGTCCTCGGACCATGTATCTATTGAATGATGTATGTGAGGAAGGAGTCAGTGATAGCAGTCCTACATGGGTAAATATAGATTAAGTGTTGTCTCCACTGTACACATGCGCTGTAGACACACCACCAACAGATACATTATTCAGCCAGTCAAAAAAAGAAAAGAAAAAAAGGATTTAGCTCAAAACTTCAAAGTGCCAGATTTAAATTTAGTAAGCCCCCTAAAAGTAGGGTGTTAATATGAATGAGTGAGGGCCGGGTTGAGAGTGGCAAGATTAAAGTCAACTTTAAGGAGGGGAGTTTCGACAGAAGTGCTGCCATGGCAGAAAACACAAACTCCGGGAGCTCTAAACTGAAATCTCTTTTTCTCTCCTCTCCTCCTCTGTGCCAGGTCTTAAGAACGGAGGCGGAATGTCCATGTCGGGTCAGACCAACTCCCCTCACTACAGTTACCACGGCGATGCCCACGCCACCTTCTCCTCCTTCTTCCGCGGCTCCGACCACTTTGACATCTTCTTCGGGACGGACGGCGACGGCGAGGACGACCTCTTCAACCCCTTCAGCCGCTTCACCTTCAGCCACGTGGGCGGCGGCCCGCACGGCAACGACGGCCTGCGGCGCGGCTGCCGGCGTCTCCAGGGCGTGGCGGTGATCCAGGAGCTCCTGGTCACCCTGGAGGAGGTGTTCCACGGCTGCACCAAGAGGATGAAGATCACCCGGCGGCGGCTCAACGCCGACGGACGCAGCCTGAGAATGGAGGACAAGGTGCTGGACGTGGTGGTGAAGAAGGGTTGGAAGGCCGGGACCAAGATCACCTTCCCCAGGGAGGGGGACGAGACCCCCAACAACACCCCTGCCGACATCACCTTCGTCCTCAAGGACAAGAAACACTCCCAGTACAAAAGAGACGGCTCCAACATCGTCTACACCGCCAAGATCACCCTCAAAGAGGTAAGGATGTGTGCTTGTGTGCGCATCGCCATCCAATGGATTATGTCTTGTCTATCGGCTTCCGATTTCTCACAAAAGGCAGATTATGCGGATGTCATGCCACGGCGGAAGTGCAGTTCACTGTCTGGCCACAATAGCACAGCAGAGAGAACAGTGTGTTCCCTCGTTTCTCAGTCAGTCTGCCTTCCTGTCCTCTCGCCCACACTGTCGGATCCTCACTTCCACAGCGTCCACCCACGCCTCCCTTACCTCATCAGCCCCTGCAGAGTGAGAGAGCAAGTGGCTAAATATAGCCTCGGTGTCGAACGCCCCCTCACATTGCTCTCTCTCTCTCTCTCTCTCTCTCTCTCTTACACTCTCCTACAGACTCTTCTGTGCCTTTGGCACCCTCTCTCTCTCTCTCTCTGTGTTTTTCTCTCACTCTCTGGCGCTTGCTCTCTCTCTCATCCAACCCACACTAAAATGAGTTTGGCAGGCTGGTAGTCATAGACACCTCTCCTCTCAGAGAGACCCCTCCACCTCCGTTATTGCAGTCAGTTCACCCCCGTCTCTTTCTGTGAGGCACTCATGCTCCCACACAACACCAGGATGTGGAGCCGAGATTAGGGCATTTGTAACACTATAGCTGCCTTGCATAACAGAGGAAAACAGACTCCTATGGGGGTGGCTGCTCCATATATTCTCTGGGTGATGTAACAAGAAAAGCTCTTCAGATATAATGGGCCTGTTAGATAAGACCTTCTCCAGGCGCAGGGCCATTTATGATATATATGGGGTCTGCCAATAGATGTGTTATGAAACCAGATGTTCTCAAATACCTAACAGGTCCAGTACATAACAAGTCTGGAAAGTTGCCTAATCTTCCTTGTTCTTTCTTTCTGTCCTTTCTCCAGGCTCTGTGTGGATGCACGGTGAACGTGCCCACCCTCGACAACCGGATGATGCCGTTGCCGTGCAGCGACGTCATCAAACCAGGCGCCATCCGCAGGCTGAGGGGCGAGGGGCTGCCCCACCCCAAGATGCCTGCCCAGCGTGGGGACCTGGTGGTGGAGTTCCAGGTGCTCTTCCCTGACAGAATACCTCCCCAGTCCCGCGAGATCATCAAGCACAGCCTGGCAAAGTGCTAGCCTGCCTTTTACATACCTGCCTGTTTGCCTGGCTGCCATCAAGGCCATAGTTTCAACTGGTGCAACACTGAAATCCAGTCTGAGCCTTTGCTATTGGTGCTATTGCAACCAATCACAACCTCGTATTGTACTTGGGGGAGCTATTGGCAAGTGAAAATGGACTGAAGATTTGAGAGTGAAATGGAAAGCTAGAGAATGATTAGCTTTTTTTGAAACTGCAGACACTATCGGCATGATTGTTTGACATTTACAGCTCCGTGTGAAGGAGCTGTGTGTTCTGATAAAAGGATTGCTGAGTGTCTGTCTGGAAGCATGCACAGTGTCCAATCTGTCTCTTACATGAAAAGGGATAGGAGCTGTTACTGTATACTACAGGCCTATATCAGGGACTCAGTGTTCTACTCTAATGTGTGTAGACTTCCTGAAACCTGACCAGTAGAATCACGTGAATTAAGTTGTATGTCGTTCATATGACTGCAGTTTTACATTGATTTATTACAATATCAAAAATGTACTTGTGTACAAAAACAGTAAACTTTGTCTCTAAGAGAGATTCCTTTGTCAAATGTTCAATTGAATTATTTGAAAAGTTTGTATATATCTATTAGACTCAGATGTTTATGTATAGGCTAATGTTTATTCAATTCACATGAGGTGCGTGGTGTATCAATAAAAACTTGTCGAATAAAATTCTTTGCACTGGTCATGATCTGGTAATATGGACAGTTCACTACAAGTTACTGTAAACCACAAATGACAGTAAAGAACAACCATTTGCAGTACAATTAACTAAATATATTATGAGATAATGGATTAGAATGGATGAAATGAATAGAACACCAAGATACGAATGAGTTAAACAGAAAATAACATTTGAAAAACAGGAGATAGAGAAAATATAGGATACGAGATAGAATCCCTTACTGCTGGGCGACGTAAAATGACAGCCTGGAATACTACTGAAGGCTTAATCTGGCAGGAGACAATACTACCACAGCTCTCTGCTTCCATCTAGTGGCTTATATAATAATAGAGAGAAGTGTATTCTGTTGTATGCCAGAATGTTTCTGCATTCTCACCAACTACACTGCATCTCAGATAGGAACAGAGCTCAATTAATCAGAATAAATTAACAGGTTACACCTGGTTAGCTCTCCGACATTGGTAGGACCAGGCATTCGTCTGCAAAGCAAAACAAGTTTCTTAACAGGGATTTTCCCTTACCAACATTGTAGTCTAGGCCATGTGTATTGGACATGTTCATTTCAAACGTTGCAGATAGACGTAGACTACACATGAGACCAAACTAAAACATGAAATTCGAGGTTCCTTCGAGGTTCAAAATCCAAGCAACCGTAAATCGCAGAGCAGACTTGCCTAGACCGATGTTGATTGGCGGATCATTAGGCTACACCTGCGTTCACTGGGACAAGGAACCCACATTTCGATTGATTGCAAATGGTTACAATCGAAAAATCGAATGTGATCTTGAATTATAGATACTATTTCTGATGAGATGTCGCAAATAAGCCCATCACCAAACTCAAATCTCGCTGAAGGTTTACCAATCACAAGTTTGACCCTACTTGTTCTCCTTCTTATACCGTGCGTAGTTCTTTTGCTACTGTTGAACTGCCTATTTCTCGGTTACAAATTCCTAATATTATCCAGGAGGAAAAGAAAACGAGAGGATTATGAGAGCACACTTCTACAGTCGACTCACTCGACCCACCAGAGAATCACCAGAATATCTGAGAAACCCTTGTTACCCAATCAGGATGGGAAAAGAACATATTTGTCCATGTCGGAACCAATGTTGGTACCACCCGTGACATCTTCAAGAACCTCTTCACGGGGAAAGGTTGCTTTGGATCCGAGAGGGATTGACTTATTGCGGCCAAGTGGAACGACAGGAGGAGGATCGGGGTCTCTGAGGTCCCCCAGCACAATCCTTGCGACCTCGTCAACAACGCCCAACTGGAGGCCCGACTTGCACCACAAGTCCTGCATGTACAGCAAAAGCAAATGGTGCTGGAGTGCCCCTGTCTTACCGCTTTCCAGTGACTCTGAGACGGAACGGACACACCGTGTGCCCCCCAATACACCATGTGTCACAGAATTAAACAACGCTTTTTCTGGTGTAAGTAGGCTAGCTATGTGTTGTTGAGATGCTGGACCTTAAGTGATCCCTGATATTGTCTCCTTGGAAACACGTTTGCCATCGGCAGGTTGAGTTGGGCCATATGCGCCGCAGCAGCACAATGGAGCTGCAGAATGTAGCGATCGACTCTCCTGAGCACTTGTTTGACAAGGTCCTGTTTGAGAGCGAGTACGCTTGCATCCCCCCCGAGGCTTCCTGTATAGCCGCATCTGTCAACTCCTCCACCGTGGGGCCAGGACTTGACAGCGACTTTGGTGCAAGTGCAGGTATGGGTCTCTAAAAGTAAATTAGCGCTAACACTGTTGACAAGGGCAACAGTCTCATTGCAGATTAAATCGGTTTTGTGCTCCCCACCGGCAACACAATTAAATACTTGTCAGTCCATTCGGCCTACAGCTATTACATCATGCTCGTAATTTATATCATATAATGTCTCTTATTTCTACCATCCATCTTAATGAACTCGGTTTTCTCCCATGTCCTCAGGTGTCTCTCTCCGGATCTTGTCCGCTGACAGCGACGGTCTTTGTAACGGGGCCTCTGCCTCTGCCTTGGAGTGGGATTACTACTACTACGACCCTTGCTACGTCAGACAGAACAACATACCCAAGCACAAACGCCACCGACCTGCAATGCATACCAGGCAGTACTGGGTGTAAGAACGGGGCTTTTTAAGTGTAATGTTTTAATGTATTAACTATTTATTTTGTCTCAATGTATTTATTTTCTAAAAGAAAAACACGTGTTAGCCATAAACCACAATCATTTTAGCACTACCTTTAGTTTGTCATCTTTTAAAAGCACTCACTTTCTTTTTACAGTTGTTTGACTCTCACATATTCACATTATGGTACTTTTCACATCAGGTTCAGATTGTCCCATGTTTTCTGAATGAAGCACTTTGTTCACATATACTTTTAATATCCACTGTTGTTGCCTCAAATGTTTTCGAAACTTCACTGATATCAAATAAAGAATGTATAATACACACCAAATCCTACATCGTTTATTATTTCAGTTTAGCTTCAGAATAATGACAATTAGAAACGCTATGCAAAAGATTTCACACATGGATGCATTTTCTCCAGTTAATTTATTGTTTTCTTTCATACAACTCAATTTTCCAACGTCCCCCCCATCCCCATTACATTATACGCTATATTCATAAAAAATGACAAGTCATAAAGCAATAACCCATCCCCTTTGGGTGGCCAGCGCTGCTCTTTCCACTGGGGAGGGGTGACCCAAACACACTCAGACCCCACCCCAACGAGCCCTCGCCCACCCCAAATCCTTCCAAAGGGGGATATAGTCCTCCCCAGACAGGGTCCAGACAAGCTGGAACATGCTGCCTCTAACACAGAAGATGGAGGACAGGTTTCACATCTCTAAAGAATATTAATAGGATTTTTTTTTTCTTTTTCTTTTTTGTCTTACGTGTGGAATGTGTGTGTATGCGGGTGTGTGTGTGCGCGCGCGTGTGTGTGTTATTGTACAGCTTCACCAGGATGTTTGAGGAGCTTTGGTCCACCATGTGGCAGAGTGTCGGTCCACTGCAGGGTCAGGGGCTTAGCCGTAGAGGTCGTCATCGTTGTCCTCGTTGAAGACGGTGCCTCCGCTGCCGCCAGCTGTGCCCTGGCTGGGCCCCGTTCCAGGCTGGGTGCTGGTGGGGAACCTGTGGACGAGAACACAGGAAGCAGAAGGAAAGCAATCGTTCATAATCCTTGTAACCCACTGGCCGCATCACCAGGAAAGGTGTGAGGTAGCATGCAAATCATAGTCGTTTACTGCTGTGTGTGTGTGTGTGTGTTTGTGGTGTGTGCCGGAAGTTTCAGCTCACCTGAAGCTGCCGAAGCCCCTGCTCTGCTGTAGCGTCTGGGCAAACATCTCGTACTTGCGGATGTCGTTGTCGCTGACGGAGCGGCGGGCGAAGCGCATGGCCTCCTCGAAGTGGTCCTTACGGATCTCAGGCACTGGGTCGTCCTCCTCCACCTCCTGTGGGTTCAGCACACACAAACAGGGAGACGCCACCTTAGAGACTTCCTGTTGACAGCGAGGCGGATCGGCCAAGCCCTCCCCGGCTTCCCCTCATACACCCAGCGGAGTGCGTCGAATGGACAGTCACAAATGGGGAAATGTCGCCGTACAGAAACACACTTATTCAAATCAAACTATAAAAATCGAGATGTTGCACTCTGAAATGGGTCAAAGGTAGACCTCGCTTCATGCCACGGAGTCGCTTCAATCCGGCCTGATTTCCTATCCTCACTTGGGCCCGAGCAGAGGGCGCGACCTGCTCGTGGTTGACAGAGAGTGGACTCACCATGGCAGAGGGGTTGGTCTGCCTCTCCCTCTCCCTCCTGATCTCGTTCTCGATGCTCTCTCTGATGGCCAGCTTGCAGGCTCTCTGGCAGATCTCAGTCAGGTCAGCGCCTGAGAAGCCGTTGGTCATCTTGGCCAGGAAGTCCAGGTCCACTTCCTGGACACGAGACAAAGAGGTTTCACCGCACCAGGTTAATAACGCTCCAGGCACTCTATACCACAACTATATACACCCTAAAGCAATATGACCAATATATGTATTGATATACATAACAACATATGGCTTAACTACATGCTCTTATGGTTCTTCCCTTCGGCACTTAATTTTTGGTTGTTCACAATGTGTGCTTCTTGTTTTGGCTGCCCGCAATGCTTTGGGGCTATTTTGTTGTTATGATCAGTGACCTATGCACTTTAACGCTCTCTCTTGGAAGTCGCTTTGGATAAAAGCGTCTGCTAAATGAATAAATGTAATGTATGAAATAGGGTGACATTTACACAGGGATAACACGCATCAAATCATGACGTCCTTTGACGACACATTGCCTAGCCTAGGGATTGTGCAGACAGCACCTCCTCCCAGGCAGGCCTTGATTGGTAGTTGGTCAGGAGATATGAGAGGGGGATTCAGGACAAGGCCTAAATGAGAACAGTCCTGATGCTACAGCCGAGAGGATACATCTGAACGTGGCAACGTGACTTCCATGTAGCATTTCCTGGCCTGCTGATTGATGCAGTGCAATAACAGTCGACTGAGCGACAGTCAAGGGGTCTTGGTAACCATAGCTAGGGCTGCGTGGGCCTGTCGGACCGCAGAGAAAGCCTTCATCTTAGGGACGCTTGCCTTGGCGATGGGGCTCTTGCGGAGGTTGGCCTGGAGGATGTTGATCCGGCTCTTCTCGTCGGGCAGGGGGATGTAGATGAGCTGGTCGAGGCGCCCGGGGCGCAGGATGGCCGGGTCGATGATGTCGGGCCGGTTGGTGGCGCCGATGATGAAGACGTTCTTCTTGCTGGACATGCCGTCCATCTCCGTCAGGATCTGGTTGATGACGCGGTCGGCCGCGCCGCCGCCGTCGCCCACGTTGCCGCCACGGGCCTTGGCGATGGAGTCGAGCTCGTCGAAGAAGAGGACGCAGGGCGCGGCCTGGCGGGCCTAGAACACAGACGCACACCCAGAGGGTCACAGCTCAGACAGGCCGGATCGTCGTATGTGTAGCACAGACATGTGTGGATCACATATCCTTCCAACTATCATACACTTTTTACTGTTTGTATCTGGAATGAACTAAAAAGGACTGGAATACAGTGCCTGAACCTAAGCCTAAGTTCTGCAAAGGCCTATGGGTTAGGTTACCTTGTCAAAGATCTCCCTGACGTTGGCCTCGGACTCCCCGAACCACATGGTGAGCAGCTCGGGCCCCTTGATGGAGATGAAGTTGGCCTGGCACTCGTTGGCGATGGCCTTGGCCAGCAGGGTCTTACCGCAGCCGGGGGGGCCGTAGAACAGCACGCCCTTGGACGGGGTCATGCCAAACTTCAGGAACTTGTCGGGGTGCTCCACTGGGTACTGGGGTGGGGAGCAGGAGAGCAGTCAAGCAGGATGCTAGTGCATCTATATCACTCAACCTATCCATCAATATACATATATAAATCATCCCAAGAACGGTAATAACCGTTTGGGATCACCGAGGGCTGAAGTATGGAGGCACAGCACATCTCCGGCAGGGAGGAAGCAGACGCGACAGACCCATGTGTGTTTGGGGCAGGCGTGGGTCCTACCTGTACGAGCTCCTGCAGCTCCCTCTTGACGTCCTCCAGGCCTCCGATGTCCTCCCAGGAGATGTTGGGCACCTCCACCACCGTCTCCCTCAGGGCAGAGGGGTTGCTCTGGCTCAGCGCCCACTGGGGAGTGACAGGAGACACGCGGTCGTTACGCCAGGCCAGCCAACGTAAAGTGGCGGCCGCGACGCGTGCGACTTCCCCAGTCCCCCCGCGGGGAGGGCGCGACGGCACTCACCCTGAAGTCGTCCATGGTGACGCACAGGGAGCTCATGACCTCGGCGTCGATGGTGTCGTCCTCCAGGTCGATCAGGTCCATCTTCTTCCTGATGGCC
Source organism: Hypomesus nipponensis (assembly GCF_054491055.1). Classification (NCBI taxonomy): domain Eukaryota; kingdom Metazoa; phylum Chordata; class Actinopteri; order Osmeriformes; family Osmeridae; genus Hypomesus; species Hypomesus nipponensis. The sequence continues at coordinate 6,030,704 of NC_140382.1, read as the reverse complement.
TGCAGGGCGGCCTCGGAGCACAGGGCCGCCAGGTCGGCGCCCACGTGGCCGTGGGTCTCGTTGGCCACCTGGGGGGGGAGATTGCAGCGAGTTAGCACAGGCCGCAAACTCTCACGACACACAGACACGGGGATATCCCTTGCCCATCACCAACGGTGGGTTTGATAACCACCTGCTCGAGGTCCACGTCATCAGCCAGCTTCATGTTCTTGGTGTGGATCTGGAGGATCTCTAGTCTGCCCGTCGCGTCAGGGATCCCGATGTCCACCTCCCGGTCAAAACGCCCTGGGGTCGACAAAGAGTCCCAGTTGAGCCCATCTCTTACACGCAAGGAAAATAACACGCATGATGCCGATGCCTTAGAGGGTGGGCCGTACCGAATCGCCTGAGGGCCGGGTCAATGCTGTTTGGTCTGTTGGTGGCTGCCATGACGATGACGTGGGCCCTCTGCTTGAGACCGTCCATGAGTGTGAGCAGCTGGGACACAATGCGCCTCTCCACCTCGCCGTGTGTCTGGGGGAGGACACCACAGTGAGCAACCAGCAGCAGCCTGGTCATCACGGCCTGGCAAAGCTAAGCTAGGCTGAGCTGAGCTCACCTGGTATAGTACACCATGTACCAGTTAGTGGAGCGTGTTGTTTATCGTTACTTAGGATTATGGTCAGTCCAGCACAGTTCTGAACTAAGCATTTCTGCATGCTTCCGTGAGGGGTTATTTTACAGGACAGGCTATTTATTTTTATTTTTTACTAACTGCATTAACTTCCAACCTTCTCTCTCTTGGGTGCGATGGCGTCCAGCTCGTCGATGAAGATGATGGCGGGAGCGTTCTTCTCCGCCTCCTCGAATGCCTTCCTCAGGTTACTCTCCGACTCCCCGGCCAGCTTGCTCATGATCTCGGGGCCTGATGAAACAGGAAACCTGCCGTTAACAGCCTGGAGTGACATCACTATTTCCACCCAGCGCAGACACTCCTGGAGTCCCTTTCACCCTTTAAAAATCAACATCCGCTGACAGGCTCTCTCTGTGTTTGCTCCCGTGTCTCTCACCATTGATGAGGAAGAAGAAGGCTCCAGTCTCGTTGGCTACGGCTCGAGCAATCAGAGTCTTTCCTGTTCCAGGGGGCCCGTACAGCAGGATTCCCCTCGGAGGCTGGAAGGAACATCGAATGATGAGGAGATTCACAGTATTATGCGAACCGCACTCCAAAACATATTTACATATGCAGCAGGGAGATGACAAAGAACGAGGGAGGAACGGAATGCAAAAGAGGGATGGAGAGAGAGAGCAAAGGAGGGCGAGCGGGCGAAGAGGATAGGCTCTCTCTCTGACCTTGACTCCGATGGCCTTGAAGAGAGCAGGGTGTCTGAGGGGCAGCTCCACCATCTCCTTGATCTGAGCCAGCTGCTTCCTCACGCCCCCGATGTCGTCATAACCCACTTCATTCAGGGACTCCTCCTCGTCCTAGGCACAAACGGAACAACATTCATACAATGCCACACCTCTATACAAAAAGTAGATTACGGTTACATTGGCCATGCAAAGCCACAACAACATTTGACCATTTCATTATCTCACAGGACCGATCCCTCTACAGACCCGAGTGGTTCTAGAACTCTGGTGTCGATTCTTATAGACATACCTCTCTCTTGATTGGCTCGCCCTCACAGTGGATGACTGTGTCAGGGGCGACAATGCAGTAGGGGTTGGGGTCCGTCTCCACCACCTTGAACTCCACTGCACGCATGCCCCCCCTTACCAGGAAAATGTCCCCTACAACACGAGGTAGAAATGTAACTACATAACACTCATCCTCAAAAAAGGTATTCAAAGAGGTGTGTGCTAACACACACACACACACACACACACGCAGCGTAAGCATTACCTCTTCTAATGGGCCTGTAGGCCTCCAGGAAGTAGGGCTTGAGATAGACCTCAAACAGGTTCCCTGTGATGCCCTCCACCGTGTCATCAATGGGCAAGACGTGGATTCGCTTCCCGTACTTGACGTCTGGGCAGGGCTGGATACTGGCAGAGCAAACAGGAGAGGAAACTGGGTCACAGGACTGAAAGGGTTCCCGGAGCTCTAATGAGTCAACTCCACACAGAGGCCTACTTTAGAAAAGGGTGACATCATGCTAACTGGTACCCGGTTCTTTTTACAGGTCAAGTTAGTTGCATTAGCAGCACTGGAGCATTACCATCTGAGAAGAGGCACACACCTGCCACAACCTTAAAATCAGGCCGAGAAGCACTTAAATTCATAATGCTGTGGGTGAACAGCGGATTCACCAAGGAGCACTCCTGCAGTCTTCTTCTCATCCATTTCCCATCCATCAGCACTTACGTCAACATTCTCTCCATCCTCTCCCTTCCTTTCGTCCTCTCATCCTCTCACCTGATGACGTCTCCCAGCCGGACTCTCAGGTTGTTGCGGACAACGCGGTTCATGCGGACCTTCTCGTCGGAGCAGGTGTCGTCGGAGAGCACGATGCAGACGCTCTCCCGCCGCTTCTTGCCCTTCATCAGAACTGTGTCCCCCCTGAACAGCTGAAGCTCATCCATCTTGGCCTAAGGCAAGACAAAGGAACCAGCCAACCACCCGTATTAAAACACTGATATTAGTGCGAAGGCCATCAATGGTGTGTCCATGGATACAATATAAAGGACATGATTTTGAACATTTACAGAGTACCAATACATGACATGCTCTCACCTGGGACAGAGAGACCACACTATTGTCCTCATTGATTGATTCATCCACGATCAAGCGGTTGGGCCTGGTCTTCTGCTTTAAAATTGCAGTGGAAAGGTCATCACTCTTCGATCTGGAGGAGATTACAGAAAAAACGTAGCCTAATTAGTGAGCAAGTTGGGTAAAGTAACTCATTTAACGGTGAATCACACTTAAATGGATCCCATGCTATGGAGGAGTGGGGCACAGAGGCTCAGGTGTTTAGGGATTTAAACTCTTACAGCATGAATGATCGCTTAAACTATAAACAACGAAAAACGGTGTGTTGTCATTCGATTGCTTGCCAAATACGGCCTATCTGGTCTCAAAACTTGAACAAAACAAACAATAATAGATTATAGCTGACTCCGACTTTCAGCTTCAAAGAAACACATAGCAGCTAGTTCGCTCACGGTAGCTTTAGATTAGCTTGCTAGCCTGCCAAGTTAGCTGGCTGCTATGCTGGTGCTGTGAAGGCCCACATGACACAGCAAGAAAGCCGTGGATCAGACAGGGGCTAGCATTAGCTTTTTAACCGGTAGCATCATCTTGGTGGATAGGCAACAACTGGGAAAGTTCGGTTTGCAATAGAATAGCTGCCATAGATTTAGTCAATAGGTCTGATATGTGTTGTTAAGTAAAGTCTGCATCTCAAAGCTAACGGTATACAGCTAGCACTATCGTTTTGCTGGTCAGCGAAGAGAACACCTAGCTAGTTAGCTACCGTTAGCTTGCTAGCAAGGTAGCTGGTTGCTAACTTTGACACAAAGCGAACCATCTGTCATACAGTAGTTTAATGGGCAGCAAACGGACCCAAAAAGTGGCTTTTGCAAGCGACGATAACTTACTCTCCTCCTGAAGCCATGGTGCTCGGCCTCGTAGAAACGATGAAAAAAGTATGGCTTATTTGTCAGTTAGTTAATTGACCTCCTCTCAAATGCAAATTCACCAACTATGAATGCTTCAGTGCTACACCGGCAGCTTGTTCTTGATCGGCGCTGCAGTGGAAAGAGAAATCCGAACGTGAACACCAACGGGCCAATCAGAAGAAAGTCTTCCTTGCTTTCTTCTCCAAGCAACCATTTCTTATTGGTTGTAAAGATAACTTTTTTTATTGGTTCAAATTGGTCGATCACATGACAGAGTGTGTTAATCCATACTGTTTTGATCTCTACATTTATAATTGGTCTTACACCCACGTTCTATTTCACAATTTGTATTGCCTCGATTCATTGTGGACAATTTTGACGATATAGGTCAGTTGTTTATTCACAGGTTAACAAATATACGAACTTAAATGTATACAAGATTCTAGGCATCTAGTGTAAAATACGCGATTGCAATCATTCCTAAATATTAAAAACACTGAACGGCACAGTTTGTTAATTATATGTGTATCTAATGTGCTAAATGTATGATTATTCATTAAGCAGACACTCATCCAAAGTGACCTAAAATAGTGGGATTTCAAGCTGCAACCACTTTAAGGGCTTTAAATACTGAGCTAAAACCTCCCATTTATTCACATCATTCATCATAAAAGATTCAATTGAAAAAGTATTTAGAAGAAAGGACAATGAAGGTCATTGAAACACAAAAGTCCAAGGCTCCTGGCATAGGAATACTTTATTTTCTGTTAGGAGATATCTGTACATTAAAGATCAAGTGCCACGTGAATTTCCGAAGTTCATAGAAAGTTTAACCGAGGCGCACTATGCAACATTGACAAAACATTTTTGGGGACCAAAAATTACTCAAAGCTTGAAAGGAAGGTCAAGACGATCTGCTTCAGCTTGGTATCTGAGTCCGGTGAGATTGAGCCATCGGCCCTGTAAGGAGATTGGATAACATTGACAATTATGAGAACTCATTGGGTTTATAATCCATCCATGGCACAGACTAAGCATATTCATAGATTTACTCAATCTGTATTTAAGTCCCTTGAACATGCATATTGGGTGTCCAGGCAACAGGCAGAATGTGCAGTAGACAATCTTTACTGACCTAATTGTTGCCAGGAGGTCCTGGTGTTGGCTAAGAACATGCTGCAGGAAAGCCTTCTCAAACTTTGTGATCTTGCTGGGCTCCATTTTGTCCAAGTGTCCCCTCACACCGGCGTAGATGACTGTCACCTGCTCCTCAATGGCCATGGGGCCTGCACGGTATAAATGAGGACATATTTAATCACACTCAAGAGTAAGAAAACATCAAATAAATGGCAAAAGCTGAGGTCTTTTTGACAAAATTACAAGTGTCTCTAAGCACCCTTTTAAATTCCAGAAAATCAAAAAAGGGTGACTTGCAGTTGACCAAAACAAAACAATCATTCAGTGTAGCTCCATGGCAGGCAGGTACTCACAGTACTGTCCCTGCTTCAGGAGCTCCGTCAGACGGACTCCACGGTTCAGCAGCTGCTGGGTGGCGGCGTCCAGGTCAGAGCCGAACTGGGCGAAGGCAGCCACCTCACGGTACTGGGCCAGCTCCAGCTTCATGGTACCAGCCACCTAGCACACAAGGACGGTCAACGCTGAGATCAAACATGTGTTGGATTGATCGGGAACCATTTTATTCTACAATTCCACTTGAGCCATTTAACTGTGGCATTTTTCAGCTGTGTCACAGTTAGGCACTGCTGACACCATGTTTACATCTGAGGTCTGAGAGCTTACCTGCTTCATAGCTTTGGTCTGGGCGGCGGAGCCGACACGGGACACAGACAGACCCACATTGATGGCGGGACGGATACCCTTGTAGAACAGCTCAGTCTCCAGGAAGATCTGAGGGGGATCAGGTTGCAGAACGTTAAAAAAATAAAATTAAAAAAAGAGAAAAAGTCATGAACCCACAGGTACAGCCACAGCTCCCCACACACACACACACACACACCTGTCCGTCTGTGATGGAGATGACGTTGGTTGGAATGTAGGCCGACACATCACCAGCCTGGGTCTCGATGACGGGCAGAGCAGTCAGGGATCCGCCTCCAAAGTTGTCGTTCATCTTGGCCGCTCTCTCCAGCAGACGGGAGTGCAGGTAGAACACGTCTCCCGGGTAGGCCTCGCGGCCGGGGGGGCGACGCAGCAGCAGGGACATCTGACGGTAGGCCACAGCCTGGGGAGAGGGGGGGGGGGGGGGGGGGGGGGAGAGTGACGGGTCAAATATGATGGAACAAAACGGGACCACAAAGCGATCAAAACATACCCAAAACAAAAGTATTCCTCCAAGCACACTGACATATGTCCCGACTAACCTGCTTGGACAGATCGTCGTAGATGATGAGGGCGTGCTTGCCGTTGTCCCTGAAGAACTCTCCCATGGAGCAGCCAGAGTAGGGGGCCAGGTACTGCAGGGGGGCGGCGTCGGAGGCGGTGGCCGACACCACGATGGTGTACTTCATGGCGTCGGCGTCAGTCAGCCTCTTGACCAGCTGGGCCACGGTGGACCTCTTCTGGCCGATGGCCACGTAGATGCAGTACAGCTTCTTCTTCTCCTCTGTGCCTTCGTTGAAGCGCTTCTGGTTGATGATGGTGTCGATGGCAATGGCGGTTTTGCTGTGGAAGGAGGATGATGCATTTGGAGAATTTACATTTGACAGTTCGAAACAAATGGGTCAAATTAAATCCGTGGTTTGGGGGAATAACGATACACCTTCCAACTGTAGCCCCAGGCCCCTCTCAACTTACATAATCAAAGACTTCTTCACACAAATGAGCTCACTTCTACTTACCCAGTCTGCCTGTCACCAATGATAAGCTCACGCTGGCCACGGCCAATGGGCACCAAGCTGTCGACGGCCTTGATGCCAGTCTGCATGGGCTCCCTCACAGAGATACGAGGGATGATGCCTGGGGCCTTCAGGCCCACACGCCTACGGATACTGGAGCCCAGGGGACCCTGATGAACAGAACACAACCATTCCATTTGACCAGCAATACAGACAACCAGACTTCCTAAATGTTCACTTAACCTTGACTTGATTTTTTTATTTTAAATGAGTCAACAAACTCATTAGAATCCAAAAGATGTTTAACATGTTTGACAACCTTTGCTTCCTCATCATCAAGATGCATCTCACAGCAGATCAACTTATTTTGCTGACCTTGCCATCGATGGCGTTTCCCAGAGCGTCCACCACGCGGCCCAGCAGCTCCTCGCCCACGGGCACGTCCACGATGGCTCCTGTCCTCTTCACGATGTCCCCCTCCTTGATCAGCTTGTCGTTACCAAACACCACCACACCCACATTGTCGGGCTCCAAATTCAGAGACATGCCCTGGGTAGGTGAGAGGATACGTGGTTGACAAGCAGGTGTTTCAGGAGTGCTAAGTTCAGCCAAGTATTTTTATCGGACAACTTCTCTACCAGATCTTTATGTTTGGCCAAAGTCATTCTGTATGAACAAAGTCAAGCATACACCTCCCCACACTTCCTGTAGGGCAGTGCAGCTACAGTGCAGCTACAGTGCAGCTACAGTGCAGCTACAGTGCAGCTACAGTGCAGCTACAGTGCAGCTACAGTGCAGCTACAGTGCAGCTACAGTGCAGCTACAGTGCTTCTCCCGCATAACGTACACGAAGACCTTTACAGACAGTGACATAAAATGAGGTTAAATATTTGGGAAGCTATATTTCCATACTGAAGCCTACTGTACAGTAAACTTTGTATCATTTACAACAGCTCTGATTTCTTTTAATCATACATTGTTTGAGCACAACAGATATCTGGCTTGAAATGTATTAATTGATGCCCAAATGTATCTCCCTTGGTCTGCAAAGACCTTCTGAATCCCCACCAACCCCATATCGTCTCACCTTGAGTCCAGAGGAGAACTCCACCATCTCCTCAGCCTGGACGTTCCTCAGACCGTACACCCTGGCAATACCGTCACCGATGGACAGCACGCGGCCAGTCTCCTCCAGGTCGCTGCTGGTTTCAGCCCCCATTATCTTCTCCTCCAGGATCGATGACACCTCCGCAGTGCCTGCAGAGCACAAAATAATCATGCGACGACATTTGTCAAACTCATTTAATATTTTAGCAAGGTGTAGCAACAAAGAATATTGTCACTACCCCCTATCCAGCATTGAGGGAGGCTGCCTGAAACCTGAATACTACTGGGATTAACCCATTCAATACAGTCAGCATGAGTCCAGCACTGACCTGTCTTCACCAGCCATGGTCTGCTGGTGTGGAGGTGCTTGACTCCTACACATGCAACAGGGAGACTTTTGGAAACCTGCAAGGAAAGGTTCAGAAAGACAAATTTGAATGGCAAGAATGAAAATAAGTGATCCTCAGTCTGCTCTAAGTAACAGGCATACTAGTAAGCACTCTAGCAAGTGTCTAGGTACTGCATGACCTTGCAGAGTAATGTCACAAATTAAATTGCAAATAATTACAATTCGTCATGTCACATCTCGCTGGTTCGTAAGCCATCAAGTTAACTTCCGCCTAGACATGCATGTCCTGAGACCTCAGCTGAGTTAAATAACACTACTTGCAGTCATTATACCACTAATACATACACTCGGTGTCACATCGTGTGCCTAACAGTCGTGCATGCTCAGGACAGCGCGTTTGAAAACTTGTAGCTATGTGGATTAGTACAAAATCTGACCTTCAATAACTAGCTAATGACATTCATTGACGTTGCTTTCATGCAGAACTGCACCGTCAATGAACATAAGGTCAAGTCTACAGTTTTTCATGAAACTATTAAGAAACATGATGAACTTTTGTCTCAATCTATGGCAGGCATGACCAACATCAAATGTCAATGGTACGCACTTCTATGAAACAAGACCTCAAGTGCAAGATGGCGGTGTGCATGCACGGCCTCGCCATTTGCCAACATTGACCCACTGACTGCAAACATGCATGGTAAAACACATTCCTTTAGTAAAATAATGCAATTTAAATGCTTACAAATCCGGCCCGTCTTGGCAGAGTGCGGGCAAGGGCCGCAGCGACACGAACTGACAGCATCTTGATGTTTCTACGCGGATCTGCCCTACTCCAGAACCGGCTGAATTGCGTAGAGCGGAGTGAAGAAGATGGAGGACACAGCAATGATTATAGAAAGGTCACAGTGCCCCGGAAACACTATATCCAATTTACCAATAGTTTTTGTTTTATGCTTATGTACGTTTAAGAATGTTTTTCATACCATAATGGTGCAATAATGTCTCACCGAGTCATCTTTTGAAAGTTTTCTCCCGGTATGGTTAAATGCACAAATTGAAAGCACCAATTTTGCTATTATGAGAAATAACGAATGTTTAAAGATCCATAATGGCTACTTTCATGTTAATTTGCTGGAATCCTACGACGAATGGATCTTCTCTGGATCTTTCGTAATACATTTGAAGTCAAATTCAAAACAGCCGAGATAATTTAACTTTATCCAAAACATTTACTCTCTCAGCATAGGCTATCTCGGCACCGCGGTGCTCTAGATAGCCTGTAAATATGTCAAAAAAATGAAAGAAATTGTGTGCATAAAACCGTACCAGAAAATGTCTAATAAAATTCCTTAAACAGGCTCTGACCGTACTACCTAAACGAGTGTATTTCAAACATCCAATCACAATCTCTCTCCAGCCGGAAGTGTATGGAAGAACTAGATTGAATGGAGCGCGAAACGATAACAATCAGATCCGCTCAACTCAAATTACACCCTGAATCCTCGCTTGTTCTACTGAAACTTTTTGCTACGTTAGTTTGTTGAAATGTGTGAAAAAAGCAAAAAGGTTTGATTTTTTTGTGTGCTTTATTGTTTATTACAGACTAAATTATCAGTTACTTAACGTCTCCTGAATCACTGTTAAGACGATGCAGTGTTTGTGGTGTCTTGAACAGTCTAAGTAATCTAACTAGTTACGTTAGCTCTGCTTTCTCATTTCAGGTCAGCCAGTGGCTCACCTCTGTCTTTGGAGATCAACCGGTTCCACAATATGAGGTCAACACACAAACTGTGGACATACTATACGAGCTCGCTGTAGCAAGTGAGAAAAGATGCAACGAGACCGCTTTGCTCATTGAGGACCACAAACAGAAAGCCTCTGAATATCAGGCTGATGGTAGGTGGAGGTACATGTCCTCATAGCTAGGCTATTTTAACGAGTTATTTTATTCAAAGTGAGATTAGGACTAGAGGTATAGTTTTGGTAGTTGGTACCAAGTAGTAAGGTAGTAAAGGCAACATTTGAATGACGTGTTTGATGAGAATATTTTGTTTTACATTTGTCTTTATACAGCCACCCATCTCCAGGATGTTGTTTTACAAGGAGTAGGCCTGTCTGCAGGAAGTTTGTCAAAACCTTCATCTGACTACCTGTCTGCCTTAGTGTCCTGTGCCATGGTGCTTGGAATCAAAGACACTTCTCTTGAAAGGTAAACAGATGTTAAACTGCAGTGCTGCCTGTCTGCAAGTCCACATACACAACAAACTTTTTTTCATAGAGGGTATACTTGGTTCGTTTTTGCCGTGTCTGTAAAAACATGGCATTGTCTCATAAAACATTGTCTGTGAAGCTTTATTCCTGCAATGAATAATTTGACCAACGAGCTCCTGGAAGCTGAGAAGTACGACAGGAAACTTGACCGAGAGCTCAAAGCAGTCAGGAAAAGACTAGCAGACACTTTGGTTCTACGGAAGACTTTACAGGAGTAAGTTCACTTCTGTTAGGATTCATATTGTCATTTACATGGTTGTTTGAAATATAACATTGTTTTGAAGGTTCATAGTCACTGTAGCTTAATCAGCACATTGTAGAAGGTACATTGTCAACACTGTTATTCAATTCGATTTCTATCTAACTCCAGGGACCTTGACAAAACAAAGGATGCTCAGGCGATAGAGTCCGCCAAGGCTGAGGAGAGGCTGCTGAACATGGATTTTGTGAAAGCAAAATCCAAAGATCTGTCATTCCGGAACAACATGTCCGCGGTTAGTCAATTAAATAATTAATATACTTTAGTCACCTGGGGCTGGTGCAGTGTATAGCCTAACATACAGTATCACATTTAGCCTAAAATGCCCAAACTGCATTTCAAATTGGAGTATTATACAATATCATATGTAGTATTAAGCACATTTTTTTGATGTTATAAAACTGTCATTGCCATAGTATCACACTAATGGCCATGTTGCTCCATTACAACTATGTTGCCATGTTCTTGAATCTTCACTTGCAGGATCAGCTTGCAAAGAGGCACATGGAGAATCGTCTCTCCCACCAGTCACTGATGGAGCTTTCAGAGGTAGGCCTCAGTATTCACACATAGCAGACACGAAACAACACTTGAAGTCAAACTGTTATTACAAAAAGTATTTTCTCTTTCCTACCTACAGGAGGTTGCCACGTTGAAACAGGAAATTGTGCCTTTGACAAAGAAGCTGGAACCTTATAGAGACTTGAGCCCTGTATGTTGTTTCTTAACGCTGAACATTCAAACACACACATTTTGTATAGTGTGTACTCAGATCAATTGTGCCATGTTTTTTGTCTGCAGAATCTCTCTCTTGCACAAGTGAAGATTGAAGAGGCAAAGAGGGAATTGGTGAGTTTTTGCCACAGTATTTGTATAGTTGTTTTTTCCTGTTCTCAAGACTCTTCCCCAGGTGTTCTAAAGTCTTTTTTATTTTGATGGGACACGCACCCTTTTAGATTTGGGCTTCACGTTCTCATTTTAAGTTATTTTTCTTTTTATCCAAGGCTGCCATTGATGCTGAACTCGAGGCGAAGGTGGACTTCATGAATGCGTCCATACCTAAAGGAAGACCCTTGTAATGACGAGCCTGTTGATTTTAAATAGTGAAATGCTTATTGAAGCATTTTCACCTTATGGACACTCAAGCTTGTGTATGTTGATGTCCCCATGTATGTTTCGCATGACTAATAAAACATTCTTACTTTATGTTTCCCTTAATTTCTGTATTGACCTTCTTGAATGTATCAATAGTCCCTGTTTACAAGTGACATAGTTCATATTATCGATTCATCCTTCAGAAGGAAACCTATTGGGATTGTTGGGCTTCTTCTTCGTGACTCGACCCAAAAGCTCAATGTCTCACATGTTTTGTCAAACACTAATGACAGTGGAAACAAGGCAGGGCCAACAAAGTGTGACACAATCTTGCAGCAAGATGGGTTCTATGGGACAAGTAGGTTCAGTGATTACTCTTTCTGTACAATCCAGGCACTAACTTCACCATGGACTCTTGGGTGCAGTAGGTTAGACAATACATGTCAAAGAATACATTCCAAATGTTATAAATAACAAAAATATGTACGCTACTAAGAAATAATATTTTGCCAATAAAACAGGTCTATAGACATTGTGCCAACTGTACAATGCAACGTGCTTCTGTGTTTATTTTGCAACGTAAAGTAAGAATGTTTTATTAGTCATGCCAAACATACATGGGGACATCAACATACACAAGCTTGAGTGTCCATAAGGTGAAAATGCTTCAATAAGCATTTCACTATTTAAAATCAACAGGCTCGTCATTACAAGGGTCTTCCTTTAGGTATGGACGCATTCATGAAGTCCACCTTCACCACGAGTTCAGCATCAATGGCAGCCTTGGATAAAAAGGAAAATAACTTTAAATGACAATGTGAAGCCCAAATCTAAAAGGGTGCGTGTGCACACTTGTGTAGCTCTAATCGTAGGATTAGTATGAAACCTAATGTGATTATATGTAAGGCATGTGAGTTTGAGTTAACTGATGCGATTGATATATGGCAGTACACTGTCACAGTAGAATTCTGGCAACTGCTTCGGCACGTAGCCTGCATACTCCTCCACTGCGACCGGCGGCGCTAGCTTCAAAGTCAGCCGCCCACACACTACGGATATGGCGCATAGACTTTAATGTGAACAACGGCTGATGGGGACATTTTGAAATAGCTAGCGAAATAGCTAGCTAGAATAACGTATCCTACGGTTTAAGTGGACTAAGGTCCACTTCACAAGTTATACGTTCTTTATTACGTGTGTATTACCTATGCATGTTAAATTAGGGTTAAAATTAATGACGATGTCAAAAAAGTCAGACACTGGAACAAGAAGAGTATAACATTCCCGGTAAGTTGTTGCTGAGCGTAGCTTACACTACAGACAGTACAAAGCTAGCGCCAAAGTGTATAGCTAAATACTAGGCTAATAGATGGCAGTCTGGCAGCTAGCTAGGTACTGTAGCGCTAGCTGGAACATTATCTGGCAAGTAGGCTGTGTGGGTAGCGCTTCGTGTCGAGTGGCGCAGGTGCTCTACCGTTCCATCGACTGACAAGTTAAAGTATCATAAGCAGCATATTATATGTGCAAATATATTCAAGTTTAGTATGCAGGCAAACCAACCGCACTTAAACTGAAATGTAGTACGTCCGAAAGGCTAGTAGGGGCATTCGTTAAGGTATTATTGGGCGGCCCGGGGTGTACCGTGCTATACCATTGACCAAGAGTGTCGTGTAGGTCGTGTAAAATAAGGTTACTGCAAGTAAATTACAGTATAGGAGAAATTACATGATGCACTTTTCATCTAATGATCATCGGGTTGCTGCGCGTAACCACCGTTTTTGGTGTAACCATGCGACCTGGGACGTTCGGTTTTAAGTACGAATGAACCTATAAGGTACTGGGCTCGCAATGCAGCCAGCAAACGCAAATGCCGTAGTGTAGTGCAATGGTAGACCGTAGAGGTGAGACTGATCGTTGATGGCCTTGGTCACCCCCGTGTTGTTCATACATGATAGATGAGACCCCGTCTGTGTTATCGAGATGTTACGAAAAGCGTCCCATATTGAATTTAGGAATGGCCGACATATGGTTTAGGGTTAGTTAAACGCGACACTATAATAGCCAGCTAAGCTATCAGTATACAGTATGGCAAATAGAGAGCTAGGTTTCACATGAAGCATATGGCTGGTTGCATATGGCCTCAATTGAAACATTTCTTGTATTGAAGTTCTTGATCGGTTTACCAGATAACAATAAGGTTGAGTGATAACTTTTTCTTTATTGGAAGGCTGTAGTTGAGTTCCTGTCCATGCGCAGTCGTCTATGAGAGTCTGACTGTGGGGCTCTGCACTCAACTAGCATGAAGATGGCCGACTCAGAGAAGTCAGAGGAGTATTTGGATTCTGAGATCCTCCCCGAGTGTCCTTCAGAAGAGGGCTCCACAGGTGCCGCAGTCCGCGGGGAGCAGGACGAGACACTGAAAACAGAGACGACGACCACCACCAGCTCTCCGCCTGGGGAGAAGGAGGTGGACAGCCCCCTGCAGACGGAGGGCGAGCCGGGCCTGCTCTCCATGCCCTGCCTGATGAAGGAGCTCCGCAGAGACTCCCCGGAGTCCCAGCACGCGTCCACCGGCAGCGATACAAAGCCCGCCGCCGGACGCGTCTACGAGAGCGACTCCTCCAACCCCTGCATGCTGTCCCCCTCCTCCAGCGGCCACCTGGCTGACTCGGACACGCTGTCCTCGGGGGAGGACGCAGCGGACGCCGGGCATGGAGGAAGGGCGGGGGGAACCAGGGACGGCGGGGCCGACCCGGGGACGGCGACAGGCGGCCAGGCGGCAGTGGCCGCGTCGGGGGGGCGCAAGTCTCGGCGCTCGCGCTCCGAAAGCGAGATGTCCACCCCCAACACAATGGCCGCCAAGAAGAACCGCTGTCATCCGTCGGCGGCGGTGGCGCCCGGTGCCGGGCCGGAGAAGCAGACTAACGGGCGTCTGGCAAAGGTCAAAGGTCACCGGAGCCAGAAGCACAAGGAGCGCATGCGTCTGCTGAGGCAGAAGAGGGAGGCTGCGGCGAGGAAGAAGTACAACCTGCTGCAGGACAGCAGCACGAGCGACAGCGACCTCACCTGTGACTCCAGCACCAGCACCTCCGACGACGAGGACGACGAGGCTGCCGGCAAGACAATCAACACAGACATCCCAGGTAATAGCCTGAAACACACACACACACCCGTGCACACACACCCGTGCACACACACCTATGCACACACACACCTATGCACACACACACACACACAATAGGTAGCAGTCTATAATTGAACACATGCTGAGCTAACACCACCATAGCCACGATAACAGACATCATGCTAAATACGCGTAGCCAAGTCAATCCAAGATACACACACTGACTGGTACCTGTAGTCACATCCCACATGTCACTTGGCAGTCACTATGAACCTTTCCCACATCTCTCGACAGGGTTCGAGATGAACTCATTAAGAACACTTCATGAGTTATAACCAGTTGTCAGTCTGCTGACATGCCAGACCAACACACGGGTGCTTCTGGGTTTATGTCTGTTCATCCCCTCACATGGATGGCCTAATAGCTGAAACACTGAATGTCCCGTCATTTTCCTGTCACACCGCATTAGTCTCCATTCACCATGACCCTGCAGGTTACACCCACTGTGTATCACAACCACATGGTCACCTGAATCACCTGTACTGAGTGTTCTGTATTTGAGTCAACTTGTTTTGAATCATCGTTTGCATGTTTGGGGGTATCTAGACACCGTGTAGTGAACATCGTCAATGGGCTGCTCTCCACGTGTGTGGTTATCGGGGGTGTGTGCAGCCGTTCTTAACCTCCAGCATTGACTGTAAATAGACAATGGGCCCATGTTATATGAGCTGCTTAGGCTGAGTGAGCTCCCAGTGTTGTGTTAACATCGAGTGCAGCCGCAGCCTCGGGGCGCACTCGTGTGGAGTTGCTCGATGGCACGGTCGTCACACGGTGATATAGCCTCTGTAAGATATGTGGCATGTACTGGAAGGTCGCTGGGATCAGAACAGAGATCAACCCCTAGAGGCTAATCTCCACTTTGGACCAATTAGACGCCAACTCGCGTCGAGTTGGGTGTTTTGTCAGGGGTTTCCAGTTGTTCGCTCAAAGTCAGTCCCCCAGCCCGGGCGGATGTCACCTGCCTTCACCTGGCCTGCCCGATTGGCTGGAAATCCTTTCGATGTTGTCTCTGCGGCCTTTAATTGTCACTCGTGTCCCTGTGCGCCATGCTGTTGTTGTTGTTGTTGTTGCACCTCAGCCTTAAAGCTTTGTTCCAAACTGTCTCCCGGTTCTTTCCTAGTAATGAGGGCCTAGTCTCAGGTGTGAGCTTTTCATTTACAGGGGAGGGGACTGTGTGTGTGTTTGGCCATTAACCTCAGCATAGAAAGTCAAACAGAATCAGCCCAGGACTGTCATTTTGAAATAGCCCCATAAGCCTAGGCTATTTGTTCACAGTTTAAGATGGCATTCTAGATTCTTCTCTTACTCTGGTTCTCTGGTTGTTGGCACAGCTCTCATTCTGGCTCTCGTGGATACAGTTGTGATGTCATGTGAAGGATCTGGTGTAGGAATTCTATGGGTTGGTTAGAACAGCATCTGTTTGAGAAGATGCAGCTTGTAGCCTATGCACCTATGAATAGTTTGTTAAACTTGCCTAATGTCCTAGTTCATTCATTTGTTAAACAAGTGGAACCTGTGGTAGTGTGTTTGGGGAGTGTGTGTTTGACGTTGCGGACGTGCGTGCGGGTGTGTGGGCTGTAGTTAATTATCTACCTCTGTTTTATGAAGCAATATTAGTCTGTGCATTCTTAAGCCTTAAGACTGGGTAGAGGCATCCTGCGAGTCCCAGCCGTGTGTGCCTCTCCTGCAGCAGAGCGTTCTCCTCCATACTGGATCTCTAGACCTCCATATCAACCATTACCGCATTCTTCGCACACAGACCAGACCGCTACAACTGCATGACCTAGTCCATCCGCATGTCAAGAGTCGATCTGCACGCACCCCCCTCTTTCTTTACTCTCACCCCCCCCCCCCCCCCAAAAAAAAACAAAACAACACAAAACAATAAAAGTCCACCTCCAAGCAATGCAAGTATGAAGTTTCTTCTCCTGCTGCTACCTCTGTGTGTTATTCTCACGGCTTGGCCTCAATGTCTTTAAAGCTGGCTTCAGCCGTGCGGAGGGATCCGGCGTGGGCGCTCCGGTCCACGGCCTGCTGGACGGCGGCCCGTGGGACCGGAACAGCATCGGCGGCGTCCTGGAGGAGGCCATGACGCGCTTCGCCGTGATGCAGCGGCAGACGGAGGAGCGCTTCCGCGTGTGGATGGAGAAGCTCACGCGCCTCGACTCGGAGGACGACGACGACGACGACTCGTCCAAGCGCTCGAGCGAGCCCCGCGAGGGCGGCGGACGCCGCCGCCACCACCACCGCCACCGGGGGCCGCGCCCGTCCCCGCCCAGCTCCTTCCTGCCGTCCTCGGAGTCGCAGGAGACCATGACGGCGTACCTGTTGGCGCGCGAGAGCGCCAGCCTGACGCCCGTGCCCCTCAACAACAACAACAACCTCATGCCGGAAGTGGCCACTCAGAACGGAAACCTGGACGTGTCCGACCCCGCCCTGCTGAACGTTTAGGTCTCCCCGGTCGCCCGTCGTCGTCGTCGTCGTGCTTGTTGTTGTTGACGTCGTCTTTTTGATGTTGGTGTCTCACAGGGACGACCTCCAGTAGGGCGTTACTGTTTTTCTGAATGGATCCCGGTTCTCGACAGCGTTGCGTACACGACCATAAGACCCAGAGGTGGATCTGTTCT
Source organism: Hypomesus nipponensis (assembly GCF_054491055.1). Lineage (NCBI taxonomy): Eukaryota > Metazoa > Chordata > Actinopteri > Osmeriformes > Osmeridae > Hypomesus > Hypomesus nipponensis. The sequence goes on along the minus strand of NC_140382.1, from coordinate 6,013,351 downwards.
GGGGGGAGGCAGACCTCGCACCCAGCCCGTGGTCACACTGTCCTCAGCCCACCTTTTGTGCTGGCTCTGTTCTCGACGGCGCGGTGTTCCTGGCTTTAGTGAGGATTTTTTCTTTCGTACAAGTTTATTTATAGACTTAGTATTTGATGCCAAACCGACATACAATCAGTCAACTTCATTGAGGTGGAGTTGGTTAGATGGGACTCCTCTCCGGTCTGTGCAGGACATCTGCTGGCACTGTGAATCACTGTGAGATACAAATATGTTGGGATTTTTATGTTGTTTTTTGGGGGGGAGAACAGTTCGCTGATTCAGTCAACAAGGCCAAAAGACTTGTTTCTATGGCTACGTATAAAGCTAATTCCTCCAATCTGACAATAAGCATCAGGCTAGATGACACGGGACATTGACCCCTCCTCTCTAAGTCAGGGCTCTTCATGTATTGCTTGCAGTATGACCGATTCCAAAAGTTTACATGTTTACCAGCTTCCACCCCCCCACACGCGCGCACACACACACACACACACACACAGTCAGCTCATGTTCTAGAGATGTGCATTACAGCACCCTGTCGGCCAGTAGGCAGGGGACTGCTGCTTCATAGCATGTGCCTTGTGTAGGTGGGGAATCATTGTGCCATTGACCCGCTGTGTGTCTCCTGAGAAACCATATGGAACCAGTGGATCTGAATCTGAATCAAAGACTGGTTAAATCTTTCATAACCTTTATTTTGGTGGCATAGCTTTACAACACCAAACATGTAGCCTACTAATAATAAATAGCTAATTGTATTCTGAATGCAATATTTCTAACCCACACCATTTCTTTAATCAGATTGGATGTCAAACTTACACCATCTTTTAGCCTATGTTTAGAATGTGATTCTTTTCCTAGCCTTTTTTATTTTATTTCCATGATTGGCCATTTAGATTTGTCATGTGTGTATTAATGCAGTATAGAGATGCACAAATCATCAAGGAAACCTGGCTGTTCACGTGTGGCTCAAGATGGCTTCACATTTGTCATGCTGTACTGGCTATTAGCTGCAATATAGAGAGCCTCACATGTCCTTCAATACCTTCAAGGTCAAGTTCACGGGCCGTGGTCCACCGTCTGTGTCTGTGGCCTCGTCAGTGCTTGAAGCAAATGCTGCCTCTTTGAATTGTTTAGTACCTTACCTATCGAACTGAAACCAGGTCTTACACCAAGTGACTGAGTTGTTCCGCCAATAGAACAGACTGGCCTTTACAGCGCATGTTGTCGAGTTGATGTTTACCAGTTCACTGAAACAGAGCGGGTGGAAAAAGTGTCCTTTCTTTGGTTCTGTTCACGAGGGGTTGAGACCCCACCCCTCCCTCCAGCTAGCTTTAGATAGATAGGAGGCATGGGGTGCTGCAGAATCTGACCTTCACCATACTACCTAGGTTATAAACCCAGCACCTGGCCAACAGGGGGGAACAAAGTGCAGGATACCCAGTCGTGGAATGTCCAGAACGTTCTATACGTTTGGATGAACACGCACTGCGCCGTGTGCAGACCAGACCTGCAGACAAGTCCTGGGAGTTTGTTTGTTTCTCTTGTCTCTTTTTTTCCTTTTTAAAGATTTCAATTCTGTACTACTACGTCACTACATCAAGTTATCTTCTGTGCATGTGGTCTACCTGATAGTTGTGTAAATATTGGTATAGCCTAATAGCAGACGGAGAGACGTTTTCCAGGAGCACGTGTGCAAGGCAGGCGCTTCTGTCTGGGCTGGTGTTCCTGGCCCCGGGGGTCAGCTGCATCACATTTCCTGTGTTCGTTTGATGCCTTCAGGATCTTCTCTGTCTTTTTCATCTCTCGGCCCCTTTCTGTCGAATTTCAGCAATGTATGAAAACTGCTTCCATGTTTAGCTCAGTGGAGCTTAGCTCCGATTTTATTTTGATTGAAAAACATTTTTAAAAGATCTCTGCCTGTTTTCACGTGTTGCATTACATTATCCTAGATATAGCGGTCTTCCATTTTTGTTTGATTGAGATGATCATGTCCCTCACACGACTGTAGTAATGCTTCATCTTTCTGACCACTGCTCACAAAAGAGAATGCTGTACGACAGTGGAGTTATGTTTCTCCTTTTGAATCATTAGAATTTCCATAGAGGACAGGCTTGGTGTTTACCAAAGAGATACTCTTGGTTCATATGTGGTCTTTTCTATCTTCACCAGCTCCCCAGGTTTCAATCTGGGAAGTAGTTGGCATCTACGATAACATAGGTGACCGCGGTCAGTGCCATCCACCCTGTTGACTCTGCCATGACTCCTTCCCACAATGCACTGCTCTCTCCCCCTTTTCTGACACACGCTGTCCAGGTTACCTCAGACATGTGCTCAGTCTTTGGGCTGGAGTGTGTGTGTGTCACCCCCCTAGAGACTGCCCTGTAGGGTACTACAGACAGGGGCTTCATTCCTAATACACCCCCAAGGCCCATTCAGTCGACACCCTACAGTCCTGTGCATGGCTGTCTGAATGCAGAGAGGAAACATTTATAGGGCTTAGGGGTTTGTTTGGAACGGAACCACACACTCAAAGCACCCCCCCCCCCCCCCCTCTACCAGGGAGTCAACATGACAGGCAGCTAGGACTCTCACAGGCTAAATACAGGCCAAGGTCAAGTCGAGTTCTGCATTCTGACATGTATTTTGGATTTTCTGGTCGTCCAACTACTGCTGCATCTGCATTGACTTGCCTTATTGTATTCGCAGTGGAAGATGACCTTCTGTTGACTGTTTTTGTAACGATTGCATCCAGTAGGAGTTGATTTGTTTGAGAATGGCTGTTATTTGAAAAGCATTAAAACGGAGACCTAAAACTGTCTTGTGGTACAATTTGTGTGCTCGGAAAATTATTCCCAGGAGACTTTAATGGTGTCCCCCATGCTTGTGTGGACATTTTTGTAAACATTTCCACCACCCCCCCCCCCACACACACACACACACACAAAAAACAACCATTAAAACAACTGAACTCATGGGAATAAAGTTGTTTTATGTTTTGGTGGTGGTGGTGGTGGTGTTGGTGGTGGCGGCGGCGGCGAAGCGAAGTTCAGCCCCATAACAACATGGGCGACGAGCACATTATAAACACACAGACCTCATTCAACTACCAAGAGCAGCGTGTTTCTATTCATTTGCAAGAGCATTCATTTCGATAGGGGAGCCGTGCCCCAATGACACGGCAACAGTGAAACATCGTCCAATACAGAGAGGACAATGAGGACATCCCCAGTCAAGGCCATCTGTGCGACCTCATTTGAATAATGCAGTTGTTTGTGTGTGTGTGTGTGTGTGTGTGTGTGTGTGTGTGTCTTCTGCAGACGGGCCTCCAGTAGATGGCCACTATGATATTTCAGACACTGATTCTAACCTGGAGAGTGTGAATGTGGGGACAGTCCGGACCACGGTGATAAGGCAGGATGTAAAACCCCTCAGGGACCAGGAGATGGCAGCCAGGCGCCCTGTGGGGTGTATAAGAGCGCTCCACTCTCTCCCAGGTAACCCCACCCCCTCCAACCCCACGGTGAACCAAACGGGTCCTCCGCCCGCTAGGAAAGCCGCCCGGTGTTTACTGTGCTACCGCAGCTGAGTGAGCCTGGAGAGGCCTCGGGAGCTTGTCTTGCACCGAAATCCATTTGAAACACTGTGTCCTCTGTTGTTGTGTGTCGCTCCTCGTATAATAACCTCGCTTAGGAACCGCCCCCCCCCCCGTCCAGACAGTCGTTCACTGTCTGACGTCTCCATTGTGTGATGCTCCTCGTTTCCTCATCCCTTGTTCAACTGCTGTTTCTGTGTGTTCCACTGGGGGTATGCAGCTCTCTGTGTCCATGCTCTCTTTCATGGGTGATGTGTGTGTGTGTGTGTGTGTTTGGCTGTGCTGTGTGTGTTCCAGGCCACATGGAGGCAGAGCTGTCCCACAGGGAGCCCGCCCAGCACAAGGGCCAGATGGAGTTGGCCTCCTCCGACAGTGAGGTGGAGATCGTCGGGGTGCAAGAGAACTCGAGGTTGGTGTGCGAGCCCGTCGAAAAGGCCTACGGAGCTGGACTGTTCTTCGACGGCTGGGTGTGATCACCCAGTAAGATTTGATGACTGGGTTTTTGTACTGCCCGAGTGAGATGTTATTAACGGTGGGTGGTGTTCATGATGTTTTCCCCAGATGCGCCCATCCCAGAGGAGGGGTGATCCAGAGCCTGTCCTCCTGGACACCAAACTCCGTGGAGCCCTACAGCAGTGGCCGGCAGGGCCAGCTCTGGACTACTATGTCCCCACAGCCCAACTGGGTGTCCCCCCCGGAGGTTGTGGACCTCACCCTGGACGAGGACACCCGACACAAATACCTGCTCTGAACAACTTGTACACTGAAGACCCTCCGTTCTGCTCCCCTTCTTCCTCCTCTGCACTCCTCTGCGCTCCCACCCCCACCACCACCCCTCTCAGCCCCACGCTCCCACCCCCCCTCCCACCCCCACCCCTCTCAGCCCCACGCTCCCACCCCCACCACCACCCCTCTCAGCCCCACCACCACCCCTCTCAGCCCCACGCTCCCACCCCCACCACCACCCCTCTCAGCCCCACACCCCCACCACCACCCCTCTCAGCCCCACGCTCCTGTGGTCGGAGAGATATTCATCCGACAGGGAAAAGAAATAGGGTGGCAGAAAAACGTGGCCAGTAAGGGGCTGGGTTTGAGGGTTTTGCCTATTGGGTTACTTACACCTGTCTAATCCCTCCGCTCTCCAGAAGGGTGAAGAAGGGTGTAGGGCTAAGTAGTTGATGTAGAACGTGGCCTGCGTATCAACCCCCCCCCCCCCCCCCCTCTCAAGGTGTTGTTGGCCACACCTATAACCCTGTAAATCATGGACTCTTCCTGCTTCTGAGTGCTATTTGTTTTTAACCTCATTTACAATCTTGGTGTATCAAAGCCATTTTTACTATTGTGATGACGACAATTCCCTGGTTGTGGTCTTTAAGTGAATGGGGGGGACAGGACGTCTATATATGACGTTAATCGTCTGAAAATGAACTAGAGCAGGACAAGTGGAAAACAGATACAGAGGGTGTTTTACAGAAACCATAGCAATACTACCCCCCCCCCCCCTTTTGAGTACCTCATCCACACCCTTGAGGACAATGACAGGTGTGTGTACTATACAGTATGGCGGTTAGCCTGGTAGAACCAACCTGATCTCGCCAGTCTTCTGAAACCAAAACGAGAGCCATGCGAGGCCCCGGTCAGTGTGATATACCAGGCTGCGGTGTGATTGGCCGGGCTGCCGTATGACAGGCCAGGATAGGCGCTGCTGTGCGTGTGTGGGGCAGGACCAGTGACTCCTGTCGCCCGTCACTGCTGCTGCTAACGGCATGCTACACTACAGACCTCCTGGCAGCCTCAGCTCAGCCTTCCTCCCGACCCAGAAGGCTCCTCTTGCCTGACTGCCTCCTTCCCGAGTGCATCACTCGCCTACTGTCATGACCGAACGGGATACGCTCAGCACTAATTTACCCCCTAAGCACTTAAGAAAGGTATGACAGCTGACCTGACCTGATCCACCCTTCGTTAGCTTTTGGAGAAGAAAAAAGCAATTTTGATGGTCCATTTTAAAGTCTCCACAACCCAGACTCAAACTAGGTGTACTGCTTTAATCACCGTTATTTTGGGGCGTTCCTCACAGTGACGAGCTGGATTAGCGTTTGTCTTCTTCTGATGCAAGATGCAGTGAGAGGAACTGTTGTCCAGTGAAGCTGTCTGAGTGGTTAGAGGGAAGATTCTCCAGCCCTGCAGTTTGTCCATCCCAGCAGTGTGTTCCAGAGCAAAGATAATGTCCCATCACCAAAAGACGTGTTTGCTGTTCACAGAGCCATCTGTGGACGTCTTCAAACCACAACAATCACATTGTTGTTCCCCAGACACTAAACCACCCATTCCCTAGTTTTTACTCCCTGTTCTCTTGGCTGTAATCTCGCTTATGTTTACACATTCTAATCTTTCACAATCCAAACAAGCATCTAGGCCCTAGGGAATAGGGATGATTGTGGCATTGTGAACAGGTCCAGGGCGACCATGGAGAGACTGCAAGTGTCCCGGGTGTTGGTGGTCAGTGAATGTTCTGTCAGACCCCTGTGGTGCAGACAGGCCCTCTCCTGGTTAGTGTATGCGTGTGTCTGTCATGTGTCTTTGTTGAAGACCACCCCCAACACCCCCCTTCCAAACCTCTTGGGACCCCTCGATGACAACCGATGAAATTAATCTTCCATTGAACATTGCAAAGCAAGATGGCCTGAATAACCTTGGAATGTGCACTATTTTCTTTCAGAATTATGTATATTCTTTTATCTTAAAAAAAGAAAAAAAAAGAAATTCAAGACGGCAGATTTTTGGGTCGTCCCTTCAAGAGATATTTTAATATTAGATGTGAATTTAGTAAATAGGCAAAAAGGAAAGTACTGAGGAGAGTTGTGCCCGTTTGGGGGCCTTTTATTGTGTAGAAAGAAAATATATTTTAATGTATGAGCTGTTTTCACCCTGAACCTCAGGGCGTCTTCCCCCTCCGCCCCCTCTGTAGTTCTCATCCTCTCTTTCTTGTCCTCCTTCTATGTGGTCTCACCCATGTTCTCATGTCTAATGAGACTGGAGACAAGCTTGTCTAGTTTGATCAATTATCTGAATTTACACATCAGTCCTGTTTTACCGCATAAAACTTAATCCGTCATTGGCTGGCTTGATGAAGCATGTCACCTAGGTCCTGCTTGTCATGGAGCAGAGAGAAATGCCACTTACTCCAGGATCTCCACCAAAGCCTAGTGGAATTAGTCGATGAAAGACCAGAACAACAGAGACGTGATATTTAATTAAACCTTTGGCCAGCTAACTATTTATCTTTTCCTTTTCACGTACAAAATATATTTTCAGCTCTTGTATGTTTTTTAACTGAATTATTTTGTGATGGGTATATGAATTTCATTTCTAATTGAATGTTTTAACATCATTGCTCCCTGTCTGAGTATACACAGGGGTGCATTACCATGACATCATATTTACTTTGAACTTCATCACCATCACTGTTTTTGGTTCCTCACTGGCCAGTTCCTTTCTGCTGTTTTCAGCTAGCACTGAAATGTAGGTTAGGATTTCAGACCTCCTTGCATGCAAACCTGCTAAAACCATTCATGTTTTGTAGCTTCTCATCATGATTATTATTATGTCTGTTAGAAGAAACATTCGCTCATGCCTTGGGTTCAGTGGTTTGCTTTCTGTGAGAAATTATGGCAAAAATGCTTGAATATGGTTGCACATACCATTTGTTACATTACAAGTCAAATATCAATATTCTCCCTCATTAATGTAATCTTTTTTTGTTCCGTTATTTTCATTTACTGTCAGTATTTTAAATTAACAAAAAGATGTGTTGATATTTTTTGTTGCTTCTGCAAGACCCTGACTTCTTGAAAATATATGTATGTAGAACAAAAGGAAATTATTTTAAAAAAACGAAATAAAGTATTATTTAAAGTATGAGTGTGTTGTTTTATTTCATCTACTTCACTCTCGTGCCATATGACAACTAGTGTTATCGTTTGCTATGAGATCAGTGAGATTAGCACATATAGTGACCCCTAACCTTGCAGGTGGTGTTGGTATTATAAAAGTACATAATCGTATGTGTGTGTTAGCAAGACGGTGTATAAGTATGTGCCTGTGCACTGCTGAGGGGGGTTGGGGGTTGGATCTCTCATTGTCTCGCTCTACCCTGTGGCCAACTAGTCTAGACAACTCTCCTACCCATAGACAATATGACCCCCTCAACCACAAAGAGAAAGGGTCAGAGGTTGTGGGTGAGGCACCTGCCACTAGGGTGATGTGTTGGCTCCAATTGAGAGCACAATGAGATCCCTGAGGCCATGACAATCTGCCCGCTCTAACCCCAACCCCGGAGTCTTTCTGTTTTCCCCTGCATAGGTCTTCAGCTGTATGCTAATTCCCATGGGCACCACTGGTCCCAGTCTGCTTGAATGTCTATACATTTTTCATTATTCATGAAAAGAAATGGTTAAACAAAATTATATGTTGTGATTTTTGGAGAGTATTGTTAATTTTGTAACGCGCGACCAAAGCACTAATACACACGACAGCCTATTATACATGACTACTAAGTGCTGACTCCACCACCAGAGGGCCATGTTTTGATAGATATTCTGTACATGTCACAGTATTCCTAATTTCTGTACAATAACCTATGCATGTCTGTCTGCCTGTGTCCTGTGGTTTGTTTCTTCAGTTTCTAATCCAATTTTAAAACCCATCGACTCAGTTGTCTTGTGATGTCACGGGGGTTAATGCACTCGTAGTTTAACGGCAAGGTAGGTTTGATAGTGGGAATAGGACAATAGGCAGTAACATGAATTGAGAGAGTATAAAGTTGAATTGAGAGTGTAAGGTTGAGGTAAGGTTATACCAGATGCAGCAGCGTGTGCCTTGTCTCCGTAGACAATAGAACAGACCAGTGCTGCTGGAGAGGAAGAGCTCTGGGGGTCTTTGTGTGAGAGACCAGAAGCTCATGCTGGTGGGTTGGAGGCTGGTGCAATCCTTTGCGTTGTGGTGAGAAGAGTGGCATATGGGGTTGGATTTTCGTGACCACCTCCCTTCCCCCGTCCATCTCACCTACCCATCTGTTCCAATGCCAGACCCGACTCTTTAATAATGGTCGTGAAAGCTCTAAAAAGCTGCTTGTATATAGGCTACTACCATACGGATATTTTACCTATAATTATTATTATCATTCACATGGGTCAAATGTCACGTGTTGACACAATGACAATCTGCATATTTGTAAAAGTACAAACCCAAACGAAAATATGATGAGCATTTGACAGATTTTTACTGACATCTCCACTACCTCTTTGTAATTCAGAAAAGACTCGTAGCCCTATACCCAGATCTGATTGGCTTTACTGGGTGCCACAGGAAGAAGGTCCTTGGCCGAGGTGTTCATTGATTGGTTCATTCTGTCTTTGTCTGCGAGGCAGCTGAGAGCACTGCGTGTGCAGTTGAATGTGCAAGGATTGGAAGGGACCATTTCCATGGACCATCTGTCTCGCAGGCTACTGCTACAACAAAGGACCCAGGATGGTGTTGGTACATGTTGGATATTTGGTTCTTCCCGTCTTTGGCTCTGTTAGAAATAGAGGTATGGTTATCTTTTTATTCTAACACATTTTAATGTTCTTGTCCGAGTCTCCGGACGGTTACGTAAATATTGCTTGCTACAGTAGCTAACGTTGGCTGTGCCAAGCAGCTGTCATTTGAGGCTGTGCGTTTCCGTTTAGCTAGCTAACTGGCCAGACGAGCAAGCTACGCTAACGTTAGACGGTAACAAACAAACGATCTTGTTAGTTGCAGAATATTGCCATGTTACAATCGGGGTGTCAGTAAAGATTGTTAGCTAGTTATTGTTCTTATCATGTAGACACACGTCGCTAGCTAATGAGTATTTATTATTGAGGTACTCAAATTCCTTGCGTTATCAGTCATATTGACCAGCCATCCTGTCACTCAAGCTGGCTAGCTGGCATTAAGCTGTTAGCCACTGCCTACTAGCTAAATAGCTAGCGGTAGCTTGTACTATCTATAGCCAGTCAGTGGCCGATGTTTAGCTACAGCACTAACGGTCGCAACAACCAGCCTTCTGTGCAAGCTCTTCAAAATTATGAACGATAGATTTCATTTATGTTACGCTAGATAGCTAGCTACGGTCTAGCTACGTGATGTAGCTCACTAGTGTTACGGGGAATTTCTCTGATCTGGCTGTGCTATTGTGTATTTCTGCCCAAGCAGCTGGTGAGCGAACACCGACATGATGCAATGATTGTTTACCCGCTTTGTATGGTGGGGATACTATCATCAACGAGCCTTTTTTGAAACTTACCCGACACTAAATGTAGTTTGCTTATAGACGAAGTACTGCTATTAATTATGAAATCAGGCAATTTATAAACGCCAGTGTTGAGTCCACAAGTGATTGGTACACATGGGCACTTAAGCAATGTGGGAGTCGGAATATTCTCATGTGAGATGAATGGCTTACGATCGGCGTAAAGCATCGCAATTTAGCCTAATGGTTAAACCCACCCTAAACATGCTGAAAAGCCTCTCCACCATGACACAAAAATACCATGTTTTCAATAATTTTACTTGGAAATAGAACATTTACTGACATTTTGCTGGATCGGAATCACCATCACATAAGTATTCCCAAATAGACCAAACATTCTCCATGCAGTAGGCTATCTGTGCTGATTATGTAATAATATTATGACCTGCACTTAAAAAAAACAAAAACAAAAGAAGACATGCAGTAGCACCAATGATTTCATTGTGCTTTTATTTGTGTTCTTTTTTCCTGTTTCATAGTATCGAGGCTGGCTCCACATTCCGCATTTCTCAGACCTTTGTCCCCCTCCATTGTGTAGCTAATGATCATCCTGCTGCTGTCTGCCGTAGCCTCTGCCTGTTCGCTGCATCTAGCTGTATTGTGAACCCCTTCTTCCTCATTTTCTCTATTCATCTGAAGACGACATTGGCATTTAAAAACAAGTTCCCTCTCATACCGTATCCTTCTGTGTAACAGACTAAAGAATAACACCTTCTTATAGAAAACAGTTTGTGTTTTATTTAAACTGTCATGTTGCTCTTTAGTAAATAACCCATTGTAGCATTTAGAATTTACTACAAAAATGTCATTGTGATTTTTCCCATTCAGTGTGGTTAGACTACATTCTGCTGTAAATTTCTGTAAAGTGGATACATTTTGTCCTGGTTCGATTATAGCCAAGCTTGATCGAACTCCTTAATAGCCCTTCTCCATTCCCTTTCCAAAGATGCATTGTACCAGCGTACTGTACATCCAAATTCAGACCCTGTACTGTGACCTCTCACAAGCATACAATCATTCCCCGCCCACACCCATATACAAATTCAATCATCCCTAACGACTATTAACCAATTGGCTGATATTGACAATAAACTGCATAGCATATTAGCATGCTGCAATTTCCCAAATTATTTGTAAATTCCCACCTCCCATGGTCAGCTGCACTTGTTCTGCTGTCCGGAAAGCTGGCCATTATCCTATTTATGTTTTTAACCCTTTGTTCCGGGTAATTGAACGAACCCTGTTAAGCAAATCGGTGAGACTTAACTTAACCCACCGATTAAAATTCCCTTTTGTGGTCCACCACTACCATGCCCAACCCCCCCCCCCCCCCCCCCCAAACGCTGTCAGTCTAAGTGCACACCGTCAGAATGCTATCCATTTTACAGGGATGTGTATAACCTTGCACTGCTGTAGTACAACCTTTCTAGAATCTCAGAAATGTCTTTATTCTTTGGTTGTGGTTCTCTATCTCTCTACCTTACGTTCCTTGTATTAGAATCCTAATGCATGATCATTTTATTTTCCAATTCTTTTGATTTTCAATTTTGACCTCCACGTTTAGCAAACAGCAGATTCCAATGTTGATCTTTGTGTAGAGAGTTGTCCCTGCTGTACTGAACTGTGCTCTAGCATACACATCTACTCATTGGATGCTGCTTCTGTTCTGTTAACCCTACAGAGCATGGTCAAGCCTTGCCTTATGTCTTTATTTGCATGAAATTATTATGATTATTATTACTATTATCGCACAGTGCCACATACACTAATATTTTCCAATAAAGACTGTAGTATTTTTCCTAACCTTCAGTGTGCTTTTTGCTGATTTTCATGTGTGTGTACCCTCCCTCCCTCCCTCCCTGTCACTGGGGCAGTCTCAGCCCCTCCTCCTCCTCCTCCTCTCTCTGTGCTCTCATCTCTCAGCTCTCTTGTGGAGGCACTTCAAGGTGTATTTCTCAGAATCTCAGAATTAGAGATGGCCGAAATTCTCAGGGCCCACCACTGTGAAAACGCACAGTTCTGACTGAGACATGCAGACAAGGCTCCATACTCTCTCACTCCCTCCTCCTCCCCGCCCCCCCCCCCCCCCCCCTCCGTCAGTACATACTCCATCTGTGTCTCACTCCTCTTGGTTCTTGTAGTTCAGTGGATGTCTTAGTGAGATATCGTCCACTCCCTCCCTCCTGTCATCCACCTGCCAGTCTCGGCCCTCCTTTAGCGATCGGTTGTCTCCAAAGCGTTTTAATATTCCGCACCAGCGTTAGCCTCACTGACCAATTGGCTCTTGATTCGTTTGCCCAATAATGACATTTGACTGTCTTTTTATAGATCCGTGGCTGGGAGATTTGGCTCCTTTTTTACGATTTGAATTTTCTTTTTCTCTCCCTGATGCAGGAATGATGCACCTTGAAATCCCTCCTGATTGCCATCACACATTACACACTGATCTCAGTCTGTTCCAAATGCTGCGAGGGTGACGCCACTTTCCTCTGCTCTGGTGTTCTTGAACACATTCTTCACACATTATAGAAGCAGCCCAGCTTTTGGAAGGGCTCCATTAAAGATACAACCTAGGCCCCAAAAAATAATAAAGAATTCAACAATCGACAATATACATTTCTTGGGGGGTGGGGGGGGGGGCACAGTGTTCTTGCTGAGAGCCAAGGTCAGTGGTTCCCAACCCTGGTCCTCAGGACCCCTGTCCTGCATGTTTTAGATGTCTGATTAGACACCTGATTCAAATGAATGGGTCGTTATCCAGCTCTGCAGAAACCTGTTAACGAGCCATTCATTTGAATCAGGTGTGTTGGGCCAGGGAAGCATCTAAAACATGCAGGACAGGGGGTCCCGAGGACCAGGGTTGGGAACCCCTGGCCTCGGTCCTGTTATCAAGCCATGTTTCTGGTAGCAATCATCCAGGAGTCTTCATACGTGACGTAGAAGACGCATGCCTACGTGCTGGCCGTGACGGGGATGTTGGTGAGATGAATGCAGTGAGGGCTGTGGGCCTCCTCCCGGGGGAATGTGGGAAAGGTCATCCTCAGATTACGAACCAGGCTTTTAGCCAAATCCCTCCTGTCTGTTCACGTCGGTGGAGACATTTTCAATGTGTTTTTTAGCTGTCCTCGTAATAGACTCATCAGCTTCTTTAGAAAACACTCAGAGAACACAGACTCAGAGGGTGGGGAAAAGCTCTTTCAAAGGTATTGTGTAAGGCAGCCTGATTGGCTTCAATGGCAGAAGGCCTAATTATATCATACATTAATGTGGCACATAAAGTCTGCTATTAGACATTAATGGATTTTTTTTTTTTTTTTACATCGACAGGGTGTCATGAGGTTGATGGGTGTAAGATACTGGCCCAACGTGGCAGGTTATTAATCACCTAGACCACTCTTTTGTCCTGGTAAAGCCTGTACAATACCAAGTAGCTGACTGTTACATCCACTCACCCTCACAGTGCATGATGGCTGGAACACTTGGTCCAGTGGTGTAGTCTAAACTAATGGGCCCTCTAAATGGACCAACCTGCCCTCCGTCCTGTGCCACCACCCCCCCCCCCCCCCTACACTGCACATTTGATCCAGGATGTACGGCAACCACACTGCTAAAAAGGGGACTCTCTCCCTCTCTCCGCTCCATCAGAAAGCGTAGAGAGGCTGCGTCCGAGCCGCCGGGCCGGACTGACTGATGCCGCGCTGGTGTTCCCTGGCAGCTCTCCTAGCCTCCGTGGCTGGGCAGGCAGACGTAGCGGGGGGTGGGTGGGGGGATTATATTGGAGAGAAGCAGCAGTGATTATTAAGCTGCAGAGAGGAGATTGGGTGGAGGGAGGGGGAAGGAGAGGAAGAGAGGGACGCGGATGGACGTCAGACTGCTGCAGTCACGGGGGGGCGGGGCTTAGCGGGGCTGTCACTCAAGGCAGGGCGCCATGCCGCAGCAGCCGTGCGGTGGGGGAGGGGGAGATGGCGCAGCTCGAGCGAGAGGGGGAGGCGGAGAGGGAGAGGCAGGGGGGAAGCTGTGGGGGGGAGAGGGGGGGGGGGGGCCATATGCACCAGTCAGGAGATTTGCGGTCTCTGCTCAGACACAGGCTTTGAGCAGACAGACAGAGAATCTGCAAGCAGACAGACAAACATACACTGAGTAATATTCAGAGATCTACACTCGTCCGGCTGTCTTAAGAGTGGTGCAGCATGTCAAATATTAATGCCCTGAGCCCAAATGATGAAGTCATGACTAACAGTCTGTGTTTATCCTCCATTGGCTTCCTGCTATGCATTGGGCTATCACACAATAATGACATTATTTAGGTCTATTACGTTGGCTTATTAGAATTGACATTTTTAAATTGGGTTTCCAAACTCTGTGTCAACAACAATAAAAAAAATAGCGGAAGACTACAGTAGACTTGGCTGGAAACAATATGCCCTCTTGAATTCACATTCCTCCAATAGCCGTACCTACATGTCAAATATTGATCTAATTCTCAAGGCACTGAGTAAATAGGTAGTCACACCCTGTGCTTGCAACCCTGGATTTGCATAATAAACCAAATTTCCATTTATATTCAGTGGTGGACACAGTAGGTTATGCGCTCAATATCATTCTACATAGAAACCGGTAGATGGCTAAATGTTTATTGGAACCCTTGTTGTTGATGGGAACAGGGGGGTGGGCAAACAATGCCCACAGACCAATCTACCTTTTCTGCTCTACTTCCCAGCCTGACATCCCTCCTGTCTCTACACAGCTCCAAGGTTCACTGACTCCCCACATCCCAAGGCTAGGTCTAATGTAGCAGAGAAAAAACATGCAAATATTCCCACTCTAGGTCTCTCGTCCACTTCTCGCTCCCTCCCTCCCTCACTTCTCTTTTTCTTCTCTTCTCTCTTATGACAGGACAGTCACGTCTGCTGCTACAGAATTAGACATTTATAAACTAGAATAAAACATGTTTGAGAAGAATGGATTTGACCCGAAGCAACCTCCGCGGTAGCTGTTATGTCTTCCATCATGTATGTAGGCCTACTGCGACCCCTTCATACAGCCAGCGCAAAATTGACCTCGGGACATTCAACCAATCGAAATCCCTTCACTCTCCCTTGTCACAGGGTTCATGTAGAGATGCGTTTTGATAGACGTTCGAAGGCGTCTTGGTCATGCTGGTAGAGGCTCCTGCTCCACCTCGGGCTGGGCCAGAGACTCAGCTGAGGAACACTTCTGGACATCTGAGAATCTGGACCCTGCATGTGGGCCTGCCTGTTTCAGACGCAGCCACCAAAGCCTGGTCCTGTCTTTCACATGGGAGACACATGTCTACCCCCCCCCCCCAGCCACCAACTCTGGTGTCTGTTCCAAGTCTTAGGCGGTTCGGGGGAACGTAAGGAGGGGCTGAAGTAGCAGCTGCCTGCCCCTCCGGCACCCCGTCTTCCACTTCTTCCTCCTTTCCTCCTTCCTACTACCTCTGGGCATAATGGATATTGATTGTTTGGCTGCAGTCCAGAGGCTTGCTGATTCAGCACAAAGTCCAAGCAGACCCTCCAAGGCTCTTGTCACCTCCTTCTCTTCCTGTCATGTCTGGCTCTCCCTACCTTTTGTTTCTTCCCTCTCTCAGCTATTTTTCATAATTTATTTTCATCTTCACCCTCCCCCTCCGGTCTCCTCCACCCCCCATCCCCCCCACCTCATCTCCCTCTATTCCTCCCCCTCTTCGCCATTTTCACGCGGGGTGGGGGGTGGAATGTCCCAGACATTCTGAAATGGAGGCAGGCTAGCTAAGAAGAGTCTTCCAACATGGCGGAATTATTTGCTGATCCTCCGAATATCAGGCTACAGAAATAGTACCAAGAGAGGCTGAAATGAGAGAGTACTGGGAAGGCGTCTCCACCACAACGACCTATCACGCACGCACTTCACCAAGTACTATCGTCAATCAGCTGTAGGGGGTTCAATTGACACTGAAAGGGTTCAATACTTCGGTCAATACTCACACAGCCAGTGGTCAAATATACATAGTCTACTGTATGTGGGTTGACCATCTTGTAGTCAACTTTAAACCCTCCATTTGTACCCTAGGACCCTACGGTTTACTACTAAAGATACATTTCATCATGTATGTTATTTCTATGATTATTCATAATATATATATTTTTTAAATGTATAAAAAATGAAATATAATTGAAGCCTTGAGACAATTTCTGTCGAAGAAAGCTGACATGAAAGCACATAAGCCCATCTCAGTATTTCGAGCTAAGGCAGTCAGTCATCAGAGGGAGACAAAGGCTGGCCTCTGTCTAGTGACTCCCCTCTCCTACTGAACATGGAGCTCTGCAGAACACGCGCTGGACAGTTGGCTCCAGCCTGGGGAGGGGTCAGAGGTCACTCTTTGGTTGGGAGGGGGGGTCGTCGTGTTACTCCCATCTGCTTCACCATGTGTGTGTGTTCTCTTCCTGGGTGAGGTCACTTTTTTCTGTTCTCTCTATGTGAATGATTGCTCTGACTGAGTGAAATGTTTTCTTGTGTGAGGCTGCTTCCTGAATGTGTTCTCCTTGCTTGCTCTGTGTTATTCGTTTTCTTCCATCTGATTCGGTCTGAAAGTGATTCCCTTCTTGATTTTCATTGATCCCATTGTGTCTGATTGCGTTCCTTATCCCTGTCTGATTGGCTGGAGTATGTTCACTGTAAGTTTCTGATTGGCCGGTGGTTACCGTTGCGCTGTGCTGATTGCCTGTGTGTGTTAATCTCTCCCCCAGGGGCACACTTCACCAGGCATCAGCACAGCCATGCTACCTCCTGCCGACACTTTCACCTGGGGGCCACCCAGGCCCCCTCCCAGGGGAATTTCCCCTGGGACACGCAGCCAACCACAACCAGCCCCCCCAGCCCGGCCCCCTGGCCCCTCACCTGGCCCCGGCCCATCACCCGCCCCTCACTGCCCTGCCAGCTCCCCCTCAGTTCCAGGATGTGCCAGCTCCCCCCTTCCTACCTCAGGCCTTACACCAGCAATACCTCATCCAGCAACAGCTACTGGAGGCCCAGCATCGCCGGATCCTCCCACACTCCAGGTACAACCCAGTCACTCTCTCTCTCTCTCTCTCTCTCTCTCTCTCTCTCTCTCTCTCTCTCTCTCTCTCTCTCTCTCTGTCTCTGTCTCTCTGTCTCTGTCTCTGTCTCTCTCTCTCTCTCTCTCTCTCTCTCTCTCTCTGTCTCTCTGTCTCTCTCTCTCTGCATACACGTGCTTGTTTACACTTACTCACAAACCACTGGAGTATGTGGATGTAGATCCGTATGCAGGTATACTCATGTCTTCATGGTTCCTCCCAGCAGAAGAACACAGGAGCGCCTTCCTCTGAACCCTCACAGGCTACGTTCAGGCTACGAATATTCCCCGCCCCTCCACGTCCCCCAGCCAATCACCACGCAGCAGCCTCGCTACCTGGCAGAGGGCACAGACTGGTGAGTGGCAGAGGGAGATTAGCCCAGGTGCCTGTGGAGATGGCTGTCTGTCTGTCTGTCATGCCAGCTGGGCCAAGCTGTGAGGTTTAGATGTCTGTCTGCTAGATATACTGTCGGTTAAATTAGCTAACCTGGAGCAGTAGGTTGATTTAGGTATTTTTAGGATGCTGTGTGTGGATACAACATTGTCACACAGGGTACTCTAACCTCTCTCTCTCTGTCTCTCTCTGTCTCTCTCTCCCCCCCCCCTCCCTCCCTGTAGGGACCTGAGTGTGGATGCAGGACTCTCCCACCACCAGTATCAGCTCCAGCAGCTTCCACAGCACTATCAGCATTACCTGGCATCTCCCAGAATGCACCACTTCCCCAGGAACAACTCTGCACAAGTGGTATGATCACCTTGGCTGCTACAGTTGACCTCTTCTTTAGTTTGTAGGGGGTTTAATATTGACCAAACAACTAAAACTATTCCATTAGGTTTAAACAGAGAGGGGTAAACTAAACAGTGGATTAATATTTACCAAATATGCTGGAATTGCAGTTATTTGACGGGTGACACAGGGTGACGGCCAGCCTTACAAGTTTCATCATTGTCTTTCTGTTTTTTCAGTCGTTACGGTTTTTAGAGGTTCCGTTCAGATTGTATCTACCAGACAGTTTGTATTTGGTTGTCCAACCCCACAGACGGTTGAGTCTCTTGCTTCTTTGCCAGGTTGTGCATGAGATCCGGAACTACCCTTACCCCCAGCTTCACCTGCTGGCCCTGCAGGGCCTCAACCCCTCCCGCCACGCCTCGGCCGTACGGGAGAGCTACGAGGTAAACTCCACCATGACACACAGCTGGCTAACAGACACGTCCCCTGGGTTACGTCTGGCTCAACATACAGTACAACCTCCTCACGCACATGGGGTCTAGAAATGGCAGCACAGCCACCCAGCGATGTCCTTATCCTGGCACTAAATATTGATGCTGAGCTGCTGTATGCGGCACAGCTGTTTTGTGTCTGACTGTCTGGTCTTCTGTATGCTAAGTGATATGCTACCGTCTGGTGTTTTGTACCTGACTCTATGTCCTCCTGTGACCCAGGAACTGCTGCAGCTTGAGGACCGGTTGGGTAGTGTCAGCAGGGGAGCAGTGCAGACCACCATCGAGAGGTTCACCTTCCCTCACAAATACAAGAAGGTACAGTGGCAGCCATCTTGTATAGACAGCGGCAACCATTTTAGTTCGACACGAACGTCGATTTTATTCATATTTAATATATTAAACAAGCAGGGCAAATTAAGTTAGGATGGAGGAAATGCTGAATCAAAATGATATTCAGTCATTACTCTTTAAGGACCCTCTTATTGACCCTGTCTCTTAGCAACAACACTAATGCTCCACATGTGGTATTTGGTTGACAGAGGAAGCCGGTGGAGATGAAAATCGGCGAGGAAGAAGAGGAGACGGACGTGGATGAGAAGTGCACGATCTGCCTCTCCATGCTGGAGGACGGGGAGGACGTGAGGTAGGGAGAGACCAGGGGAGAGACCGGGGGAGAGACCGCGGGAGAGACCGCGGGATGAGACGTGGACAGAAAAGGAGGGCTGATGTGGCATGTTTATATTGGGCTGTGGGAGGCTGCTGAGACCCAGGTGCACTGTTCCATCTTGTTTTCATGATATAACACACTCTCTTTCTTCTCTTCCTCTCACCCTCCACCCATCCCCCTCTCCTCCTCTACCCCTCTCTCGACGCCCCTTCTCTTGGCCCCCTTTCAGGAGATTACCCTGCATGCACCTCTTCCACCAGGGCTGCGTGGACCAATGGCTGTCCTCCAGCAGAAAGTGTCCAATATGCCGAGTCGACATCGAGACGCAGCTTAATCCCGACAGCTGATGACCCGGGGGCGGAGCCTGGCCCTGTCGATCACCCTGGCGTGGTTCCTGCTCCTTCCCATCACCACCGCCCTGGTCCCTCCCCCTCTTGGGTGCTTTGCCAAATGTCCCCAGACGCGGTCGTGTGACATCATTGCCCTCAGACTCACGCTTCACTGAGCCTCCCCCAGGACAACCACAGGAGGGGCGGAACTGGAGACGCGCTCTCCGACAGATGAAGCACACCCCCTGGCGTAATGATACACAGAGAATGCTTTCTCTCTGTTCTCTCACATAAACACACACACAAACACAGAAAGCTGTCTCTCACACATATACATGCACGAAAGGCTGTCTCTCCCACAGACACACACACACACACACACACACTGTATACTGTATACACAGGGTTATCTCGTAGCTTGCTGATTTCAGGTGGGCTGTCATTGCTGTTCGGCTGTTGTCCTGTAGGTAGCATGTTCTATAAGCCATGATCTAACACAGTAAGAGAGAAGACACTACACCACTGCCACCCTTCTACACACAGTAATTCTCACACAATTTAGCATATTCTGCCACAATAGACAGGGCGGGAAAACAACAATGTCTTTTTTCAACGTTGCCGCCATGTTTGCCTCCAGGTCATTAGTGGTTTGTGCAGTAGCAGACACAGTGATGGTTAATCATGGGAGCTCACCCACCCAGCTTTTTCTCTTTGCAATACAGTTGTACATTAGCTCTGAACTGGTGGTGTTGTGTCATTAGGACTGTGTTTTCTACCCCTGCTACTGTGTGTCAATTGTGGGCCAGCCTTGGCCAGGGCTGCGTTCAAGGTCAGCTGTGAGGCCGAGAGACTAGGACGCAGGTTACAAAGTGTTTATTAACCAAATGCGTTGTTGTTATGCTGTTCTGGCACTGGAACCTGGCGTGGTGTGTTCACTGGTGGGTTGCAGTGAGTGTTTGACCAATGTCTGGATATATGTTGCAGACCTAAAGTTCAGGTTTTGTGTGTGTCATGGGTAAAAAAATGGGAATTATAGAAGTTAGGGCCATTGCAGTGTTTTTAGAATACAAAGCCAAATAAATGGAAATTTTCAAAAGAGGGGGGAAGTAAAAAAAAAAAAACAAGTAATAAAATTCAACAACAACAAAAATCCCCATCTCCAATGAAGCAGTGCGATGTTAGTGAGGTGCAGTGCATTGTGGTTACTCGGAGGAGGCCCGATGCTACAAAAATGGCAGCTCTTGTGCCCCGCCCAGCCTCTCTCAGCACAGGTGATGCTGGCTGAGCAGTGTAGTGACATGCATGTTTCAGTGTTGGCTTGGGCTGTTGTGTTAGCGTAAATAAAACAAAAACTAAAAAATGTACGGATGTAGGATGGGCGGGGGGGGGGATGGGATGTTGTCTGTGCATGACCTAGTTAATCTGAGCTCTGACTATCTTTCTCAACACTAACAAACAAACAAACAAACAAACAAAAAAAATGAGCACGATGTCAGTGACTGGCTGTCTCCCTGACCCGTAGCGTGTTATCATCCTGTCCCCGTGGCAACGATGAGATCCTGTTGTGATGTTTACCTTATTGCCTAAAGAACAAGCACATGTGATGATAGATATAGCAACAACCTCTTTCTTTAGTATTGCATTTGCGTTTTTGGTTTCAGTATATTTAGAAATATATAAACAAACACGCGGTGTTTCGGACAGTGAGGAGCTTGTGTGTTATAAACTTGTGTTTTTTTGTGTGTGTGTGTGTGTGTGACAGATCTCCCCTTTTGTGGTTGCTATGCTGGTTGCTATGCTGTATTGCTAGAACAACAATGTAGAATGTTGTGTGATGGAGATGGTGTCTCACTCACTGTGCACAGGGACTGGACAGGCAGGGAAGGGTTAACACGTGGAAGTACAACAGTCGATTAATGGGGGGAAAAGATTTGTCTCCTTTCCCCTCCTTTTCTGTAATGAATAACTATTCTACCACTACGTCTCAGTGTGGGCCTCACTGATACCTATCCTGTAGTGGATGTTTTGGATTGTAACATCCCTCAACTGTACCCATTGCACTGAGGACTCTGAGTAGTCTTAACAGATTGGGTCTCAGCCCACAGGTCCTATTGACCTGGTGGGCTGAGGGATCCTTGCCACAGTATTAGGACATGGCCTGCCGGCCCCTGTGCACTGTCAGTAGAGATGCTGCCTTCTCCTGTAGTGGAGTTTTCTATGGGAACTGTTGATAGTTTACACAGGGTGTTGTCAGTTGAGATGCCTTAAGTATTTAACAATCATAATTTATTACTAACTGTAGATATTGTGGGTACGTATTTAATTTTGTATAGTTTTTTTTGCAATTGAATCATAATTTATTTATTTAGAAATAACAACTGAAAAAAAATATGATAAAAAAACAATTACCTCATTTTTGCATTGTTTTAATGGGAATGCTTTGCATGCAGTTGTTTTTTTTTCCCCGAGACTTAAGTGTAAGAAGCCCTGCTGTTTTATAACCCTGAGTCTGCTGTGATATGTTTACTATCCTGGGCTCCTCCGCATCTGAGCCTTCTCTTTCTCTCTGTCTCTCTATGTTCTGTCAGCTCTCTCTCTCTCTGCTCTCTCTTTTCTCTATCCCTCTTGCTCCCCCCCCCCTCTCTCTCTTTCATGTGGTGCTGTGGATCCTGGTTACATTCCATTCAATGCAAATTTTCTCTGATCCCCTATGCTGTGATCTTGGTGGACAAACTGCAATGGAGTGAAAGTTTTTGTTTTGGTTGTTAGTTTGTATCATTTTGTTCTCGTCTCGTTTTGCACTCGTTAGTTTAACCAAGGGAACCCTCTCACTGGCATAATGCAGTTACGATCCTAGAGCTCTCATGATGATAACTATTACTGATATTATATCATAGTCTATGATATTGTATACTCTGTCATTTCTCTGCTTCTCATTCGCTAACATTCAATTCTACCCTCTTAGCATCTTCTTTCTTGCGTTATCTCACCATACACTCTCTCCCTGCTTTCTTCCTCTCCAGCTGTCCCTCCAGCTCTCTGTCTCCTGATAGGTCTGTTCCTTCTATTTCAGAGCAGCTTGTAGTTCTAAGCCAATCAAGTGCCTCGCTTCTAGTGTCAAGAGATATTTCCATATTAGATTTAAGTTATGGCTCAATCTCACCAGGAGTAAAACTCATATTCCCAGAAACCATTATGCCAGAAGGGTGTAGAGGCCTATACCATGGCACAGTGGTACACTGGTACTACTGTAGTTATAATGAAAAGCACAGTCCCCTCGTTCCCTCTTTCCTCGACTCCTTCTCTAAGAAGTCTACCGGACAGGTGGTCTCTCCTCATGAAAGGGGAAACATGGGTTGTCACCATGTTGCTTTTACTTACCAAATACTAGATCCGTTAGGCTACCACATTCCAACACAGAGCATCAAGTGTACAGCAGGTATATTTTTACCAAACATGGATGTGGAAATATTTCTAAGACAGAGGCATCTTTCACTGTGTTCTTCTTAACAAACCCTACATCCGTGATTCTCTTCTTCGATGTATTGCCATCACTCTCCCTTTCCTTCTCTCTTTGTTCCAGCTTTTTCTCTGTTTCCTCTCTCTTTTCTCTGCTGTGTGTGACCCACCGTCCATCCCTCTGCTCAGAACCTTCCAGTATGTTCCTCTCCCACTGTCTGCTCTCTCTGGGGAAACGCAGACACAGAGGATTCTAAAGCACAACCTTTCTAAAATGCATGTTTTTCTCAGGTTTGAATATACTCTCAATGGTTAAAAAAATATATGGTAAAAAAAAAAAATATTTGCAGATATACAAAGAATACTAATATTACAGAGGATTAATCTTTTGCTGCTGCTTGCATCTAAAAAAAAGAAAAAAAGAAAATGAAGAGAAAATATCCCAAATATAGTGCCAGTGAAAGGGCTGCCGCCATCTTTGTACGAAAACCTGCTGTTTAGCTGTGACTGCGCAATGTTTTTCAATATAGGATATTTTATGGGAGAGTAGAATTATTTATCATTAATATGAAAGCAATAGCTCATTAATGATGCTAAGTGTGTTGATAAAGAGCTGAGTGAGCATTATGATGTGTAAAATGTTAGAATTCACATTTGGTGGAATTTTGTACTTTATTATTTATTAATACTAATAATAATGGTTTTAAGGAGTTGCATCGCTAAACCCAAACTGTTGTTTTTTTATTTGTATTTGATTTCATGGCTTGTATATTATCCTTTTTGTATGTGCTCTTTTTGTAATAAATTGATTAAAATGGGCTGAAGTTGTGTAATTACTGTCTATTAAATCAACGGACTGTTCCCAAACACAGGAACACATTTATAATTGTATTTCATTGTCTATATATCTCCAAAGGCCACTCCTTGCTCCCTTTCTGCACTGGTTAGCACCACTACTCTGGATTGGAGTATATCGAGAGGAGAATATGAGGCCATAACGTTTGCAAAAAATTATAAATAAGAAAACTGTTAATAGAGGAGCACCAAATTACACCCACAGCCTTACCACAGATATTAAGGGGGAATATATGGGCACTATTATTGACAGACACACTGAAAATTAAGAAATGTCCTACATTGCTGTCTAAATGTACGAAGCTTTGCTCTCGTCTCCGTACAAACGTACCAGGCCTAGCTACTGAGGGGCAATGGGTGTTATTGGGCAAGGAATGGCTTGATGATCGAGGACACGAAAGCAACGTTTGTGTGCCATGTCAGATCGAGGCCACCCTGACCATGTTTCACTTCCACCTGTACAATGTTCTAACTATACACACATAAGACCCTATAAGAGAGCACATCACTGAGCTGTGCTTCAGAGACTTGCGGTAGGAGTATCTCTGCTTGCAAGCATAATAAAGACCTTATAAATCAAATCACATATTGGGATTGAAACATTCCATTGTCTTCTGGTTCTTCCTTTGTCCAAATTCAACAGGTGGAGGAAAGACTTCCATAACACAGTATAAAACAATTATTTTATGAAAAACCTCTGTCACATCCTAGCAGATACAGACTCATCATCCCTGACTCTGAAACTGTTCATTATATTACAAATGGTGGCACGTAGGTACACTATGTAATCATGGCTTGTCCTTGACCAACAGGCTGCGGAATGGGATACCTAGTACGCAAATAAATTCTTACAAAACAATCCATCAAAAAATAAAAGCAACTTTTAAGTTAAAGGTTCCTGAGATCTCAACTTTGTTGAGATAATGAGAATCTATCAAGGTCTCCAGTAGACCAGAGCTCTTCTCCGGTCATCTCTCAAGGTCTCCAGTACACCAAAGCTCTTCTCCAGTCATCTCTAAAGGTGTCCAGTAGACCAGAGCTCTTCTCCGGTCATCTCTAAAGGTGTCCAGTAGACCAGAGCTCATCTCCAGTCATCTCTAAAGGTGTCCAGTAGACCAGAGCTCTTCTCCGGTCATCTCTAAAGGTGTCCAGTAGACCAGAGCTCTTCGCCAGTCATCTCTAAAGGTCTCCAGTAGACCAGAGCTTGTCTCCAGTAGACCAGAGCTCTTCTCCAGTCAACGTGTTTGTGGTGACTCTCCTGCCCGCTGTGGGTCTCAGTATTTGGGGTACAGAACCCTGAAGATCTTCCCGTCCGCCCTATTGGTGTCAAGCCACTTCCCACACAGGAAGATGGTGGTGACCCCATTGGCCGTGTTGGTGATCTCCACCCGGTCCAGCAGCCAACCGGGAGACAAACGCGAATTATCATGTTCCACCTTCACCCGCAACAAATCCCCCATGTCCAGCATCTCCAGCAGGAATCGGTCTGTCTGCCCACGCTCAAACAAGTTCCGGAACTTCTGCCGCAATGGGCGCTGGCCCGAGTCACCGTTGGAGCCGTAGATGGTGAGGAAGACATTGGCGTCGGTCCCGGCACCCTTTTCGTCACCGGTGATGACAATGATCTCATACTTGACAGGGACAAGGCTGCGGGCCTTGCTTGCGAAGCTCTCCATGGCCTTGCTGCACTCAAAGGTGAGGAACTCGTCCCGCTTGGGGGTGAGGGGGATCGGGGCGTTGCAGCTGAAGATGAACCTGCAACGGGAGGGAGGGAGGTTTATTGCATTGTCTGAGGTTACGGTGAGGTGAGACATGCACAGGTCATAGGCGAGGCGAACAGTCACCCACTTGTTGCCCAGCTCCTTCTCTGTGATGACAACCTCCTCCACGATCCAGTAGGCCTCGCCTTTCACTTTCTTCCCGTCCTTGGGGGTGTGGCCAAGACAGATGCTGGCGATGTCACCCAGGTTCTTGGAGGAGAACTCAAACTTGTCCACACTTCCCCTGAGACCAATTAAAAGAAGCACATGATCTGTATGCTGTGTCTTCTATAATGTTGTTAACTAACTGACCAAAGAAAGCCTTTACTTCAGTTTGGTAAGTACCTCCAATTTAAATAGGGAAGGCCACATCAAGGAGAATGAAAGTTGGTTAAAAGAATAATACTTGCAGTACCCGACCATGGTATAAGAAAACTGAGGAGGGCGAGGAGAGGGAATGAAAGACAAAGAAAGAAACATTCTGCCCTAATTTTTCAGAGCAAGCTCAGTCCGATTCACTGAACCGATCTCAAGACCAGCGTACCGCAGAAAGCGCTTCTTCTTTGAAGTGTTCTCCATCACAAATTCTTTTGATCGCCCCTTCTTTCCCTCAAGTGCAATCCAGACATTCTCTTTGGTTTCTGCCTCGTCCACATCTGCCGTCGTGGTCACAATTTCATATTCTTTGGAGAGGGAACAGAAACGCAGGTGAAGAGCTCTCCTCAAATGAACACATTCAAAGCAAATGTCCCGTAGGACCAAACAGAAGCTTTCCTCCACACCAAATACAGCAGACAGACCTCTGGTTTACAGTCAAATACAACGCTCTCTTTGTCATGGAGTCTATTTTCTGTTCATTTGATACTTTACTACTACTACTTTAGACCACAACACTTGGGATGATGGACAAACAATGCACTCATGAAGTCCCTCAAAGGTCAGCCAAGGGGAAAAACACACATTTAGCTTGTTCTCTTAAAGACGTTGAGACAGACTAGCGTGTATCAGCTTTGACATCTGATCAGAGACTGCTACAGTGGCTCACTGTGTGTGTGTGGGGGGGGGGATCTTACTGGTCTTCTCGTTCAGGTCCAGGATGTCGTTGTTGGCGCACGGCAGCTCCCTCATGAGCTGCCCGTCGTCCTCGTTCTTGGCCAGCCAGCGGTCGCAGGGGAAGCGGAAGGTCTTGTCCAGAGTCTCGTCCCTCACGTCCACGTACTCCAGGTGCCAGCCGGGAGCGGGGCCTGGGCCATGTAGGAGCACACAGGAACCAGCGTTCAGTTGAGATCATAACAACCTTCTAGAGGATTATAATTAACCACCTAACAAGCACACGTCATCCATATCATTTCCATTTAATGAATCAATGATTAGGTTCATGAGCCCTTTAGATGTAGAGATTGCATTGCTTTTTGTTGTTTTCTCAATGAGATTGAGACAATGACATCATGGCAGACGATGACATCATTGATATGACATGGACATGCCGTTATTGTCTTCCGCTGGTTCCTGATTGGCCCACCTGAGTTGTCGTGCCACACCCGGACTTTGGAGAGTTCTCCCAGGCTGAAGACGTCGGGAAACCGGAACGTGTCGTTCTGCTTCCTCTCAAACTTGTTGGACTTGCTGCATTCCTTCAAGGCCAGCGTGCCCGTGTCTCCGTTCTCCCCGAACACGATGAGCCACACGTTGGCGTCGGTGCCTGCCCCTATGGAACCCACATACAGATAGACTGGATGGTCATTACCAGACCTGCCCCTATGGAACCCACAGACAGACTGCATGGTCATTACCAGACCTGCCCCTATGGAACCCACAGACAGACTGCATGGTCATTACCAGACCTGCTTCCAATATGGTACCACATGTGATGTCAAAAACTTGGAGTATGTTTGACTTGAATCACATGCTGTAACATAACCAGTGGGAAAGTCCTTAGTAGTGTTGACTATGAGATAAAAGAATAAAATAAATGCACCTCAACTGTTTTAAAAAGCCGGGTCTGGTCGCCACCACCTCCAGACTCATAAGGAACATTCTCCTTCCTTCTAAACCTTCTCCAATCTACTGTTTACCCTTCTTATAAAGCCCTACATGGACTGCAAAGAATCCATTCACCAATAAACACTCTCAAACCTCCAATTTCATCATTATGGATCAAAAAACCTTTTCATCCAGTAAACAACCCAGAACCGATGACAGACGTTATCTTCAGACTTCAATTCACTCTCACTACCCATATATCCTTGGGAGTAAAAAACTGAAAGAAATCAATTTGCCAATAACACACAGCTTTCACAAACCAAATTTCACCAGAGCACACGGTATGTGAGTGTGTGACCCCTCCCCCACCTAGCCTTTAACCAGCTCCCTCCTCGCAGCCCAGGAAACACACCAAGAGAGAAAGCCAATCCAAATGCGTAATGCTCCGCAGTGCCTCTGTGATGCTGCGTGTGTGTGTGTGTGCCCGTGCTGTGTGTGCGTGCCTGTATGTGTGTGAGTCTCTAAGCGTATATCCATGCCAGTGTACATATCTGTTTGTGTCATTGTGTGTGTGTCTGTGTCGGAGAATTGTCGGTGTGTGTGCATGTGTGTGTGTGTATGTGTGTGTGTGTGTGTATGTGTGTGCTTGTGTGCGTGTGAGACAGCCAGCCTCATTATCCCTCTCCAAGCCTCTGTGCTAGCAGGTCCACGTCTTAACTTCCACAGAGCTGCCAAGGGCACATGGAGGAGGCCTTTGAAGTCAACTCAGACACCTAGCCGCTCTACAGTGTCAATCAGCCGGGCTGCCTTACCGCTGGGAGAACCTGCATGCAGGGGAGAGAAGCCTCGCCACACTTTGAGAGGAGGTTCTATTCATTATACCACGCTAGTCAAGTCTAGCTAAATCTGTGATTCTGTATTCTGTCGGCGAGAGAACTGCTCCTCTTTGTAATAAAGATGCTGTCCTCCGCAGGGAGGGAGACAGAGGAGGTGAGGATGAGGGAGGGAGAGGGAGACAGGGAGACAAAAAAAAGAGATGGAAAATAAAGAGATGGAGATGGTGGGTGGAGGGGCGAGGAAAAGAAACCAGAGGGAGAGTGAGAGACAGACAGACAGACAGACAGACAGACAGACAGACAGAGAGAGAGAGAGAGAGAGAGAGATCCTCACAGCCACATTAAAGCCCCACTGGTTCAAGGCAAGCTCAGTATGGATTTGGTGCAGCAGTGTTTCTGTGACATATCACAAAGAAAGAAGCTTTACATATATGCAGTCAGGTAATGAATACATGGTGCTGACTGATAGGGCTGTATATCATGATCTTACAAATGTTCAGTGATGAGAATGAATGTTTGGATAGATCAAACAGAACATACACGCGTAATAATCCATAGACAAGCTCACGTATTCAAATGTTCATAGATATACCATACATAGATGTGTACGGTGTGTCAAAATGTTTGCAGATATCATATATGCTCGTGTCTCCAAATCTCCATGGATATGTGGATGGATCCATGTGTTCGCCTGGCACCATGACCTCCAGAGACGGACCAACATGGCGTCCGACTGACCTGCCACATCGCTGGTCTTGACCTGGATGGTGTAGGTGGTCAGCTCCACCATCTCCTCCTCGTCCACCACCGCGGCCATCTCACACACCAAGGTCCTTTTCGAGCCTTTGGTCCTGGAGAGCCAGTCGCCGTAGCTGAACACCGACACTTCCTCCGTGGTCAGGTTACGAGTGATGATCTGGGGACGGGGCACATGCAGAGAGGGCTCACATCCAGGACCGTGGGGGGGTTTGGGAGTTGAGATGGAATAGATGGTGCCAACCCTAACCCTTCAAGTGACGGATGGATGCAGATCTATTGGGAAATTCCACTTTTGCTTGTGAGGTTATGGGAATCAATGTTCTGAGTATTAACTTAGAGGTATGCTGTTAATGCTCCCCCCCCCCCCCCAGCCAAAAATAAAAAGGAACTCTTGGAGAAATTGAGACACATGGAAATCTATGCAGATCTGGACGTATGTATGCATGTCATGTCATGTAATATGCTGTGCAGTAATCTCCTGTAGAGCATCCCTTCCCCTATGTGTTTGTTACCTGCCATGGCAGTGTGTCAGTCAGAATGGGATTGTTAAACAGGGCTGAATGGTTAGTGTTCAAGAGCACCAGCCCTGCCTAGCCTCCAGCTCCAGCATGGCCAGGGCCAAGGCTGCATGGGCTGGCAGAGAGACCATGGCAAAAAACAACATTCTCACTCTATGTAATACATCTTTTATTGGGAATATCCTTTGTGATTGTATTGTTTGTGGGTAAGTTCCAAAATCACTCTCAAGAACAAAATAGGGATGATTGTGAAGACCTGTGGGAAAATCATGGTGGAGGTACAGCAGGCTGACCTGTACCAGCAGTACCAGACCAGGCTGACCTGTAACAGCAGTACCAGACCAGGCTGACCTGTATTAGCTGTACCACACCAGGCTGACCTGTACCAGCAGTACCACACCAGGCTGACCTGTACCAGCAGTACCACACCAGGCTGACCTGTATTAGCTGTACCAGACCAGGCTGACCTGTACCAGCAGTACCACACCAGGCTGACCTGTACCAGCAGTACCAGACCAGGCTGACCTGTACCAGCAGTACCACACCAGGCTGACCTGTACCAGCATTACCAGACCAGGCTGACTGAGATAGCAGACAAGGTGTGCATGTCTACATCTCATCCACTCTCAGGGGAGTTCCAGCCACTCCCTCCTGGTCAGAGGGGTACGTACCCCAAAATCACAACCAACTGAGCAAAAAGCTCAATTCAATGTGGTAGCTATGAGTCTTGGGGAAAATATGGTCCACTTTAGGGGGTGTGCACGTTTCTCATGATCTATTGTAATTTCTATCATTTTTATTTAATTGATATCTACATGTTCAGAGCTGATTAGCAAATTGCCTTTCACAGAACGATCAAGTTTTCTGCTACTGCTACTGCTACTGCTACTGCTCAAGCCTCCAGCCTCCAGCCTCCAGCCTCCAGCCTCCAGCCTCCAGCCTCCAGCCTCCAGCCTCCAGCCTCCAGCCTCCAGCCTCCAGCCTCCAGCCTCCAGCCTCCAGCCTCCAGCCTCCAGCACCAGCACCCAGCCCCTGATGTGCTTGTGATGCTGCAAGTGTACAGCTCTCTGTGTACAGCTCTCTGGGTCACGCCAAGGACGTGCACACACATAAAGGTAGTCTCCCTGTCTCCCTCCCTCCCTCTGCTGGCTTGTTGGCTAGATGGGTGTTGACCGGCCGGCCTGTCAGAGGACGTGTGTGTTTCTAGCTGCAGACAGGAGGGAGACAGCGCTAACCAGGACGTGTCTGTTCCAGCACAGCTGAGAGACACAATACCAGACACAGAAACACAACACTATCTCTCTCCCTGAGAGGGCGAGGAAAGGAAGAGAAACTGCTTTCTCGGAAAATGTTGCTGGGATACTTTAGCTTTGATCAACAGCTGATGGAATCGGGTTCATAATAGATTTCTGTTTGATGTGCCATGGGGCTGAACCTGCGTCCCAATGATCTGGACCCTGTGTGAACTTCTGATGCCAGGGCCAACAGTGACAACTGCAGAAGTGGGTCAATAATGTCACATGCTACTTAACGACCCCAGAGAAACTATGACCCCATCTGTGTCGCACTATGTGACACTCTAGTGTCTGTGTGTGTGTGTGTATATCTTTGTCTGTAAATTATGAAGTGACCTATCGCCTGCAGGCACAGATCAGTGTGTCCGTGTGTGTGTCGCTATCTGTCTATCAGTCTGAGTGTGCGTGTAGGAGCGATAGAGTGTGTTTGTTGTGTGACCCCGTGTCTCATAGAGGCACAAAGGCATAGATGTGTCACTCATACTGGAGAATACGATCATCAGTGGAACATCGGTACAGTGGAAATCAATCAGCACTCCGATCACATGTCACAATCTTCAGGATTGCTCAAACTGTATAACAGTTTCAAAAATGGACCAGCCCAGCCCAGTGTGGGCTCAGAGGGGTCAGTAATCAGAAGGTTGCCGGTTCGATTCTCGGTCGTGAAAAAAATGGTGTGTCCTTGGGCAAGGCACTCCACCCTGCTTGCCTCGGGGGAATGTCCCTGTACTCACTGTAAGTCGCTCTGGATAAGAGCGTCTGCTAAATCACTAAATGTGTGGCCTTGGTCTCTCTGATATAGATCAGTCATGTGACAGGCGGCCCGTGCTGACCTGATCCAAGAACCAGTCTGGTCGGCTGCCCGTCCCATCGATACGGACCCTCATCTTCCTCAGGGGAGCGATGTCATCGATCTCCAGGTTGAAGGTGTCCTCTTGCCCACGCTCAAATCTGGCAAGAAGAAGAATGCTGAGAGGTTCCATATTTCCAAGCAGGGGCAGTTACATGTGCTGCTTGTGCGTGGGTAGTGTGTGTGTGTGTGTGTGTGTGTGTGTGTGTGTGTGTGGGGGTAGTGTGTGCAGGAGGGTGTGTGTGTGCAGGATGGTGTGCTGGAGGGTGTGTGTGTCCTACCTGTCCTCGTTCTTCTCCAGGTGGATCTCCTCTGCGGTGCCGTTGACTCCAAACACGGTCATGTAGATCTGGGTGTCGCTCCCTGCGTTCTGAACGTCGCCCGTCACCACGGTCACTTCATAGATGATCTGGACACAGAACAGAGCACGCTCTTAGTAGAGGGAACATACATGTGACCAGAACGTGTATCAATGTGACAGGATATAGGTGACAGCGACACACGAGACTATATTAGTTACAGCATGTCTGTCTGTGTGTGTGTGTGTGTGTGTGCGTGTGTGAGGAATGTACGGCATGCGAATGTGTGACCAGATGAATTCCTACCTTCTGGGAGATGGTGATGCTGTCTGCATCCAACACATTGAAGACCCTTGCGGTCAGCCCATCGCCCCTGTCTTTGGCTAACCAGCACTTGCACTGGAAAATGTATTTGACCCCTTTGGTTGGCACGGCAACAGAAAGCTCGTCCACCAGCCAGCAGCTCTCAGGAGTGGCCCCATCGTGCCCTAGCTGCAGGGCAAAAAAAGAAACAAGCCATCACTTCTGAGGGTGTGTGTCCATGTGTATGTGTGTCCTCGTGCGTGTGTGTGAATGGGTGCATTTGTAGGTCCTGTATGAGCAGTGCGTACGTGTCATCGCCAGTGTGTTTTCCCTGTTTGTTTTCCCTGTTTTCCCACATGTACGCGTGTGCATGTGTGTTTATGTGCATGTGTGCCCATACAGACACAGTAGTTGCATGTTTGCGGCTGCATACTGTGGTACTGTGGTAACCCGAGTCTGAATCAACCAGTTGATGACTGGCTTGAGATCGAGAGGGAAAGGGAGAGAAAGAGAGATAGAGAGAGAGAGAGAGAGAGAGAGAGAGAGAAACAAGCATTTATGTGTTACTGTTACTCTTACTATGCTACTGTTATAGTATACTACCATATTATTATTGTTATAATGTAAATGCTATGATACATATATTACTGTAAAATGTCCTTTCAATATGGACTGCTTTGGCAATACTGCTCAACCCGAACTGTCATGCCAATAAAGCATTCTGAACTGAACTGAACTGAGAGAGAGAGAGAGAGAGAGAGAGAGAGAGAGAGAGAGAGAGAGAGAGAGAGAGAGAGAGAGAGAGATAGAGAGAGAGAGAGAGAGGTGAGCGTCCAACTCTGGCAGAATGAACATTTGAGGGATACTTATTATGCTGTGCCTGCATCACACGGCTGACAGCACCCCGATTGGGAGACATCGACTGACGCTTCAAGAGGAAGATCCTAACTTTCCTTTTGGGATGTTTTTCATTGAAACCTTATTAGCAAATAAACACACAGGTGAGCATCACAGTAGCGTAGCCATGAGGGGGGCCTGTGGGGGCCGAGCCCCTTCATTTTAAAGATAGGACCCCCCAGTTGTATGGCTACACACCTGGTGTATTACCCTGCCTTTGTATCACATGTTTATTGAACCATATGCGTGTCTGAGTGAGTGTGTGTGTTCTTCTTTAGCATGTGCTTGTGTGTTTCGCCTGTGCTCTGGGCCATGAGGAAATGTTTGTGTGACTGTATTCCCACACGTCCACCCGTCTACGTGTGCCAACACCCCTACCTCCACCTTCTTGATCTCCCCCACATCCCCTCCGTGGGAGCTGAAGTACTCCAGGGAGCCTGCCTGGAAGCCCCCTAAGGCCTCCGGGAGGTCCAGCCACAGGCGCTCTGTCCTGGTGCTGCCCGAGCCCATGATGATGACGTAGGCCCTGCTGGCGGTGCCGGCGTCACGATCCAGCCCTGTGGACAAGGTGAAGTGGTAGGGGATGACTGGGGCAGGGAGAGAGGGAGAGAGAGAGGAGGGAGGGAGGGAGGGAGGGAGAGAGGGAAAAGGAGAAATAGGTGTTGTGAGTTTATTGGTGAAGGTGTGTTTCCAGCCCGTGTGAAGGTGTGTTATCTCACTCGGGAGCTCCTCAGTAACTTCCGGCTCCTTCTTCTTCTTGCTCTTCTTGTTCATGTTGCTGTCGACACTCTTCACAGGCGGGGCGGGGCTCTTCTTACTGTTCAGGCCCTCTCTCACCCCTTCGTAACCCTGAGGGGGGTAGGGGTTCACAGGGGTCACGCAGACAGCCATGCTGTCTCTCTCTCTGGTTCGCTCTTCCACGTCCACACAGTTACACCAAACACACACACACACACACACTCACTGTTACCTTGACGTAGAACAGCCTCACAATGCGCCTGTCCTCCCTCTTCCTGGACAGCCAGCGCTCACACAGAAACAGGAAGACCTCCTCCGTGTCGGCGTCAAACACCTCCACCTGGTCCAGGTACCAATCGGGGCTCACCATGCTGTTGTCATGGCGAATCTTGATCTTGTACACCTGGCCCAGGTCCACCGCCTCAATGGTGAACTTGTCCACCTGGCAGCAGAGGAGGGGGAGAAGTGGAGGAGGGAGAAGAGAAGAGGAGGAGAGCAACCACATGATAAATATGATTTCAACTGCCCTCCTCAATCAGTTGTGGTCTCCTCGACCACTCAGTTGTGGTGACATGGTTGTGCCCACCTCTCCCCGTTCAAACTTGTTGCTGTTGGTCTCAGACTTGCTCAGCTTTCTCTCCCCCGTGTCGCCCAGGTCTCCGTAGATGGTCAGGAACACGTTGGCGTCGGTGCCTGCGCCGTACATGTCCCCCGTCATCACAGACACGTTGTAGGTATGAGCTGTAGGGGGGGAGAGCAGGGAGGGAAACATGGAGACTCAAAAGCCTGTTTCAGAGGTTTCAGACAGAAGCACATCTCCAGCTATGTCAGATGACACGAAGGGACAGACTTCCATGGAGGTCATGGCACTACCGAGTCTGAGTAGAAAATACCAGAAAATATCATTTTTTATCTTCCTATCAGACAGAGTAAAGACCGTAAATACCTAAGTTGTAGGTGCACTTCTTTAATGTGTGTGTGTGTGTGTGTACAGGATGTGTGTATGCGTGTGTGTGTGTGTGTGTCCATGTGTCTGTACGTACTCTCCAGTGCATCCTCCACCTCCACCTCGTTGACCTTGAGGGTCCCGTCTCGTTTCAGCGTCTCGGTGATGATGTCAGAGGGCACCAGCTCCCTCACCGTCTCCCCGTCGTCCTCTGACTTGGCCAGCCAACGCTCACACGGGAAGATGACCGTCTCAGAGCCCTGGACACACACAGGAGCTCCTTAGTGAGGCTGAGGGGGAGTTGGGCAGGGTGTAGTATTGGTGAGGTCACCATAACTTGAATAGAAAAAACATGCGTGGATCTGGAGTCTGGCTGGGAGGAGATTGTCCTCTGGTGGCGAAAGTGGGAAATGTTTTTTTGCAAATGACGTGATCGCTACTACTACTACTGTAGTAAGACTCCTCTCTCCTCTGTTCTCCTCTCCCTCTTTTCTTCTCTGCTGTCATATGCTTCCCTCTCCTCTCCTCTGATCTTTCTCTCCTCTCCTCCTACCTTTCCCTTTCGGAGTAATCTCCTGATCTCCACGCGATCCAGGTGCCAGCCTCCATTGATACCTCTGTTGTCATGGGCGATGCGGATCTTCTCGATGACATCGCCCACATCCTCCAACTGCGGAAATACGTCTTGTTCATCACCTCCCCATCACCATCATCCACACCATCTTCACCATCAAATTCACCGCTGTCATCACCACCACCACCACCGTCCTGACCATCACCACCATGACCTCCACCACCACCACCACCGTCCTGACCATCACCACCATGACCTCCACCAGCACCACCACCACCATCACGACCATGCGTTGCTCCACGGTTGGGATCCCAACTCAAAACATTACCTCAACAATGAACATGTCCTCGGCCCCCCGCTCAAAGTACATCCTCCGTTCCCTCTTGTTGACACACAGGGCCTTCTGCTGCGTGCACAGCCCGTCCCGGCCGTACAGGACCACCGTCACGTCCGCGTCCGTCCCCGCGCCAAACACGTCGCTCGTAAACACCTTGATCTCGTAGGGCACGACTGCGGTGGAGGGAGAGAAACAGTCGGAAGTGACTCAAAGTCTGGTCTCACGGTCAGGTCCAGGTGAAAGCATCAGTAGAAAGAGGTTTGATGTGTGTTTATAGCTTCCATTAAGTCAATGACACAGTCAGACCCCGGGAGAAGGTTATTTCTTTCTCGAGGATTTAGTCTCCTGTCAAATGTCAAATGAAGCATATCATTGGAGCTTTGACTGTGTGTCTAAAATGTGCTTGATAAAGGCACAAAGGAGATACCTACAGGCTTTCTGTGGTCTGAACCAAATGTTGCTCTCAAGTGTAAAAGAAACAACAAACTTTCAAGGAGCATTTGGATTTGCGCGTGCTCATCTTCAGCCATTTACTAAGAAAACGATGACGCCCTCAAAAAAAACAAACGGCAGATGAACATGATTTGGGAGAATGAAGCCTATTCTTGTCCAGCAGATGCTGGTGGTGTTGGTGGTGCTGGTGGGGGGAAGGCGGGGTGTCAGGGATCCTTACATGGAGTGTAGAGCACAGTCTGCAGTTCTGCAGGGAACAGGTCTCTGACTATAGCCCCGTCGTCCTCCCCCCTGTCCAGCCATCGGCCGCAGGGGAAGCGGAGCTTCTGCCCCAGAGACGGAGCGTCGATCTCCACCCAGTCAAGGAACCAGCCTGCAGATCCTCCTGTGTACCACATGACTCACTTCTTGGTCAGGCTATCTGGAGTGCGTGTACGTGTGTGTGTGCGTCTCCTCACCTGTCACTCTCTTCCTTTCAATCTTGTTGTTTTGTTTTAGATATGTACATAAATACATTGTATATGTCTGTGAGGATTGGTTCTGTGTGGGTGGGGTATGTATGTGTGTGGTATCTGTGTGTGTGTGTGTGTGTGAGGCCCAGAGTAGACGTGTTCAAATGTAAACTGAAGACATAACTCCTGCTGTCATTTCACACCTGAGTTGTCGTGCCCAATACGGAGCTTCTTCAGGGTCCCAATGTCCACAGCTTCCACTGTGAACTCGTCTACCATGCCCTGCTCAAACTTGTTTTTGTGAGTCTTGGAGGCTTTCATCATAATGATGCCTGTGGACACACGAAAAACGTACACCCGCATCAGAAAACAACATGTTACCCCCTCCCCCAAACACACTCACACACACCCCAGGTTTCCTCTGGGACTCCCCTACCCATATCTTCTACATCCCCTAGAAACACGCACACACCAACACACACACACAGAGAGAAAGGTGTCTCTTTGGCAGTGCTACCTGTGTCATCTTTGGTGCCATACAGGGTGGTGAACACGTTGGCGTCTGTCCCAGCATACTTCTTATCCCCGGTCTTTATCCTCATGGTGTAGGTGGTGGACATGGCTGGCAGACCCACCGCATGCCATGGGTTAGTGTGATCGATCAATCACTTGTTTCCTCAATGAATTTCTACGATGATTGATCCTACAACACTCGTCAAATCACACGTTTTCCTGTATTTTTTTACTGAGTGGAAATCAATGAAGAGGATCGAGGGATGGGTTAGACATGCGTCCTGTCTCTTAATAGGTCATGTGACCGTGTGAATCAAGGTGAGGAAGTATTGACGCAGGGCCCTCTGTGTGTGTCTGCCTCACCTTTCTGACACAGGCCCTCTGTGTGTGTCTGCCTCACCTTTCTGACACAGGCCCTCTGTGTGTGTCTGCCTCACCTTTCTGCTCCAGGCCCTCTGTGTGTGTCTGCCTCACCTTTCTGACACAGGGCCCTCTGTGTGTGTCTGCCTCACCTTTCTGACACAGGGCCCTCTGTGTGTGTCTGCCTCACCTTTCTGACACAGGCCCTCTGTGTGTGTCTGCCTCACCTTTCTGCTCCAGGCCCTCTGTGTGTGTCTGCCTCACCTTTCTGCTCCAGGCCCTCTGTGTGTGTCTGCCTCACCTTTCTGCTCCAGGCCCTCTGTGTGTGTCTGCCTCACCTTTCTGACACAGGGCCCTCTGTGTGTGTCTGCCTCACCTTTCTGACACAGGCCCTCTGTGTGTGTCTGCCTCACCTTTCTGCTCCAGGCCCTCTGTGTGTGTCTGCCTCACCTTTCTGACACAGGGCCCTCTGTGTGTGTCTGCCTCACCTTTCTGCTCCAGGCCCTCTGTGTGTGTCTGCCTCACCTTTCTGACACAGGGCCCTCTGTGTGTGTCTGCCTCACCTTTCTGACACAGGCCCTCTGTGTGTGTCTGCCTCACCTTTCTGACGCAGGGCCCTCTGTGTGTGTCTGCCTCACCTTTCTGACACAGGGCCCTCTGTGTGTGTCTGCCTCACCTTTCTGACACAGGCCCTCTGTGTGTGTCTGCCTCACCTTTCTGACGCAGGGCCCTCTGTGTGTGTCTGCCTCACCTTTCTGACGCAGGGCCCTCTGTGTGTGTCTGCCTCACCTTTCTGACGCAGGGCCCTCTGTGTGTGTCTGCCTCACCTTTCTGACACAGGGCCCTCTGTGTGTGTCTGCCTCACCTTTCTGACACAGGGCCCTCTGTGTGTGTCTGCCTCACCTTTCTGACACAGGGCCCTCTGTGTGTGTCTGCCTCACCTTTCTGCTCCAGGCCCAGTGTGGCTCCTGCGTCCTCCTCCTCGTCCTCGTCGCCCTTCTTCATGAAGGCCTCGTCCACGGGGACCAGCTCGCGGGCAATCTGTCCGTCGTCCTCGTCGATGGCCAGCCAGCGCTTACAGGGGAAGTAATACCTGGAACACATGGTGTCACACAGGCCTGACGCCCAGATCTTCTGTCCACAGGTTTAGACTCAGTAACTAGGCCTGTTACCATCCACCATTCAGTTCAGCACCAGGGGCTTGGCTTGCTTAGCTTATTTTAGCCAAATAAGCCCCGATTTGTAACTATCATATCTTTCTGTTAGTTGACAGTCTGATTACAAAGGCACTATTCTTTTAAACTATTGGCTATTTTTGCCACACTACTCTACACTAACCACAAACCCTTACACCAGGCCAGCAGTGGTTTTGTGGTAAGTGTGTACAGTTTAGCAAAAAAAATTGTTTTGAAAACTTGAATCCAATGTCACTTTATCAAATGTTTCACGACTAGGTGGTGCTCCACAGATCTTTTCTTATTGATCTGATTGCAGTGACACATTCGTGATTTTTTTTTTTTTTAAGCAAACCTTCCAGTAATATCACAACTTCAGACACACACACTCGTGCTGCTCCCAGACATACGTGGTGTCGTCTTTATTGTCGACTATCTCCACCCTGTCCAGGAACCAGGCGGCGTTGGGCCCGCTGTTGTCATGGCGAATCCTCAGCTTTTTCAGAACTCCCAGGTCAATGGCCGGAACAGAGAACACGTCCTCCTGGAGCGCACAGGAAGTCAGGATTCTTTTGTCAGTCAGAAAGAGTATACAGTCGCCAGCTACTGTATCTTGAGCGGAAAACATATTCAAACATCAGAAAATATGTTCATTTTTCAGATCAGGTTGTCCTTAAACAAAGACAAGTCAGTATACAGTGTGTTACACTGAGCGCAGCTGAAGGTTTTTGAATTCTCACCATCCTCGCCAGCCTACTCACCTGTCCTTTCTCAAATTTGTTCAGGTTGTTGGACTTGCGGAGACGTCTCTGTCCAGTGTCTCCGATCTCCCCATAGATGTTGACGTAAACATTGGCGTCGGTTCCCGCCCCCCACATGGTCCCAGTGAACACATGGACCTCGTAGGAGTTCTCTGTGGGAACGTCAGGAACCACACAGTCAACATGCATATCAGGTGCTGCATATCCAGCTCAGCCCTCTTCAAGGCTTTTTCGTCCCACCAAACCCCCCTGCTTCCTTTACCCTCTCCTCACCCTCCACACCCCACCCTCTCTAAGCTGACAGAATATTTAAATTGTATTTTTTACACTTTGTTTTTCTTCTTCTAGTAGTCATCAGGAAACGAGGAAGGGACATTTTTTGCCCCAGTAAATAAAAAAGTGAGAGAAACATTTCAAGGCATTGAGAGAGCTGAGGAGCTGGAAGAGGGAGAGCCAGAGCAGTTTCTATGATTTTAATGTGAAGCAAAATTAAAGTACTTAATGTTTAAATATAATTAGTATGGGTTTTTTAATGTGCCCCTCTGATTAAACACGGGCCCCCCCTTGGCTCCCCCAGTAAAATGTGTCTAGAACCTCCACTGCCTCCCCCTCTCCTCACCCTCCAGATCCCCAGGGTCCTCTGGCAGCAGCTCTACCACCACCTCCCCGTCCTCCTCATCCCTGGCCAGCCAGCGGGAACAGGGGAACACGAAGATCTCCACCACCTCCTGTAGCTCCTCCACCATCTCCACCTCCTCCTCCTCCTCCACCTTCTTTTTCTTCTTCTTCTTGTCCTTCTTGTCCTCCTTCTTCTCCTCCTTCTTCACCTCCACCATCACCATGGCCATCGTCAGGCGCTTGATGTCCAACATCTCCAGGAACCAGCCGTCTCCGATGCCGCTGCCGTCATGGCCGATGCGGACCTTGAAGATCTTACCCACATCCAGGGCCTCCACCTGAAAGGCCGGGAGACAAGATCTATTCTAAGTGACTGTCTGACTCCCTGATGGACCGATGGACCAACTCAATAAATGACGGCTTGACTAACTGACTCACTGACTGACGGCTTGACTAACTGATTGACGGATTTACAGACTGACTGATGGACCAATGGACTTGTGGACTTAATAAACAAAAAAGACTGACGGACTGACAGACAATCAACTCACTCACTCATTCCCTCCTTCTCCACTCTCCTCTCTTCCCCCCCACAGCTTGCCTTCCTCATTTACTTCTGGGCTTTCACCCCCAAATATATTAGTATCTTCTACCACTTCTGCCATGACTCCAGGCGGACCAGACCTTGAAGATTTCCGTG
The DNA here is from genome assembly GCF_054491055.1 of Hypomesus nipponensis. Classification (NCBI taxonomy): domain Eukaryota; kingdom Metazoa; phylum Chordata; class Actinopteri; order Osmeriformes; family Osmeridae; genus Hypomesus; species Hypomesus nipponensis. Next base: position 5,972,632 of record NC_140382.1, on the reverse strand, counting down.
GTCCCTCGTTCAAAGTTGTTGGAGCGGCTCTTGAGAGTGATGAGCTCCGTCTTGCCCTCCTCCCCGTAGATCTGGCAGAACACGTTGGCGTTGGTGCCCGCCGCCCGCACATCCCCCGTCACCACGGTGATCTCGTAGTTAATCACTGTGGGGCGGACGGAGGGAGCAGGGCCGCAAGGCGGTCACCCGTCTGTGATAATTAGGCTAAGACACCACATCCATCACCTTGACAACCGTCATTATCACCACCAACCATTGTGTCAGGTGCCTGTGTGGCAGGTGGCTCAGTGTCAACAGGACACAGTATGGTTCAAGGAACAAGCATCCTGGGGTGTGACCACTGACATTCCCATTATTCAGTGTGACATTCTTAACAATCCATAGTGTTGAACTGTTTAACTTAACCCTGCAAAACTGCACACTACATACTAAACTGCAGTCTATTGACCACAAACACAACTAGGTAACATAGTATATATACAATGTCAAATATAATATATGCGTATATGTATATGTGCTCAGTGATATGAATGTGATCTAGGACAGTACGTTGTTCGATGTCCAGGGTCTCGCTGGGGTAGATCTCCACCTCGACCTTCCCGTCGGCCTCGTCTTTGCAGAGCCAGCGGTGGCTGGGGAACATGTACTGCTTGCCATGGACCGGGACCTGGATCTGTACACTGTCCAGGAACCAACCAGCACGCAGGCCCTCATTGGTGTGGCCAATGAGGAGCCGGTTTATCTGCCAGTATAGATAATGAATGACAATGGTCAAGTGATGTGACAACAGGAAATGAAAAGGCAAACGAACCACGATAGTGCCATGCAAACACAATTGGTCTGAAACGCTGCTGAGTTATATGAAGAAAATTCACCCCAACAGTTAGGATGGGAGCAGCAACTCACTTGTCCAATGTCATAGGTATCTACAGTGAAGATATCGGTCTGTCCCGTCTCAAAGTAGTTACTGAGGTCGTTGTCGGAGACGACCACCAGGATCTTCTCGGTGTCACCCTTCTCCCCGTACAGCTTGACAAAGACCTTGGAGTCGGAGCTGGCTCCGCTGATGTTGCCCGTCTTGATGGCGATGTGGTAGCTCACGTCTAGAGAGGGACGGCAGGCACGGCGGTCATGTTTGACAACTTCATCTTGACAAGAGCCCCTAGCGGCGTTATGATATTGGAAGCACATCCAGCTTCATCCTGTTGGCGTTCTCTTGTGTTATTAGACCCCCCACACACATACACACATGAAGTGCCTTGTGCCTTGCCCAAGGACGCAATGTCATTCGGCACGGCCGGGAATCGAACCGGAAACCTTCTGATTAATAGCCCGATTCCCTAACCGCTCAGCCATCTGACCCCCCCCCCCCCCCCGCATCTGACACACATGCACGTTGAAACACACGGGCATTCCAGCGCCCCCTGCTGACTCACTGTGAAGCCGCAGCCCCTCCCCTGCTGGCACCAGCTCCCTGACAATCTGCCCGTCGTCTTCGTTCCGGTCCAGCCACCTGAGGGAGGGGTCACACAGGAAGAGGGAGGCGTCACACAGGAAGAGGGAGGGGTCACACAGGAAGAGCATGGCCCAGTGCACTTCCCGAGGGAGGGCATCGTTTCGATCAAACGATCTCCTTGAGACTGAGATGCCTGTGTCATCGTGCGCATGATGCTTACGTTACATGATAAGATTTGCTATGAATGCAGATTCTCGAAACAATATTGATATTTTTGAAGTTCAGCTCCAGTCTGTTTGGAAGATGAGAAGACTATAACATTCTAAAGCCCCGCCCCTTCGTCGGTCCCCGTTAAGGCCTGACGTCTGAGACAAGATGAAGACCAGGAAGTACTTTCCTGTGGTGTAACAGAGCTGCCCAGAGGACTTGTGGTTTAGCTCCAGTTACTGTGGATGGTTTAGCTGTCTCCGTCTGTGTTTAGTCCCCATTTGTAATGGGATGCCGCTCCGGCAGCTGACTAACTGTTTAAGCGAGGCCTTTGGAGAACGGCCAATAGAAAGAGACTGGGCAGGGCTAAGTGTCCTCTGCGGCTGCTGCTGAAATGCACTCTGATTGGTCTCCTTGTGGGTGATCAAAGTTGGAATGTGTGATTGGGTGAATTCTACTGATTCTTAGGTAAATGGAATAAGACCAAAAAAAACACGTTTACACGATTTAGACACACAGTGCAAGAATTGGCTGGTTGTCTTGCCTGAAGCAGGGGAATACAGTGGCCAGGGACTCTGGTTGGCCCTCCTCCCTGACCATCACCTTGTCCAGGAACCAACCACAGCCCCCGCCCCGCCCATCATGGCCGATGCGGACCCGCCTCACCGTGCCCAGCGTCACTGCCTCGATCAGGAACTCATCAGCCTGCCAAGAGGGGGAGGGTGATGTAGGAGTGTGAAGAGAGAGGGGGAGGAAACCATGAGAGACAGAGAGCGAGAGAGAGAAGAAAGGAGGAAATAAGAAGAGGACGGTGGGAGTGACAAAAGAGAGGCGGTGTTACACAAGAAGACAGAGAAAAAGAGGGAAGAAGGGACGGAGGGAGGGAGGGAGGGAGGGAGGGAGGGAGGGAGGGAGGGAGGGAGGGAGGGAGGGAGGGAGGGAGGGAGGGAGGGAGGGAGGGAGGGAGGGAGGGAGGGAGGGAGGGAGGGAGGGAGGGAGGGAGGGAGGGAGGGAGGGAGGGAGGGAGTAACAAACAGCAGCTTAGTGTCTGTTCGGTGAGAAGGCTTCCCTCCTGAGATACTCACGTTGCCCTTCTCAAACTTGTTGACGTTGTTCTTGCTGAGGAACATGAGGCGGTCACCCGTGTCTCCCAGGTCCCCGAACACATTGAGGAACACGCTGGCGTCCGTGCCACTCCCGCTCACATTCCCCGTACAGATGGTGATACGGTATTTTATCACTGAGAGAGAAGGAGATTGAGAGAGAGAATGAGACAGAGAGATAGAGGAAACCATTACAAATAATAATAATAATAATGGATGCAGCAAACTGTTCTTGTGCTCACAGACACACGACTCAAATCTGCAGACTGAAATGACCCTACATGACATTTAGGAGATCAACGGACATCACTAAGATGCCATGTTCTGCACTGACCTGCCTTGTCTGCCTGCCTGCCTTCCTGCCTGCCTGCCTGCCTGCCTGCCTGCCTGCCTGCCTGCCTGCCTGCCTGCCTGCCTGCCTGCCTGCCTGTCTGCCTGTCTGTCTGTCTGTCTGTCTGTCTGTCTGTCTGCCTGCCTGTGCATCTTACATGGTAGAGGTTCTGGAATGTTGGCCCCCACGGCCGGCATCTCTCTGATGATTTCGTTGTCGTCCTCGTTGATGTCGAGCCAGCGGCCGCAGCTGAACGAGTACTTCTCCCTGGTCAGGGTCTTCATCAGAGTGGCCTGGGGGCACCAGCTGGTTCTCAGCACTTTGAACATCTAACACACGCTGTATATATCTGTCTGACAGGCATGCTTACATAAAACATATACAAACACACACAGTTACACACACACAGACGTGTAGACAAACACATGTGCACACATAACCTGAGGCACACAAACACACGTACACCTTCACCAGTCAGATAAAGAGTGGTGCATGATGCTGCAACATTAACCCAAGTTAGGCAACAACCTAACAATCAACACAACATTCTCCTTAAGTGCGCTTTGATCATCCTCCAGCTGCTCTTGAAGGCAGCAGAAGGACAGCAGGAAGAAGCCGGATGCAGCCCAAACATGGAGGCTCTCACCCTCGCCAGATGCCAGCCAGCGAACGGATGCCTCTTCTCGTGCCAGACACGGAGTTTCCGCAGGCGTCCTATGTCCGGCATCTCCACCTGTGAAAACACACGTGAGCAGATCCTTACAAAGGGGAAATTGGTTATGCAAACACACACATGGTCAAGGGTCCACCGATTCGATTTTTTTCCAATTTTCTGCATTTTCCCATGTTTCCCTGTTGTCCTTCCTCCGATGGCAGGCTGGAGCAGTAAGCAAGCATATCGAGGCAATATCTTGATATGGGGAAAAAGGAACAACAGGTTATTTTGCACAGGTCAATACACAAACTCCACACAGTAAGGCCTGGGTTATTGCCCACCTGAGCACCAAACCCAGGACTTTGTAGGGATTCAGGTGGCTGACCGGTTAGAGAATCAGGCTAGTAATTGGGTTGCTGGTTCAATTCTCGGCTGTGAAAAAATGACATTGTGTCCTCGGGCAAGGCACTTCACCCTACTTGCCTCGGTGGAAATGTCCCCGTAATTACTGTAAGTCGCTCTTGATAAGAGCGTCTACTAAATGACTCAATGAATGAATGACTTTCCAGCTCTGAGGCAAGGGCACTGTTACTCCGTGCCACCATAACTGGTTGTTGTGTCCATACATGTACGAGGCCCACACACACACACACACACACTCACCATGAACCTGTCCAGCTGGCCCTGCTCAAAGCTGTCAGAGTTGCTCTCCAACTTCATCTCGTCTGACTTGCCCTTCTCCCCGTAGATCTGCAGGAAGACCTGCGCGTCTGTCCCTGCGCCCTTCACGTCCGACGTCCAGATCCACAGGGACCAGGGGCATTCTTGGAAGGGGAAGTCAGGTCACATGGGTTTGCTCTAACACCTAGGCAGGGCTAGTCCTACTCTTCTTCTTCTGTTTGAGGGTTATTAAAGATCTTCAACTTACTCTTTTGCTTCTATGTGTGCGTGTGTCTGTGTGTGTGTGTGTGTGTGCGTGTTATCTACCTCTATAAGTAACCTGGAGGCATCAGACTTACTCTTCTGCTTCTTCTGTCGGAGGGAGACCATCTCGTAGAGCTCTCTCTCTATCAGGCCGTCCGCCTCGTCCTCGTCCAGCCACTTCCCACAGGGGAACACCTGCTCCAGACCCGTGAAGGCACAGTACACCGTCACCTGGTAGAGGCCCAGGGGCAAGGCGTGACCAACAGCTGCTGGGTCAGACTGGGCCTCTCACCTGTTTACTAAGCTTGTTTTTTGTTCCATTAGAGATAGTTAGAGAATAGATTCAACAATGGCGGGGGTAGAGAGAGGGAAAGGGCAAAATGGACCGAGGTGGAACCAAATTTGGAATCGGGGCCGCTCAGCCGACCCGTGAGGCGCTCCACCTGGTGAGCCTCAAGAGGCCCGGGTGGAGTACCAACGTCACCACAGCCTCCACACACACACACACGCAGCAACCCCACAGCACTGAAGACACGGTACCTTCTCGCAGTACCAGCCTGCTCCCACGGCCCCGTTGTCGTGTCCGATGGTGACCCTGCTTAAGGGGCTGATCAGCTCGGCCACCTCCACGTTGAAGATGTCGATGAGGCCCCTCTCGAAGGCCCCGCCCTCCAGGAACATCTTGCCGCTGTTCCTCAGACCCTTGGCGCCGTGCATGATCATGTGGATCTTAGAGTTGGTGCCCGCCCCCCTCACATTGCCCGTCATCACCTGGACGTTGTACACGATCGCTGCAGCGGCAACCAGGAGTGGGACAGACAGGGTTGGGGGTCAAAAGTCATTTTTTGCTCACATCCGCGACAGGGTACGACTCTGTGTTCCGGTGTATTCTCGGTGGGATGCCTCTCATGGGATTGGAAATGTGTCGACGGTGTGCGAGACTCACGCATGGGCTGCGTGGCTCCCACCAGCACGTCTCTCTGGATCTTCCCATCGTCCTCGTCCATGGCAAACCAGCGGTTGACGGGGAACTCGTAAACTTCCTTGTTGCCCATGTCATCGACGCTGACCTGCGGGCAGACACAGCAGAGGTCAGGAGATCGGAGGCCGCATGAGGAGATCTCGATTGTCCGTCTCATCGTGAGGCCTGTTGCCCAGCTCGAGTCAACGTTGCATCGTGATCACGCCAAGTTACGCCTGGCTCGCATGCGTCTGACAATGTGTGTGTGCATGTGTGAACGTGCGGAAATGGGTGAATGGAGAACCTTATCCAGGAACCAGCCCGCAGACGAGCCTCTGTTATTATGGCCGATGGTGATCTTCTTCAGCCTTCCCAGGTTAGGGGCCTCGATGGTGAACTTGTCCTCCGTCCCTCGCTCAAAGTTGTCTTTATCGCTGTCCAGACGTCTCTCTCCTGCAGCGATGGCACCACAGTGAGACACACAACCTGCCTTTGGTGCTACACCGCCACGGTAGGCATGGGAAGTTCTGGAGCGGAAAGACATGTTCAAACCTGGTAGCATAGCGGGAGTGAGACCGAGTCGTACCTGTGTCTCCGTTTTCCCCGAAGATGTTGAGGAAGACGTCGGCGTCGGTGCCGCTGCCCTTCATGTCGGCTGTGAACACGCTCACGATGTACTTGTTCACTGTTGAAACACACAGCGCCCAACGGCACCTGAGGAACACTTGAAACTCCCTTGACGCTTGGATATTTTGGGACCTCTGAAGGATTCTGCAACCCACTGTATACTACTGACGTGACTGTACTTGAGGTGATTGTATTTCTGTTCAAAGAGAGGTAACCATCATAATTATATAAGTTACGCAATGATGGTCACCTAAACCAGAGGTTACGGTAGCGGCTGGGATGTGTGTCTCTATAGAACCTTTGGGAGAGTCTCTACAAAAGGGGTCCCCAAACTATGGCCCACCCACGCAGTTGGACCGGCCCTCTGAACACTGATTCATATAAGCTAAGTAAGTAAATGTTTTGATTTCAATAAAAAAATGAACATGAAAAAAGGTCATTACAATGCTCTTTTAATAGGCTATGTATACCTTGATATGTACGGATGTACGGTGCATGACAATATAATAAACGAATCCAGCATAATAAATACATTTAAAATCATAATAAAATCTCCACAATAATAATGGTAGTAACTCCGGCCCACGTAATTTTCTGTTACAGACTGACCCGGCCCCACATTAAAGAAAGGAAAAATGATCTGGCCCTCGCAGAGAAGGTTTGGGGAACCCTGATCTACAACAACAGCATGAGCACATCCAGGAGATCCTTTAATCCACAATAAGCCTGTTTCCAGGTTAAATATTCATGGGAAAGCATGACCCCTGTGGACACAGTGTGTGTGTCAGTTTGGAGTGACAAGGATCAGGCACTTAGGCCCCTCCTCTCCGGTGCTGTATAGATGAGGGATGTGCAGGCACGAGTACAGCCTCGGGTCAGGGTAGCGTGATCTGGGTCTGGGACAGTTGTATAAAGGCCAACGAGGCACATGACCCTGGTCTGGTCTGGTCTGGCTTGGACTGTGCTGTTTTGATCCGTTTGGGTTTGCTCTAGTCTAGCTGGCCTTGTTTTGTTTTCTCTGCTCTGCTCTGGCCTGTTCTGGTCTATTTAGTCCTAATATGGTCTGGTCAAGTCTGGTCTGGTCCAGTCTGGTCTGGTCTGGTCTGGTCCGGTCTGGTCTGGTCTGGTCCAGTCTGGTCTGGTCTGGTCTGGTCCATTCTGGTCTGGTCCATTCTGGTCTGGTAGGATCAGGTCCCACCCTGTTCTCTTTTCCCAAAGTTTCCCAGAGATTACAGATCAGGGAGGAGCCATTCAGAAAGTTAATACAACTGCTGTTTTACATGGGCTAGCATGTGTGTTGCTTTGAAACATGATGTAATAAGCAGCATGTAGTACATGTGTAATGTGGCTAAAGACTGCGTGTGTGTG
>NC_140382.1:5825000-5960000 GCF_054491055.1 Hypomesus nipponensis | reverse complement strand
CCAGAGGAGAGACCATCACAGACACAAGCCCAGCCTTGGTCACCCGTGCCAGGTCAGATCCCCCATCTCAAACATCTAGTCTATAGTACTTCAACAGCCCAAGTCAAAGCTTGATCGTGGAGCTAATTCTTATGACGCTTATACAGATATTCCATTATCCAGAAAACACTGGAGAGAAGGCCATACATCACAAATGAAAATGACCGGACCCAGGGTATGCAAGAAGCGTGTGGTTTACTCAGCAACATGGTTGGCATTCTTCCTCATTTCTTTGTCCTACCTTTCTTTTTGTGGTACTCGTCCTCATATCCGTCATCGGAATCTGTTTGGTAGGTCAGAAGCTCATTCTGGTAGATCTCTGCGTAGTCCACCTGCTTCACTTTGGACTTCTTCCCTTTCTTCTTCTTGTCCTTGTCTTCGTCGCTGTCGGCCGACCCCTTCTTGGGCTTCTTCTTCTTCTTCTTCTTGGAGTCCTCCTCCTCTTCCTCTTCGTCGTCTATTAACGGCTCCTCGTCCTGAGACCTCTTCTTCTTCTTCTTTTTCTTCTTCTTGGAGTCGTCTTCCTCGTTCTCTTCCTCTTCCTCCTCCTGGGACTTCTTTTTCTTCTTCTTCTTCTTCTTCTGGTCCTCCTCCTCTTCCTCTTCGTCTTCCTCCTCCTCTTCCTCCAGAGGCTCCTCTTCCTGAGACTTTTTCTTCTTCTTCCCCCCATCTTTGGACTTTTTGTCCTTTGAGCCCATGTCCTCCTCTCCCTGTGGGGCCTCCGGAGACGCCCTCTTCTTCTTTTTCTTCTTCTTGTCCTCGTTTGCTCCCTCTGTCACTTCCCCCTCCTCAGTGAGCTTCTCAGATTTTTTCTTCTTGGGTTTGCCGCTGCTTTTGCTGGTGGTGTCATTGTTGTTCTCCTCGCACCCGTCTTGCTCATTCTCAATCACTTCCTCCTCCTCCTCAGCATCCTCTCCAAGTCTCTTTTTCTTCTTCTTCTTCTCTTTCACCTTATCCTGGGACTCTCCCTTTTTCTTCTTCTCTTTCTCCTGGAACTCCTCTCCCTCAGGGTCCTCGGTGCTCTTGTGTTTCCTCCGACTGTTTTCTCTGGCGCCTGACGCGCTCTTCCCTTTCTTCTTTGGCTTCTCCTCCTCCACCCCGTCATCCACCTCTTCGGTTTCCTCCGATGCGGACTCTTTTTTCTGTTTCGACGGCATCTTTTATTCATCCACTTCCCCAGCTTTTAGTTTCGTGAGACCTGCCTTGAGTTTCTGAAGGTGTAAGACTATTCATTTGACCCGTGGCATCTATGAGACACGGTCGCCCCAGGGTTCAGACGGGGAGGCCTGTGAGACGGTGTCTGCGTGTGTGTGCGTGTGCACGCGGAGGCCGGGGCCTGCCCGAAGCGCTCGTCTGTGGTCCGACGCGGGGGCACGCGCTCAGCTCATTAAAAATGACTGTCGCCGCTGTGGTCACGTGACACGGGGAGAAAGCCCTGTGAAAAAGGAGCTGTGCTAAGAGAACTTATCTGCCACGGCTTCCATTATTCATACTTAGGATCGCTTTACTGGCTGGGGGTGTCTCGCTTTTACCTACACACACACACACGCACGCAAACGTTAATGCATCGAGACACACGCGCACAAGCAGACACACACACAAGCCCTATCTATTTCTCCGTCTATCTCTCTGCCACTCACACATGTACCAACACATACACCCTCAACCCCTGCAACACGCCTGTCCACGTCATACATGTCAACCCTGAACCTGGGACCATTTCAGTGGACAGTGATGGTTTGTTCATGGTGTCGCCCTCCGTCTGGCTCACAGAGCCTGGCTGAGAGTCTGATATTGGCTCCCAGTCAAGTCCAAGATTTATGCCTGCGCTGAGTGCTGTCCGACAATATGCTTTTCTTTAATGGACGCCATTCATACACTTTCAAATGTCACTTAATTGGCGATTCAGAGAGTCATGTGCAGGTCGAGGAGGAGGCGACAGTGAACTGATCACACTAAACGGGTGGCCCTTTCTGTCAAATATGCATGATGTTTTGACAGATGAACAGTTTATGCATGTATACCATTGACTTTTTCCCTCTCTCCATCTCCCCACCCTCTCCATCAAGACAAGGTACTCGGCCTGGTTCCTGACCTATGTCCTGCAGTTCTCATTGGTCCTGACCCCCTGCTGTTGACACAGGGTCATGTCAACCTGCCTCTATGAACCCTGCCAGGAGCCCACTTCCAGGTCATGTTTTTCACAGGAATGCAAAACGAACATACTAAACTAATTGAATTTGTTATGTTGTATACACATATATAAATATATAGATAGACATATTCTACTTTATTGGCTCAACAGATGTGAGAAATTCTTCATCTTTTCCACTATTACAGCCAACTACGGTATCACTATCCTCAACGTCTAGGCCCATAAACCCATTTCTAATTTGCTCTCACTCAGACTTCCCTAGTCGCATTCACCTGGTGGAAGACTCCTCTATTGGTCTCTGGTTCTCTCTGGAACGTATCCCACCATCGCCCAAATAAACAAATTAGACGTACATGCACATTAGTTTTCCACTGGGCTTCTAGTCAGAGTGGCTACCAGGAAACAGAGTTTATCTGAGAGCCGTGTTTCAGAGTTCTTAATCAGTCTGCCCAACATCCTTTTAGAGCTCCTTGTTGAAGTAAATGCAGTTGAATAAAACATGACTTTTTACACTAGCCAATGTTTAATTCATACCGACAAATGATTGTAGCTTGCGATAAGATTAACATTGTACAATATATACAAAACTGCGTGATAAGAACTGTGCGATAGCAATACAGCCAAACGTATCGAATGTGATGAAGGGCCGTTGTTTACGAACCGAATGTTAATCTGTTTTTCATTATTTTTTAACAAACCTTGAATAGGAGAAAAGAGACCTCCAATGACCTGTGAACTCTTCACCAACCTGGACGCCATCTGTGGCCTACTATTGTCTCATAATGATCTGTGGACTCTTCAGAATAACATCAGACTTTTGAGAAGGTGAATAAGTACCATCATTTTGAAATGCAACTAAAATAGTTGACAAATAGAAATTGACACCAAGTTTTACCCTGACTGAATACATATGTAGTTATATACATAGTTTATGTCCACTGAATGATAGTTAATATCCATTTGTTAACTGTTGTTTACCATATATATTAACATCTTGAGATGAAGGGCCAGTCTCTCATAGTCTGTGTGGATCAGTGTCATATGTGCTCTGTGTCACTGTATCAGTGTCAGACTCCACAACCCAGGTTTACATATCTGCACCAGAGCCAGATAATCCAATTAGTGTTATTAGGGACACCTGACACCCCATCATAGAGGAGTGGTCCAGTCAGGGTGGAGATGACTGGGAGGGGATTGGAGGAAGAGGGAGGTTGAGGCAAGTGGGAGAGAAGGGGAGGAGCGGGGGGGGGGGGGTTAAGAAAAAGAGGAGGGGAGGAGGACGAGGGGAGGCGTAGAGAAGGAGTAGTGAAGGAGAGGGGGAGGTCGGGGAGGAGAGGAGGAGGAGGAGGGAAGGAGGAGAGCGAGGGAGTTGGGGAAAGGAGGTGAGGAGGAGGTGAGAGGGGAGAAGGCAGGGTCGGGGCTTATGAAAGTCAACCTTGCTGTCAGCAATGGATATCCAATCCACCGATGACAGCAGACATCCAGACAGGCTTGATCTGTCCTGTTGACGTGATACCTATGAGGAGATAGACTGAGATGACTCATCTAGAAATGTTTCACCTTTGGGGACATTAGTAAGTACTGAGTAATATATCTTATGCAGGATCTCACTTTGATCAAAGGCTTTAGAGACACCTCTAAAAACGAGAACATAATTGATTTGGACCCAAGTGGACTTCATTAGCAGATGTGCAAAGACAGAGGGCGAGAGGAGGAGGGAGAGAAAGAGAGACAGCTGGGATGATATTGGAGAGGAACCTCCCCTTGACGGAAATAGTCCTAATCAGGGTTCAGCTGGTTTGATTGTTCTGCGTCAGTGTGGAGAAGATCTGGGACAGAGAATCTCTGACTCCTAATCTGATCCTGATCACTTTCTCCCTCCACTCATGAACCCAGCAGGGACCAGCTGACCCGGATCACCCTCTAAATCACAGGACTAGGTAACATATGTCCCGATTATCTTGATGGTTCCGCAGATTTTATCAGATGTACCCTTGGTGTGAGGTGTGTTAAGAGTGACCACACACTATAGGAGCAAAACGGCTAAATCTAGGATTTTTTGTCCTCATGTTTGTGATCTCTCACAGTTTGAAAATCTTATAAGATTACAAAAATAGCATAGTGTGTCCATAGCATAAGTGCCAGTGATGATGCAATAGAAGTCTGATGATAAGTCTCAGAGTGATTTTACCACGTTGTGATGACAAAAGCTACCCCCTGCTCTCCAGTCATAGATACAGCTTACTCTACTGTGCACCTATTATGTGTGACGGGATCGATCTTGTATGGTTCCTACCTGGCCCTTCTCCATTGGCTCCTCAGCTGAAGAACACTGACACCAGGTGGCTGGTTAATTATTAAGGAGCTGACAGTAGCTTTGCTTAAAGAGCTAATTGGACCAAACAAACCAGAGGTCACCTCATCTGGCTGGAACTAAAATGGTAGACTGTAGAAACTCCACATTGTTCTACACGCGCACACACACACACACACACACACACACTTATATCACATTGTTTATATTGTTCATATGTTTTCTACACACACAGTGTTGATAATTGATGATGATAATAATAGTAATATAGCTACTAAAGAGTTGACAATAGTAGCTTACAAAAATTCACAAGAAGGTTCTTTAAATGTGCATCTGTATTACAATGCGAGAAATCTATGCGTGTGGGTGTCTACCTGCAAGTTTTATAGTGGGATTATAGTGGCAACAATTGTTTAACGATTAGCTGGAGAACTGGGCACTGTGCAAAGTTCGAATTTTTCAGTCGTCTATTTCAGATGTGCCATTTTAAACGTTGCTTGGATAAGTGCTTCGAGATCCCTGAAAAATCTTCCACCCACAGTGTCGCAATTGAACTTTTTCAGCCATGTTGAACTGGCTGTAGCCATGATCCCTCGAGTTGAAAAGACATGGATGGCAAGCTGAAAATGGGCATACGAAGAATACAATTATTTGTCAATCAATGCGATACAGAAAATTCATGACTATTTTACTGCACTGCTGGAACAAGAACAGACTCCAAGAGGTATCCTTGCGCAGTTGGGTTGTTTCATCACAACTAGCCTAACCAATATCTTAATCCCTGGCTGCACCACAGGAACTGCACTAGTAAATAAAATGAGACAAAATCAGAAAATCCAAATAGGTTTATTTACAAACACAATATAAAGAATGACTCAAAATGTAGGTTTTCAAAACACTGTTCATATCCTCAAGCAATCCCACCCAATCATTGTCCAGTTATCCTTTCCTGGCCCACACAGATATAATTCAGTGATCTATAAAATAATGCATGTCATGACTCACATTTTAAAACTGTAAATCTCATAGGTGCACTGGTGAATGAAGCAAGGCTTACTGTGCATTGCTTTGTGCACACTTTAAAAAGTCCATGTGAGTTAACCTGTAGAGGAAACATCAAACAACATGTACAAATGGGGAGAAGTCAAATCAAATATTAAAAGTGTGAATAAAAGGAGCAATATGGCTGCCAGTACAGTCTATCGCCAGTGGTTCAGTGATCATTATGAACTACCTTCACAACCAACACCACATAACAGTTTAACAACCATTAAGCATTCACAGGCTGAAATGCAACAATGGTTTGTAATTGGTAATTGAACATTTACAATTTAGAAGGGAGGTTACATGACGCAACAACAAAAAAATTTATCATTTAAAAAAGGGATGCATGGGGCGAGGGAGAATTTAGAAAGTGATCACATTAATTGTTCATTCAATTCTAAAATTGAATGTTGCCTGATCGAAATTAGGTTTGTCATTGGCAAACACTTCTAAACTGTAAACGTATCGTTGCTGCAGGCACACATGAAGCAAAACCAAACAGATTGTTGTCATGCACGGCGTCACAGCGAGAACGTCAGAAGGGAATTCTATCTTACAGAAGAAGAAAAATGGAGAGGACAGCAGAGGTCAATGGTTAGCTAAGACAGATGGACAGACAGACATCATAGCATGTTCTTACAGAGGATTCCGGAACTTCGGATGACCCGCCAGATTCCAACAGAAGAACGATTTCTGTCAGAGCCATATGATAAGCAATACAAAGGGGCTGGATTGCATATCTGAGGGAGGGTTTGATTCTCATAAGGCAGCATGGTTTAAGACATGAATGACAGTCAGCGGGGCACGGGGGGGGGGCAAAACAACGGTGCACCTATGGTCGGTGACTATGGTTACAGTTGGTTGTGGACAGCCTATGCTACGCTAATGTGGTCGTTACAAAACAGTTTTCAGGCCTTTGTCCCAAACATCAATTCATATAAACACCTCCCAGTCCCTTAATTTTGCTCTAGAAATACTGTAGGAGGACATGTCAAATTATTTATCCAGAATGAAGAAAGGATAGGCCTACCAAAAAGGCCATACTGCAATTCAACAGTTTTTTTAATATATATATATATATATATATATACAGCCATAAAACCACTAAAAGTGTTTGCAGGTAATGTGAAGGTAAAATCCTTGTTCAAACATTTTGATTTGGCTCATTATCAGTTCAGTCTGCTCTTTTTTACACAAACATCAAAAGTTGACGCACCCACAGTGTCTCAGAAAGAGAGAGAGGATTATAGAGGTCACCCAGGAAGTGATAAAGGACAGGAGGCCCCTCTCCAGTGTATTTGTGCAACGTTAATATCAACACCTCTGTACAGCAGTGATCACTGAGTCACTAGTCAATCACAGAAACGACGACATCACTACGAAGACCACGTTACGTGAACAAAACAAGCAACCTACAATTTATAGAGTCAACAAAACAGAGGCTCAATGCGTTCACTTCACCAGCAAGTTGAGGGGGAGAAAACATTGGATAGAGAAACGACAGGAGCTAAAGCAGGCAACCTTTCACAAGAAGGAGTAGGATGGTGTTCTTCAAAAAGTCAAGAGAAACTGTTCATCAAATAAACATGGACAAGATAACAAAGGCAAAATAAAAATGACAGAAAACTTCCCACAATGCACTGTGGCAGGTGAACCCACCTCAAGTGAGCGATCACCTGCATGGTCCAGTGTGCACCTGCACAATACCACGAGTGTGCATGTGCAGGAAGTTGAAGATCTCATGGGGCATGGCGTGGAACCCGGGGCGGGGCTTGACGTTGTCATAGTAATGGTGGGTGATGAAGATCCCCGAAGGGTTCATGGGAAACGCCCAAAACCCGTAGAGGTGGACCTCCTCACACAGCTCCATGGCTGCCGTCACCAGCATCAGCCCACTGCTGAGGCGCTTGGCGCGAACCCCCTGGACGGCCCAGAAGCGCTGCACGTTGAGCAGGTACTGCGGGTGGAAGAAGAACACCCCGCGCTGAGAGTCGAAGTCGTCCAGCATGTACTTGACCCGGAAGGACACATCGGTGTTGCGCGTGTTGTAGAAAGCGGGCAGAACCACGGAGGAGTTCTCATAGTTCTGGAGGACCTCGTAAAATGGCCGCCGCCATTTCTCCAGCTTCTGAAACCTGGTGGATGTGGAGGGGAATGAGAGACAGTGACAGACAGAGATAAATAGAGAAAAGGATGGGGTAGAGACACGTAGGCGGATAAGGAAGTGTGGATGTTCCTGTGAGTAAGTGTGTGTGTGTGTGTGTTGACAGTACCTCTCAGTTATGATACTGGGGTTAATTGTCACCAAATCCGTTTTGGTGCCGACATCAGCTGAGTACTTTTCAGAGATGGGTGGAATGTTGCATCTAAGAAAAAAAAAAAAAAAGACAAACGTTGCATTATCAGTTGGTCTACACTGAGCGGGTTCATATCATTTAATTCCTTCAAATGTGACAACGGCGGGCAAAAATATGCAGAGCAAGGAATCCTTTTCAGACGCATGTTTAGCAACGTAACAATGTAGACGTAGTTCACCTAAACACAAAATCTGCAGAGTCGATTTCCTTCCCACATTTGCTGTTCTTGATAATGCCCCCGTTTCCAATGACAGCACACTTCTTAAACTGGGATTTGGAGTACGGCATGTCCTAAGGGTCAAAACAAGGGAAATACAAATGTTTTAATAAACAAGAAAGTCAGACATTTGTCTAATAATGCCAGGACTCTGTCCGTGGGTCTGTGTATTTTTATGAATGGGATTTTAGGGCAGCAAGTTTCCCACAATGCGCTTGTAATGTGTGCTAGAGGTAGGAGGTTGTATGATAACTTCAGTGAGTTTAGTTTAGTTGATAAACTAATGTCATTAATCACAATTAAATACAACTAATTGCTTAACACACCCGAGTTTGTAGTAAAGGAAACAAAATTGATACAGAAACATACCTTCAGATAAATAATTAATAAAGGCAGTTCAATGACATGAAACTAGACGCACCAGAGTTTTGTGTAGGGAAACAATAGAGACACCGGCCCAGAGCCATAGATAGTGCTACACCAGCCATCACCGCACTACATCACCGCACTACACAGTGCCACCAATGTATCTTGTAATCCAAGATCCAGGTAATCTGTATTTGTGTGTTTCACTGACATTTTAATCACCGACTGCATCACAGGCACTGTACACTAGTACATACAAATCCAGTGTATACGCAGAGGCTAGATAGTAGACAAGGAGGAGGAAGAGTAGAACAGGGGATAGAGTTGAACTACGTGAGGAGTTGAATGTCCAGAAGCAGACTCACGTCTGGGAACATCTTGAAGACCTCAGTGGTGATGGGCAGGATTCCGCTGGTGTCTACCTCGTACCTCAGCTTAGTGCCTGCAGGTGTGTTCCTCTTGGTGGTGAATAGGAAAGAGGGGGCATTGCAGCACCGTGACAGAGACATCCTATTGGACGAGAACCACAGGTGGGGTGGGACTGAATCCAGTCAGGACGATAAATAGATAGATTAAAGTGAATCGCCGAAATGAAAAGCTGTAGTTTGAAAAAACCCTGCGAGAAGCCAAGGGGAGGGGCCAAACTCTGCTCACTTGAAGTTGTTGGTCTCCATCTTGTTCTGCTCCCACTTGCACACCTGCAGATTCCTCCACCTCTCAAACAGGTCGGACGTTTTCACCCTGGAGGAGGGACAGAGAGCTCACATGAGGGAGAACAGCGGCGCCGGGGGTGGGTGTTGAGGAAGGACCACTGGGAACGGGGAAGTCATGAAACTGCAGGGTGAACACCTCCATAGGCTGACACACAGACTGCAGCAGCGGTTCCTCTGACATTGACAATGTTTTTGTTTATTTTCTTTCCTACCCCCCCCACACACACACACACTCTCTCTCACTCCTGTCTTGAGCAAGAGAAGATAGCAAGACAACATTCTATGGAAATAGAAAGTCTCTAAATAGCTGCCCTTGACCCGGCCTTCTCCCCAGATGATTGGGCTATTTGTTCAATGGGGAGAGAGAAAGCGAGGGCGCAGGGGGGGGGGGGGGGGGCAGAGAGAGAAGCCAGCATGGACCATGAAATGATCACTGCGCAGGGAGGGGTGACATAATGACCTTTCTGCATAGTTATCTGAGGTTGCCCGGCAGTCTACTCCCTTCACCAGGCCCTTCAACTAGGGAGATAATGAGCTCAGGCAGCCTCAGGAGCACAGAGGGGTTCACCACACCAAACTCAGAGACAGACCGTACTGAACAGGACAAACAGCCATTATGCACCCAGACTGAGGCCCCATTTACTAAGACTTGACACTAGATTGGGGTGTCACAAGAACCTCACAGTTTGAAAGGTCTGCAAAAAACCCAGCCGTAAATGCAGCAAAGGTTTGCAAATATTTCTCTCTGATCTGCCAATAGTTTGTCATTTTATTTTGGGAATAAAAGGGATTCTGAAGCAGTGGTCCCAGGGGAATATTTCTGGGTCGGAATCCTGATCGGGCCATAATCAAAATGGTGGCCTAAGGGGGATTATGGTATCGCGATATGTGTCATGCTGATGGAACACTTACATGGTCAGGACTTTGACGTCCATGATCTCCTGCCTGAGCTCCTTGCAGGCTGTAGAGTTGTACTCGTAGGGTCCATCGTAGGAGTCCAGGAACCTGGAGGAACAGTCACAGTCAGCCTCCCCCTGCCCTGGGCTATGCTACACCCCTCTGGTCACTATATCAACCAAGCAGGTGTGTGGGGGTGTGGGAGGTTGGCTGGTTGGTTTAGGCCACATCACAATGCACTGTGGGTAGGGAAGAGGTAGTGGGGCACTCTTTCTTTTTAACTTTATTCATACAAGGGTAGAGATTTACGATTGGAAGTAATTGAACACTATACAGACATTTTAGAGTGATGGTGATGCTTTTGGGAGTGGTTTCAGTTCAACTCACTAACTGGGTGGTGTGGAGGCTACAATCTGTTCTCGTGAATCATCTACAGGCAACATTGAACAGTAAAAGAGTACTTTTTCACAATAAATACAATTAATTGAAACATGTTCAGTACATTCCATTGACTTGATCTTTCTGTGTTTTGACTAGACATGGAAGCTCACAACATACAACACAGGCATTCTCTGAGGAAAGTTTAATTCGGGAGAAAAAAAACAACATGACATGTGAGAAACATGGTGAAAGAGAGAGAAAGAAGGGAAGAAAAGCTTAGGAGGGAGTAGAGATTAAATGAGACAATCTGATCCTTCTATTATGGAGAAGTTGAGCATTCTATGACATGTTCTGTACAGTACACTCTCTAAACCACAGAGGTGTTCTTCAATTGGCCCCAGGAGAACTCTTAAAGACAAAAGAGGTCAAATCATAAGAAACATAAAGATTCCAGCTAGATCATTCAACCAATATCAGGTTCTATCAGGAATCAGAGGAGGTTCCGGATGTCTATTTCTTTCCTTTACATTTGTCATAAGAGTTCTCACACAGAGTCAAGTTCAGAACCCCTTGTGGAACTGTTGTCAGCTTATTCTGAGAGTGTGCCCAATAGGATGGCTCTAATCAGAATGGCAAGGAGAGAACAGCTGTCTGGTTGCAGAAGCCTGTACATCAGGTCGATTAGGTCCCTCTGAATTGAACAGGAACATTTGGTTTTTTTACATGTAAATAAATAAATGTATATATATATTTTTATGACAATCTGTTTTTCACCTTCACATTTTGTATCTATTGTTTGTCACCTTTTTCTGGCATGTCATGCTCACCCACACATACATACGTGCACATGCACCCAACTACATCATGTATGTACAATCATCATTCTCACACTCACATTCTCATTATTCAATACAACTATGTCTATGATTTTGTTATACTAAATCCTGACTGCACAATGTCTACATGCTTAAGAGCCTGTAAATCTTCTTAAGGATGTATTGGACAAAAAAAGAAAACCCAGTAAATAATCGTTATACAGGACATAACACAAATCATGAGAACACAGAGGTTATCTTTTGGGTGTGGATGGTAGTGGTGATCATGTGACACTGGACAACAAAGATGGCGGGAGAAAACTGTGAAGACATGGTCCACATTTTAGCATGACAAAGCAACCAAAATCCTCTCCTACTCTGTCTTGAACATCTCTCCGTGGTGCTGTGTGTCTATGATTGACAGGGGTGACTTCCCCAGGGCCAATACGCCTTCTCTGTGGATGTGGACGTGGCTGAGGGTCTTGGGATGACAGGCTTTCCCTCACTGTCCCCGACTGCCCCACATTCCTGAGGCCAGGAGAGCTCTCGCTCTCTCTCTCTCGCCCAAAATTGGAGCATGCCAAGACCCCCACGTCCCTCACCCTCAGACCGGGGCTGGGCTGGGCCCCTCAGACCGGGCCTGGGCCCCTCAGACCGGGGCAGGGCCCCTCAGACCGGGCCTGGGCCCCTCAGACCGGGGCTGGACTGGGCCCCTCAGACCGGGGCTGGGCTGGGCCCCTCAGACCGGGGCTGGGCCCCTCAGACCGGGGCTGGGGCCCGCAGCCAGATGTGGAGGAGGTAGTGCTAGGTGTGTTCAGACAGGCTTACAATGGATAATGGTATTGATCCCAGCACCAGTTCTGGAGCCGGCGGGCCTCAATGTGGCGCCTGACTGGCCTTCTCTAGACAAGGGCGGAGGGAGCTGCCAAGTCCTGCACCCAGGGGCATATCTGAAGGGCCCAGCACTTGTCCAGAAATGTATCTGGGATAGCTCCCACAAGAAGCTAAATATGTATGTCACATGCAAATCTCTGGTTACATAATATGGATGCTTTATTATTTATAACTCTTGTACTGGTATAGTATATTCCTATAGTACCTAGGACTCTAATGCAGGTATATTATATTTCTACATTAAGTATAACTGTTCTATTGGTATAGCATAATTCTGATAATATAGGCAGTGTTTGACTGGTTTGTTTTCTATACTTATATGGAATGTCCACCTGTGTCTGCTTGAAGGTGAAAGAAGCCAAAATGTCCTCACAAGCTGCCAGTGGATGGGAGGGGTGGATCAAAGTATCTCATTAAAATAGATGGGACATCTGTGAAAGTTTCAATGGAAACATGATTGTTTTGATTGAGTAAACAACATCAGATAAGACTCTGGAAACGACACAAGGTGGGATGTGACAAAAACAACAGACAATGAGTGACATAACAGCACGGGAGATGCACAGGAAAACAAAAAAAGATGAGATGCATGATGGGAGGGAAATTAAACCAGGAATGTAGGAGGGGGGGAAATTAACTGGTTGTTTACATCCACATGACGATTCTGTGTAGGCTTTTATTAGAGTCATTGTCAAGAAGAGGGTTGGAGCATCATGTATCCTTCAGATAAACTTCTATTTTCATCTTTGCTTACTCTTCAAATCACTACTGATGGCTTTTTTGGGGGGAAAGGCTTCGTTCAATTTTGCTCTGTTGAAAGGGAACGTTCATGATGACCGCTGTAACTCGGAGTGAACCATTTAAGCGCAGCACCATTTGAATGTCATCTCTGATCATTGTTGCCACATTAGCCTGCTGCCATCCGTGAAGGTCAGCAGGCCTGACGAGGGGGACTTAGAGCGGCGTTTTACTGTGGGAACGCTGCGTTACTGTGGACCCACGAGGTTTTCGTAGGAGAAATCCTGGGTGGCAGGTTGATGCGCACTGTAACACGACCAGACTGGGTGTTCATCTTCTTTGGAGAGGCAAACAAAGAAGAAGGTATTCCAGGCAGAGAGACAAAGCAGATGTGAGAAGAGAAGATAGGGGGAATAGCAGAGAGAAGTGTCCACCATGTATATGAGAACACACACAGAGCTGTGTAGCAGAAACACAGGACATACAGGGCTTGAGAGGCGTGGGGAGATGGGTGCTGGATGAGACGACACAGAGGTACAAAGAGAAGCCAGTACATCAACAGGAGACCGTGGTCCAACCAGCTTCTTAAGGGGAGATGGGGGTCTGGGGTCAGGAGGTGGGAGGGATCAGACAACATGCAAGAGCAGATCTGCAGTGCAACCACCACTGAAAATATGACAGCTGGTTCCTTTCAGACCAATGGAAAAGAAAGAGGCATTCTTGGGTTTCTGTAAAAGTTCTTAAAATGCCTTCAGACTGGCCTACCTTTGAGAGCGTTTTTTTTTCTTCTTAATATCGGCTAGGCAGGGGGTGACTATTACGGAGATCTGTGAATCTGGCTGAAAATTCTGACGGAAACATCTGTCAACATGCAGACAGGTAAGTTAGAGTTAAATGTGTGACTTTCTCTCCTATGACATTATAACCCCTGCTATAGATCTCCTCAACTCTCCACTTGAAAAAAAATAATTCATAAAAAAAAAAAGAATAACCCTCAGAAAGTTTAAAAACAAGAAATTGCAAAAAATGTGTTTTAATGTCTCTCATTCTACCCTTACATGTACATTGTAGCAGACTGTGCTGGTGGTCTGTGACCCAGTCCTCACATGCACGGGCCAGAGACACCATCCAGCACAACTAAAATCTCATGTCTGCTCACTTTATATCTCTTTCTATCTCTCTCTCTCTCTCTCTCTCTCTCTCTCTCTCAGGGGTGTCGTGCAGTCAGTCAATCACGTTGGAAATGTACCTTTTCTTCCCATTTCTGGCAGGCTTCTGAGATCCGTCATCCGAGAAATTAATGGGACCGGTCCAATTTCCTGTCTCCTCCCCTTTGAGGCGGCTAAACTGTTGCGCACTAATAAGAAAATGAGTCAGTTTATTGAGATTGATTGTGATACTGTGTTAATTAGCTGACAACAGCCAAACACACACACACACACAAACACAACTTGATTGCGTGCACACACACATTATTTCCATATGCGCTCACACACACACACAGTCAGAAGAATCAGCTGTTTTTGCCTTTAGTAAAACAGCCTGTTAGAATAAAATGGCACAGCAAACGTTAGAATGTGAAGCGAACCTTCTGCAGTGAGTCACTACTATTTTGGATGTGGCACAAAAAGTGGCATGAGAATTTCCCATAAATAAACACAAAAGGATAGTGCTTATATAACACTGAAATAATAATGGTGGTTTAAGTGCACAAATTTGCTTTGCATGTGAGGGTTCAAATCTAACCAAAGAACGATGAGACGTAGAACTTAGAACACCGGTGGAATTCAAAAGAAAGTCTAAGTCAACGACGAACCGAGATGGAAATGTGCAGAAAAGCTGAAAATCGAAGTGAATTCTTAGATAGGGGCCATCTGGTGCTGCTGGGACCTCGCCTACTACCAGTCTAGAAGCCATCTTAACTCAGCACAGACAGGAAACCCTGCTTCAATACCAGTTTGTCTGGTATTTTCAGGTCCTTCTGTGGAAACATGGCGAGTGGCCTTATACACTCTTAAGCTGTTATTGAGCCAATATTGATCCAAATGATGTTTCTAACCCTACATTTTACACGTTAACATTATAATGTGCCACTCCCAACGTATCAAAGGCAGCATTTACAGTACATCCTAGTTTGTTATGCACATGCACAAAACGAGACAAACAAATCCAATTTGTGATACAATCGATTAGATCACACGGCCAACTCTTATTGACAGGAACGGTTAAAAGGTTACAGGAAGGCTCAAAATGGCCATATACGTAACGTTTTGCAGACGACGGCCACGTCTACGCCCCCTTTGAGATGTGAATAGCACCTGTACCGTCCACTGCTTTGATATGGCCCCATGTTGAAGAGAGCAGCTTCAGGCTCTCTGCCAACAAGTGCGAAAAGACACATAGAACATATCAAGTTCCAACCAACCCCAAATCAATCACATATACGTGTATATCAATACAGAATACATAAGACTACACTGGGCTGAAAAGTGAATATCTGAGATTCATTTGGAAAAGCTGCATTGCAAACATGCTCCTGACTCCTATTCCCGTGATTGGCGCGTGGGTGGAATAGATGTACCACTTAAGAACACTAACAGAGTCATTGTCTCCCACGTAGGTGCTCTCTAACCACATTAGGCCTTTAAACAAACACTTATGGCTCTGTGGCAATACGGCAGCTCCCACTGACTCCGCTGAGTGCTGCTTCAACATCTCAGTGACACGTTGGCCACCGGTGTGGAGAACAGCGCATGAACCGGACCTTCCTTTTACGGGCTCACACACTGACCAGGACAAGAAAGTAGATACCAGGAGATAGCCAGTGGAGAACAAAGGACATTTTCAAGATCGGAAAGGATGTTAAATCAAAATGGCACTCTCTAGACTTTCAGTTCAATTAAGTCGCTGTTTGACTGGTGCTTTGGTGCTGTTCAATACATCCATACTGTTTAAACCAAGCCATTGTGGGATTGTAATCTATTTACCGGTCGTTCCGTGTTTCCTTTACTTTGTTCGGAACAGGAGGCAGAACACCACACAGTAGCCCCAAGGCACACACCCTGACATGCAGGAAGTGCTCTGAAGGCTCATCCAACCACGGTCATTGTAAGTGTGGTATGGAGACGGACATGAGTAGGGTTCAAAACATCGACCTCCAAGGATACTTACTCTAATTGGTCTGGCTTTGCTAAGAGCCTACTCAATGAGGGCAGGAAGGGTGGGGGGGCATCAATATTTAGGAATACAATTTGACTAAATCTACACTTCTATGTACTGTGTGGTTTAGGATGTCTACTGGGAATCGCCATGCTGCGACATGGCAAAAATATCAAATACTTTATTTGGCATCTTGACTATCTAGCAAGATAGTAGCGTCAACGTGTCCGGTTCAGTACTATTTTGAAGGATTAGCGTTGTAGTCATTCACTGCTGGTGTGATTTGTGGCTCTCTATGTTCCTAGGATTGGAAGTTGAGCTCGGTGGTGTCTTTAACACAGGCTCTCACTCCACCCCCCTCTCCCACCCTCTCAGAAGGAGCCTGTAGAACTCTGCTGAGAGTATTTTTAGGCACTGCCCTCCGCGGGCGAGCCAAGTGAAGATGAGAGAAGATAATGTGCCTCTCTCCATAAACTGGGTCACTGTGTATTATTTAATAACTTTTTTTTCTTTTGATTCCTACTGTTTCATACCGTTCTTATGGTCTCTTTTGCTCTCCTTCTCTCCCTCTCCTATACGACTCTGCTTCTCTCTCTCTCCTATCTGACTCTGCTTCTCTCTCTCTCTCACCCTGTCTCTATATATATCCCTTGCTGCTCCCTCCCCTACTCTTCTTTATCTCTTCCTTCCGTTCCACCTCCTTCAGTACACAGCTTGGAGGGCTGGTTGGTAATGTCAAAGTCGATGGGGAGGGCATCATGCTACATGATACACCCAGTGGACATTCACAGTGGAGATTTATCTACAGGCTAGAATCCGACCCCGCTCCTCAGCTCTCTCCTGTAACAAACACGTGTTTACACCCAAAATGGAGTCGTCTTCAAACAGCCTAATGAGGGCCCACTTCCTTCCTGAAGCCCTCAGTCACGCCACCTCTTTTTTGTCTCGTTGGGAGAACCAACCCAAAAATTACAAATCTAAACCAGCCATGGCCCACGTATTAGCTGATGGGTATGAGCCTGTTCCGGGCAATACTATCTGTGTCAGAAGGGAGTCACAGCTCCCATAGAAACTGTGGGGGGGGGTGCCAGCATCCAAGATGTTGTGCTGGCGTGATTTTACATACAGTAGAGACTGTTTCTCCCCTGCCGTCAGCCCACCATGGTTTGGTGATTAGCTGAGATCAGTAGATCCTGGGAGACAGGATGAGGCAGAGATACAGTCCCGCTGCAGGGGAAATAACCTGGAGCATGAGCGGAGGGGAGGGGCCGGTGGGCCGACACTTACACACACACACTGCGCCTGTTGTCATGGTTTCAGGGCAGCAGAATATCTTACAGTGACATCATCTCCAACAAAGCACCCACACACAAGCTCACTCTGTCACCGCTTTCCGACACACTCGCAGGCCTACACACAATACAGACATGTTGAGAACCACACACTCGCTCTCTCGCTTGCAGACCCACACACACACACAATACATACATGTTCAGGTACACACACACACACTTGCTCTCCTTAGCACTTAGGTGTGTGCAGACAGAGCGTAGCAAAATGTCTGCCGTTGCTCAATGGTTGCCGTGGTGCAGCCCCGTCCCCCTCTCTCTCCCGTGCTGGGTGCTTTAAGCGTGGGGGACCAGCAGAGAGAGGTGCTGCTGAGGATAGATTCATGCCATCTCAGCCCCAGGGCCTGGATGCCATGAATTCACCAGGATGGCCTGGGCAGAGGGCAGCGGGCAAGGGGCAGGGGGGAAAACACTGGTGAGGGTGCATTGGGCTGGGGGGCAGGGGGCAGTTAGAATGCAGTACATGTATGAGGCAAGTATGAGACAAGTTCATCATGTACCGTCTAAACTCTCCAGAGCAGGGTGGGGTGGGGTGGAGGAGCGTGTTTTTTTTCTCTCCGTAAGATCATATATTTTTTATTTTTCTTTATATAATATATAAATATATATATATGGATTTTTTTAAATACAATTCATGAAAGAAACATTTCTTTGTTTGCTCCTCACAAACAATGGAAAACATTTCAGGAAATCATAAAAAATGATATTCATATACCTGACCTCCAATGGTTAGGGCTTTTATGTGATTAGTTATTGTCTTATGGTAATATGAACCTCTATCGGTAATAGATGCTGTTGCAGAGGTGTCACAAAACATTTTAGGAATGCATAGCTCTGCAGTGGCTGTTCATCTGTGCACTATGAACAGCCAACCACATCAGTGAATGACTAATACATTTGATAATGACCACTGTGACATGAATCCCACACATCTAACAATGTTTAACCATTATGAATAAATTGATGATGCTAATTTTATAAACGGTGATATCAGCAGATATCCTTATGTAAGATGTATGACCAGTCGATAAGGCTGAAACTGAAAATCAAATTAAGGTCTTTAAAACATTACCATACACAGCCACTGTATATGGCATGAATGTGATGCTCCATTTTCAGAAAAATATGAAACTGAAACCCCCCTGGAGAATACTTTATATGCCCCTGAAACATGGATGCTAATTGCTATTGTTCTGTTCTGCAATTCAGTCGTTTGCTCATTCATCCTAGCATCTTACCATTACAATTACTCTATTTAGAACACACATTTACTGTAAAATAATCATGATATGCTTACATTGTTGTATCTAGAGCCTGTTGGAACATTATTATTTTTTATTGCCGTACATTTGTCAAAGCTTGTTGTTTTCTGTTCATATCATTCATCATATTCATCATAAAAAAGAATATATTAGCGCTTACCTTTTAATGTAATTTTTGCCATAGAGAATCTGTTGTAAAAGTGTAACCAGTCCAAAAGCGCAAATAAATATAAAACAAAGAGATCTATTGCCGAGTATATCTTTACCCGACGTTGGGTCGGAGTAGCCCATTCTTCGGCGCAGCATCCAAGGCTACCAAAAATAACAAAATTAGGATTCTGTCGATGCCACATTCAGGACAAATTGTTCATGTTTCGTCTTTGCATTAAAGAGGACATCGTCCATACCCTACTGTCTACAGCCCGGTTAGCCTTCGCTGCTGCCACAGCTCTGTTCTAATTGGTCTTGATTGAGGAGGTGTCCTTTTAAAGCAAACACACGTCCAAACAATTTGTGAATGCAGAAAAAGCCTAAGGTCAGTCTTTTATGTCCTGTAGCCAACGTTCAGAGAGACCGGTACCAGTAGGCTACCTGGTCCAAGAAAAAATTATTCTAGCTCTCAAATCTCGGCTGAGGCGAAAGAGGTGCGCGTGAGTAAAATTCGTAACCTGGTTTTGCACAGGTTGGTGGTGCTGATGGTGCGCCTTCTCGTGTGCGCGCGGACAGCCTACAGGCTACGTTTATTTGTTTGGATTCCAAATCAGGCAAAATTCAAGGTCACCGTCTTGTCGGACATATAGCCTGTAATCTCTAGCCTGTAACCTCTAATCAACTCAATGTTATTCTTATCAAATAAAACTCTTCTTAATCCCTTGTGTCAATGTCCCTTCAAATTACAATTGCCATTTTTTTCCAATACGGCCGTTGTACCTGAAGCCGAAATAATGGGCTACATTCTAAAAAAAATGTTTTAACACGCTCACAAGTTACGCTGAATATGTCCCAAGCTATAGGTGTGTGTAGCCTGCATAGTTAAGGTTTATCATATGTAGGCTTTGACTTCTTTAGTTCGGGTAGCCTACAATATTACTATAAAGTATTAAGTATGCACTGTTCACAAATCTGCACTGCAGTTGGGGAAAATTGAAAACATCCTGTGACCGATCTATAGGTGTCATTAGCGTATTGACAATCAAAACGATGCACTCTCTTATAAATCGCTGTTTGCATTAGCGCAGGTTGTATTCATGAATGGTCTTTTTACGATTGTAAAAGGAGATGGTCTAATTGATGTTACACCGGAAGTACTACGGGAATCATTTAACGCAACACAAATTCCTTTTCCGTCCTCTTTTCATACAGCCACAGGAAGAAAATGGTGAGTGGAAAAATACGCAGCTACAAATCTTATAACATCTCTTCTTTAAACTGTTCATCCAAGTTGGACCTCGTATGTTTCACAAATTGTAAAAATAGCCGATTGAAGCCCACATATATTGTGTGTGATGAGGCTCTATTTCAAGAAGAAAAGCCCGTCCTGCATCTATAGCTCCTGCCGATGAGCTTCAGCTGCTCCAGAACCCAGGAACATGTGAACAGTGTGTAGCTAACAGTGTTTCAGGCCATTCGAATATTCTGTGCGAGCATTAACCATAATGTGCTCCTGGATAATGGACATTGTTGGAGCCAGCTTGGTTGTCTGAACGTCTTAGCCAAGATCTGTATTCATTTGTTTAGCTCGCTAAGTAACTAGCCTGCTACAATAGTTAGCCGTGTCTGTTGTGGCTCTCAGTTAGTTAGCTAGCAACCGAGTTATAGTGCTTACCACGTATAATGGACATGATGGACGCCTTAACATGAGTCCTTTCGTCAGGTCTCGATCAATTAAATGTGATGAGTAGAACGTGATCGCTTATATTTCACTTTAGTGAGCTTCCTAACGTTAGGGTAATATAGGATACCCCTCAGGGTCAGTGTCTTGTCAGTGATGTTCTCAATATAAATGTCTGAACTTATGATTTCCAATGATTCATATATTATGACTGAGACAAGACATTGTAATCCCCTGGGTGTGTCCTCAACCCCCACCTTGGTGTAACACAATGCCACAGCTTGTTTGTCCTCAACCCCTGTTTTGCACCTGTAGACGAAGGGGACGTCCTCTTTCGGAAAGCGGCGCAACAAGACGCACGCCCTGTGCCGTCGCTGTGGCTCCAAGGCTTACCACCTGCAGAAGTCCAGCTGCGGAAAGTGTGGCTACCCTGAGAAGCGCAAGAGAAAGTGTGAGTATCTCCTCCACCCACTCGGATGCCTGGCTGTTTGGGCCTTGAGATGCACTAATCTGGTCCGCCATGCGTGGCTCTAAAAACTTGTGTGAAGTCAGTCGTTCTGGATGACCTACAGAATGTGCTCACCTGACTCTTCTCACTGTGGATGTTATTTTCGCTGTTGGCTATCAGATGGTTTTATCGAGTCGGAAGCAGCAATGATCCTGTGTTGTGGGACTGGGAGTTGGATCATGTGATTTATATAACTCCTATTCTGATGGACTTAACAGTTTACAGATGGTATTGGGAGAATGAGTGGTTAGTCAGTTTTGTTCCAGGCAGATGTCAATGCATTGCAATTCAAATGTAACTTAATAATTGGCTGTGGTCATGTGCTTGTTTGACCTGTATGTGATCTGCAGACAACTGGAGCGCCAAAGCAAAGAGGAGGAGCACCACTGGCACTGGGCGTCTGAGGCACTTGAGAGTGGTCTACCGCAGGTTCAGGTGAGCATGATGAGATGGCACAAAGGGGGGGCCCGGTGTTGGTCAAATGCATCGTTTCTACACAGCGGTTTACTGCTCCAGGCACATAGCAGGGCTGCCAACTCTCACGCATTGGCCGTGAGACGTGCGCATTTCAACCAGTTCACTCACTCTCACGCCACACCTTGTATTAAATGTATGAGAAGGCAACACCAACCAAGTAGTTCTGCTAATGTTATAAACGGTAATGGACGAGGCGCAGGTACACTGAGTGACTCAACATTGGAGGGGGGGTTGTTTTGTCCGCAACAACATTTTGGTTGGCCCCACCAAATCTCACTCCAAGGTTTTTTTGAAAAGTTGGCGGCCCTGCATAGAGTAAGGTCTTTCTCTGAAGGAAGAGGAGAGGACCCGTGTCACCACCATCAGTCCGCCTCTTTTCTTTGGAGAGAGACCTGAAATATGATTGGAAGGAAGTCTGAGAGGATTTGCCCAATCCAGTCAGTTGAGTGTTAGGTGTGTTGGCCCTGCTTTTTTTTTTTTTTTTTTGCTTTGGGAGTCGCAAGCTTTTCTGTCACAGTGGGTATGAGTGCTCACCAAAGATAGCAACATTAGTTCTACAGGTTTTGTGCTTACCAATGATGTCCTCAAATAAATGTCTGAACAAATGAGATCACAGTGATATCGATTTTTATACTGAGGTAAGCCACACTGTCCTGTTTCACGAATGCTGTCTTTAGTGTGCTGCTTCAGCTCAACCTTAGGTTGTTTGAGGGGCAGTTCTATGGACATGTGAAGCCCTCTGTGACATGCTTACATGTACAAAAGGGCTATACAAATGAGCCCTTGTTTGTCTAATGTAGCGTGTGCATGCACTGTCTTAAACTTGATTTACTTCTGTCTCCTTAGGAACGGGTTCCGGGAGGGCACTGCCCCCAAGCCCAAACGAGCTGCTGTGGCTGCCTCCAGCTCGTCCTAGATGACACACTTTTGTTTAATAAATGTGCTGTTAATAAGTAAATGTTGTCTGGTTTCCTGTGTTTATTTACCAGAGTACATTCTCTGAAAGTCAAGTCTTTGGGGAGATGCTGCTAATCTATGGCATATGGAAAGCCCTATTTTGCATGACGTGCTGCAAAAATAAAATGGATTATATAAATGGCAGCCAAGAGGGGGAGACGTAGCAAGCCCTGGGGTAAACTTGGTACAAAAAGTGTAGAGTAAATAATTGTGTAAGGACAGATAAAGCAAGTGGGTATATGGTACGTGATGCACAGAACATGGACAAAATAGCCATCTAAAAGTACATCATTCTAATGAGACTTGTGGATTGTAGTAAAGAGCCATATTTTTCCCTTACTGAACTGAATATTGGGAAGTCCCACGATGGACAACATTTCTGTTCCCACCCCAACAACCAGACAGCTGTGCATGATTCCATGCTTATGAGTTCATTTACCGTGATGACTGAAGCTGCGTGACTGAAGCCCCACAGATGTCCATGTAGGCCACTTGCCTTTTAAACTCTGAACTCTTGCTGTCCAGTATCCCTGAAGGGCGGACCCTCTGGTGCCAACAAGAGCAACAAGTCCCTCGAGTCATTGTGTTCCTGGAGGAAACTCACATCAGGCCCAGCAAATCATTCCTAAGTATTGTACTCCCAGAACAAGTGCGTCTTAAGCCTTTTCTTGAAGGTGGGAAGATAGTCTCTGATGGAGGTGGGGAGGTGATTCCACCATTGGGGGACCAGACAGGAAAGAGCTTGGGTTGGGAGCGGGCGCTCTTGAGACGGTTGTCAGAAGAAGAACATAGGTGACTGGGGGGGGTGTAAGGCTGGAGGAGAGACTTGATGTAGTCGGGTGCAGTCCCGTTCACCGCTCGGAAGGTCAGTACCAGAGTCTTGAATCTGATACGGCCCGTGATGGGAAGCCAGTGGAGGGAGATGAGGAGCGGGGTAACATGGCAGCGTTGAAGAAGCGGGCCGCTGCGTTCTGAATCCTCTGGAGAGGACGGGTTGCGCATGCTGGGAGACCCCGAGCAGCGAGTTGCAGTAGTCCAACTTGGAGAGGACAAGTGCTTGGACTAGCAGCTGGGTGGAATGCTTAGACAGGTATCTCCTGATCTTCCGGATGTTGTAGAGAGTGAATCTACATGACCGGGAGACTGCAGCAATGTGGGCAGTGAGGGAGAGCTTGTCATCCATGGTAACCCCAAAATATTGGTTTCATCAGTGCATTATAATATTCAAGTGGACCATTGAGCTTAGTTGGACTTTTCATCCATTTAAAAGAAAAATGTGTTGAAAAGTGAAGGGGGATGTTGGGATCAAGACCTATGTTGGAGTGAATGGGGACATATCCTTTGTGGGGAACATCCTGTTTTGAAAGATGAGTGATGGTGGAATCTGAAAGTGAAACCAAAATACTTGACTGTATAAATGGAGGCAGACCGGCTCACATCTTCATAACCCCACTTTGTATCACAATGAAAGCATCCACTCTGCTCTTCGTCTGGATTGCGATCTGCGGACTTGTACAAGCACAGTCCTCCGGTAAGACACTTTGTTCGTGACATCTGAGGCAGAATCTTTGTCATATCAAAATTTGTTTGATTGTTGAGCAACTGGAAAATTACCATTTGGAATTTAGCATCTATAGATCTTATTAATAGTGATGTTGTATTCCTGTAGTCAAGGAACTATTCTTTTGTAGCCCACATATACACTGATTCTCAGAAATTACTTGCTATGTAAATATTTTCTGAACCATTCGAATAAAACACTCCAGATGATATGCTCCGTTGACTATATTTGCTAAGGGCATGTTGCTATGTTCACAGGGTCAGTTGGTGGTGGCTCAGAGAAATGCCTCTGTAACGGGAAACTGCACAATGCTGTTAGACACAAACAAATCCAGTTTGATCCAGTTGTGCACCCCAAGAATGTCTTCTGTATGAAGATAGAAATCATGTAAGTATGAACCATTACTGAAGACATTGGAAAACTGGCCATTATTGGTTTGAAAAGTATTTTAAAATGTAAATTCAGCTGCTATTTTTCAAATGAGTGCCTGAAAGGAATTTGTGTTGTGTTTGTGGTATGGGTGTTGTGTATGTGTCATGTGGGAGAGGGAGAGTGACAACAAGACAGGTCCACAACACACACACACAGATCATTACAAGAAAACAACACGGAGACAGTGTCAGAGACAGTTTTAACCTTACATATTTATCTTTATGATTTGTAGAGTCACACTGAAGAACAATAAGCAGAAATGTCTCGATCCAAATGGCATGCAAGGGAGAAATATCATCAAGGGGATCCTGTGAGACACCTTACTATCTTTGTTTATGTTGGTATTGCATATCTTTTCTACTTTGCTTGTGAATAACTTCTCTACTCAAATCTGTTTATGAACTGAAAGACGCACTCTGGTTGAATCGAGATGAGAAGCTCTTTTATGAAGCTCTTTTATGAAGCTGTTTTATGAAAAGAAACTGACCTCTGAATGGAATGGGCTTAGTCTGAGGTTGTACAACCAGCCTGACAACTTGTGCTGTGTTTCCCATGTAATAAACCTCATCTATTTTTAACTGTTGAGTCTCATAACAATGAACATGACGAAATAATTCAGTGTGGATAGCTAAGGTAAAAAGGACCTGTGTAATATGACAGTGCTCGTATCATCGGACAGTGAGACAGAACAAATGTGAGTAAAGCGGTGAGAATAGTCTTTCTGATTGGTCATGTTCACTTGTTTCCTTCAGTCATGGAAACCAAGGACAGACAAACAAACAAAGACGACCCAAGACCAACAAGAGAAGGCAACAGAGAAAAAAGAAGGGTAACAATCCTGTCTGAGTGGCTCTGAGAGGAGTTGGACGGGGAAGACTGTGGTCGATACAGGCTAACACGGCCTGCTATTTCATTAGTTCTGTGTCTGATATATCTCATGTGTGTTTTGTAAAAAGTGCACAACTGTCATTTTGATCATTTTGAACGGTTGTGCAACCATGGGACCTTTACTATTTAAGCATAGCCTGCCAGTATGTTATTTCATGTTTAAGATTTCTTTTGTATGATCATATAAAAGGTATAACACTGTTTTGAGAACAAGACATGACTGACCAAGTTAACTTTGAATCCTGTTTCTAACAATGGACTGTGGCATGTGGCAGTTGGCTGTCATACTCTGTGTTAACGATGTATAACACACGTTTGTACTAAATCAAGTCATTTATCCAGAAACGTTACATTTAATCTGAAGAGTGTTTGTCGTAATGTGCTGTTTGCAATTTGCTTCCTCGTGGTTTTATTTGGTGGCATTTTGTGTTTTGCTAGAATCAGTTAGGTGCACCATAGTACATTCGGCCTTCAGCATGAGGTGGACTTGAGCTATAGAATCATATGTAACCAAGATGAACAAACCCAGGAATGAAACAAAGACGTACATGGAATAACATGAGTTCCTACTGTACTACACAAAATAAAACCAACAGCTTTCACTCCACGAGGACTGCATATAAAGTTAAGTGTGTGCATGATTGTCTTGCTTCCCTTGGGACCACTGGATGTAAAGATGGGATGAGATTTAGATGTTCCAGGGGGTGGCTCAGTGAGTGCGTCCACAGTCCACAACATTCCCGGGTTTTCCAACACTACGTGTTGAGATGGGCCTGGGTTTGCAGGCAGACATAAGCAAACATGGCTGGATCCGTTATCTGTGTGTGAATAGTGTGCTGGGTCACTTATCTTGCGTCTGGGGGGTTGTCAGAAACCCCCTTCTTGGGAAAGACCCTGTTTACCCCCTAATCCCTTCGTTTGTGATGTCTTACTACACGACAGTGTTTCCTCCCAATTCCACCAAGAAGTTGAGTGTGTCAGAGAAAGGGGGACCACGGTTCATGTCAGGTTTTTGGTGTTCTGTTTCTGTGACAGAATTTTAATTTAGAATGAAATAAAGTCCTGGAAAGAACTGAACGTGAACTTGAAGACTTTTATTCTGAACTTCATTCATAATCGTGGGAGAACAAAGCACTATACAATAGTTGTCCTGACGATTCAAGGTCTCTTCCAGAAATTGTTTCTTCCCCGGTAAAATGGAAGAGTTTGGACTTCTTGGCAAACCTCCCAGAAAAATAGGAAGTTGTCCCCCTGGACAGCTTTTTCGCCGCACAGTGAAACGTGTTGATCTCATTACTTAATGATTACATGCGGTCTGCAAGTACAGGTAATAATTCAAAATAAGAAAGATTCATCCTATTCATCAAGATCCTATGAAATAGCTTGCATAGTCTTTATTGTGAAGCAAGCATTAGGCTATTAGGGGGCCCAAACATAGTAGGCCTAGCTATGAGGAGTCTGGGTCTGTCCTGGGTCTAGATGAAGCTAAACTATATATATGCTAGTAGTTTTTAAGGAAATCTATGTGTCTCAAATCTAGCCTGTCAACCCAATTTGTAGGGTGTGTGTTTTCGCGTGTACGTGAATGTGAACTTGCGCGCACGTGCCTGTGTAAACTCTTACCAGCAGGGGGAGCCAAATAATGGATAGTTTTTTGCCCTCCAAAATGCAGGTAGCCAATTTCTTCCCTGGGCGGAGGTACAGAGCACGTACGGTATATCTATGGAGACATTTGGGGTTTTGAACCAGAATTTTGGAAAGGAACTACTGGATAACGTGAAGTAGCTGTACAGATCATGCACCTTTTCTAACGTGTAGTTTTTTATAATTTAACTTAAACTTTTTTTTCTTGTGAAACATTTGCAGTTACATACAAAAATTCCGCTTGAATTTGTAAAAGTAACATGTTAATGGTCTAGGGCGAGGAATACAGAAGGGCGAGAACTACTTTTTAACACTGTGATTTTCTTTTGCCAAATCAAATGTAATTTGTAGAGGTGTGTATGGGGGGTAGGGTCTACTGTTGCGCATATGGCTGTGCTTTCATTTGCTCGGATGCAGGTCAGTAACTGCAGCACGCTGGAAAGTATTGAATGTTACAGAGATCTGTAGCCAAACCACACACTGCTGACCAGAGCGTAGACAAAAATCTGCGCGTAGCCTAAAATGAAGTGTAAGTCTATGGGAATTCTTACGACGCATATATTATTGCATGGATATCTCAAATGTGAACAATTCTAGTTAGGGTTTATCCTTATATAGACGCTGATGCATTCTAACCCTACAACTTTATTTGGAATTTCTTCTAGTGTCCGTCGTTGGATGTGTTTGTGCGCTTGTTCTGCTGCTGCGACAACACCTCAGTCGAGGTGATGTTGAAGTAGGACCCATTAATACAGGTAAGCATGTATGATCACCTCTAGAACGGTCAGATATTTTTCATGTGCAGACGCGACAGTTTTGGGCAGGATGGGATTGAACGTTGCTTGCATGCGGGCGTACTCTCGTGCTTGTATGTCTTTGTACGTGGTCTCCTTCTCTTTCAGGCCTAACCTCAGTTTCAGTGGACAAGCTTGGTCTTGTACATAACCCGGTCATGGTTAGGATGTCCTTCCCAGAAACGCCTTAACACACTTATGTGGAATGACATGCCTTGATATTTACAATGACGTGCCCATGGAGAAGAGGGGAGGGAGGGAGGAGAGGGGATGTGAAGAGAGGAGACAACTATAAGAGAGGAGACAACTAGGAAGTATAGGAGAGGAGACTACTAGGAAGTATTAGGAGAAGAGACTACTAGGAAGTATAAAGAGGAGACTACTAGGAAATATAGGGGAGGAGACTACTAGAAAGTATAGGAGAGGAGACTGAAGACGACGAGGGGACAATAAGACAAAGGAGAGGAGGAAAGAAGAGAGGAGTGCCTAATGAAAGAGAGGAGAGAGAGGAGGGGAACATAGGACAGGAGGGTGATGTGTGATAGAGCTGGTGAGGCTTTGTGTTGGGACATGTTGAGACTGAACAGAGATGGCCCTGATATGATGTCACACAGGCACAGGAAAGAAGGCATGTCAGCTCAGGAAAGACACAGAACATCAAGGTTTATTTAAGGTTTGCCCATGGTTTGAGGTTAAGACCCATGAAGCACAGTATGTTTATTCAGTTGTTCCTGTCTACATCCTCCAGACAAAATCCTGGATACATTTGGCAACATAACCATGTGCCTCCTGAGGAATTCAAAGATGAACATAAAAGCAGATACAGAAGATGGCATGAGATCACTGTTAATTATTCAACAAGGATAACATTGGTTTGTACTTAAGTCATATAAAACCAGCAACAAAATACACTTAAAAACAACTCAAATAAACTATGAACAGGGAGCAAAAAAAAATAAAGCAAAAAAAGATAAATTGCTTATAAATGCAACTGATCTACAAGTTCATTGATGTAACGACCAGTGATAACAGTTCCCTCACTAAAGGAATGTATGGCATAAACAATCTGGGTTTAAAACATAAATCAGGGAAAGAGAATTTCTCCCCATAAAATGAACTTTGCCCACCCTTGTTAGCTTAGTATGTCATGTGGACATCAATCAAAGAGAGAGAGAGAGAGAGAGAACATGTAAGAAAGAGAGGAGCTGAGCAAAAGCTGAGGGGAATCATATGTGTGTGCATGTTGGGTGTGCACATCCATGTGTGTGATCACGTGTGTCAAATAACTCAGAGCTCTCATAAAGGGACACCTGGATGCCTACAAGCAGTTTGCATCCATCCATCAGTGTAGCTCCACCATGTCAATGCTCCTATGGATGATCGGGGTTCATCAGGCCACATCAGTGTTCTGACAGACGTACAGCTCGGTCCTGTCTGCTGATGTCATGACCTCACACTCTCAGCTCAACACTGATGATCCAAACTGTTTGTCTTTTTGTTTGATCTTCATGCCACCCGACGATTCATGGTCTGACTGTATTTTACCTGACCCAAGTGTCGCACCTGTCGACTGACATCCCCTTTTCATTCTTTCATTTGTCTTTCCCTCAGTCAATCCCTGCTGTCAGTTCCCCTGTCAGAACTCAGGTGTGTGTGTGAGGTATGGCCAAGACAAATATGACTGTGACTGCACCCGGACCGGTTACCATGGAGAAAACTGCACTACCCGTGAGTACACTGGCTGGGATCCGTCCCAATATTCTCTTTTTATTAGTGAGCTTTTAAGGGGAATGTTGACAATGCTGTTATTTCCTGTGTAGCGGGGGATATTTCCTGGGGAAAGTGAGAGGAATGTCCTCTCGGCCTTGTAGGTAGCACTAAATTGCCAGGCCTATTGGCCTATTGGCAGAGCCACAAAGATATACACGCAACACACACACACAACACATACAAAAACACACACACACACCCCTCTCTCCGTGAGGATGCATATGCTTTGAAAATTAGGTCATGGAAATGTTCAGAACCAAGCTTCTGTTCCCAGTCCATAACATCAGACTGACCCTCATTAACACAGAACCAGCTGTCAGTACATAATTACATCACAATTGGTAAGAATTCAGCTCAGTCAATTAGAGTGACGTGTATTCGATGCTGCAAGGCTTTTTTTGGTGTGGAGGCATATTGAGGTGGATTTGTGGAAAGTTTATGATTATACAAACAGAGATTGGAATGCTGGCAGCGAGAGGGGAGGGGGGATGAGGGGAAAGAGACTGCACGGTGAGACAGAGAGTGGGAGAGAGAGAGAGAGAGAGAGAGAGAGTGAAAGAGACAGTGAAAGAGACAG
Source organism: Hypomesus nipponensis (assembly GCF_054491055.1). Classification (NCBI taxonomy): domain Eukaryota; kingdom Metazoa; phylum Chordata; class Actinopteri; order Osmeriformes; family Osmeridae; genus Hypomesus; species Hypomesus nipponensis. The sequence continues at coordinate 5,929,861 of NC_140382.1, read as the reverse complement.
TGAAAGAGACAGTGAAAGAGACAGTGAAAGAGACAGAATGCACGGTGAGACAGAGAGTGGGAGAGAGAGTGCAACAAGAATAACAGATGTTGATTTCTAATGTTCCACCCAACATCTAGAAGCTCTCCTAGTTCCCAGACACAGGCATACTACTAAACTCCTGGACTTTACATATCTACTGCTGTCTTCTGTGACTGCACGGTAATAATGACACAGGCACCGTTGTAGAAGCGTGTCTACACGATGCCGCTGAACGTGTCAAACTGGTGTGGTGGGTCTGTAGCTTCTACACCACCTCTCACTCAGCTCCACTGCACTGTTATCGATCTGTTCCTGATCACCCTTGTATATGGATTTTAATTAACGTTGATTATTATTGATTAATTATTGATTTATGTTTTCCATAATTCATAGCTGTTTGTTGAGGTATTCATTTGTTAAATACGAACCTACAAAATGTAACAATTGTTTGACTATTTCAAAGTGAAGTCACCCAAACAGAAACAGGATACCCTAATTGAGGTTGAGGTTAGGTTATGGGGCGAACATTAGGGTTAAGATTTGGGGTTTGTGGAACACAGGGGCTGAATTGTTAGTCCCCACAAGAACAGCAATACAAACTTGTGTGTGTGTCTGCGTGTGTGTGCTTCCAACCCACAGCTGAGTTCTGGACCCGGCTCCGAACTCTCCTGAAGCCCAGCCCGAGTGTGCTCCACTACATCCTGACACACTTCCACTGGCTCTGGGACATCATCAACCGGACCTTCCTTCGGGAACTGCTGATGAGGCTGGTTCTGACAGGTTCGACCCGACTGAACTGATCTTCTGTAGGGACCTAGATGATCATGATCGTCACCTCACGATCCCCAGATGGTACAATTATTGTTTTCACCTGAAGGGGGTTTGAGCATGACATTTATTTAGGACATAAGATTTGTGTATAAACTGCCTCGTCATTGACTCAACCCTCAACCATATAAGCAGAGAGGAACTTCAGTGAGTTTGTGAACATCCGTGATACCTTCGATGATATCATCAGGCCTTTTGTTTTGTTCATAGCTGTGCTAATGTTTGCTTCGTAGCCAGGTCCAACCTGATCCCCAGCCCCCCCACCTTTAACTCCAAGTATGGTTACCTGAACTGGGAGTCTTACTCCAACACCAGCTACTACACCCGCATCCTACCCCCTGTCCCTCAGGATTGCCCAACACCGCTGGGGGTCAAAGGTGAGTCTGAGGTGTGTTTGTGTCCTTTTAGATCCTGTGTGCTCGTCTCCTGGCATGTGATTGTGTGTGCGTGTACCCTTGCGTGTGATCATTAATCAGCTTGCCCACGCCCCCCCCCCCCCCCACAAACACACACACTTCCCCAGGTAAAGCAGAGCTCCCAGATCCAGAGGTCCTGGTGGAGACGTTGCTCCGCAGACGCACCTTCAGACCAGACCCTCAGGGCAGCAACCTCATGTTCGCCTTCTTTGCCCAGCACTTCACACACCAGTTCTTCAAGACATACAACCGCATGGGCCTGGGCTTCACCAAGGCTCTTGGCCATGGAGTGAGTCAACCGGCCACCTATCTGCTACAGACTCTCCAGCCCAGCACTGTCTTATAGACCAGAGGTCTTCAACCCAGGTCCTCAGGGACCCCCTGTCCTGCATGTTTTAGATGTTTCCCCGCTCCAACACACCTGATTCAAATGAATGTGTCGTTATCTAGTTATGCAGAAGTCTGTTAACGACCATTCATTTGAATCAGGTGTGTTGGAGCAGGGAAACATCTAAAACGTGCAGGACAGGGGTCCCTGAGGACCAGGGTTGAAGACCTCTGTTATAGACTGTTTGTCTGTATGAGTTTAGGTGGACGCAGGCCATATCTATGGAGACAACCTGGCTCGCCAGCTTCGTCTGAGGTTGCTCCGGGACGGCAAGCTCAAGTACCAGGTGAACACATCTTGTTACATCCAGTGTTGGGAAGGATACTTTTAAAACTGATTTCATTACAGAATACAGAATACATGCCCAAAAATGTATTTTATTACATATAATGCTCCGTTACTCAATCTGAGTAACGTATTCTGAATTGTTGGATTACTTCCACATTGAATTGCAATGTCTAAGTGTAGGATTGTGGCCATCAAATCCTCCTTACTAAACTGTGTTTCCCGATAACAATGGATCTTAGTTGTTACGAGGGTTCTGTAAGAGCAAAATAACAAAACATTGTTATTTCATACGTGTTTCCCGACCATGCTCATAAGGAGAACCCTCGTATGTGTCTCTTAAGAACTACTTGAGCGTGGATGAGAGGCACGCTTTGGCCAACCATGGTACGTGAGTTTGCATCCCCCGCGCATGTGATGGCCATGCATTGGTTTAGCCAATAGCATTGCAGAAGGAAAGAACGAGAGGCAATGACATGGGAGCAATAGATGTAGTTTTGTTCGTACAGTGTAGAAACCACCAGATAGAAGTTCTGGGAAATGCATGGAGTTGCCTCAATTTATTTAGAGAGTGAATAAACTTGTGAAACAAAGGTATCGTAATTGTATCTATTTACAACTCTAGCTGTAACCGAATACACTGGTTTCATCAGATAAGTACCAGAGATGTAAACAGCTAGTAACTTCACATAGTAACAGAGATCCTTGTAAATACGAAAATGTTTTGCTTTAGCCTGCATGGTGTCCAGAGAGGCAAGCTTTTCACTGTTAGAGGAAGTAGCTTTCACATGCAATAATAAGTAATTAAATAGTTATTAGTACCTTAATGTAGACGTGGACCATTCACTTTTGTGAATGTGTCGTCTTAGAAACAATTGCATTTTTGCTGGTCGGTTGGAATCCAACACTACAGTAGGAGTAGAGTAGGAGAGCCAACATCTAGAGCAAGGCCATTCTTCAGAGACTGACATTCCGTCTCAGTTCTCCTTCTCAGCTATAGATGTATTGAAACTGCATTGATGATTGGTCATAAGCTAACCAGAGAGAGGTGATGCCATGGGATCCGTCTTTACGGATCAAGCATCCTCTTATAGCTTGGCTCAGCAGCTGCTGCATGGATCCCAAGATTGGATATGCTGTAAATGTGGCGTAGAGGCTGAGAGAGATACTGAGATAAGTTACTGCTATTACTTGCCAAGGTATGTGTCTGTGCTCACGTATTGCCTAATTCCAAGACTTTTCCCTCCCCAAAGGACAGGCCTGATCCAGAAAACAAAAAAGCTCAATCTCCAACAATTCTCATAAATGTAATCCACCGAACGGTCTTGTCTGAGCCTGCAGGATAGGAATTCCAAACCAAACTGTGTTTTATAAGCTGTATGTAATAACAAACTCCCTTCCCAAGGTGATCAAAGGGGATATGTACCCTCCCACGGTTGCCGTGGCCCCTGTCAAGATGCACTACCCTCCGGGGATCCCTGTAAAGAACCAGCTGGCCATCGGCCAGGAGGTGTTTGGTTTGCTGCCCGGCCTGAGCCTGTACGCCACCCTGTGGCTGAGGGAGCACAACCGTGTGTGTGACGTCCTGAAGGAGGAGCACCCCACCTGGGACGACGAGCAGCTCTTCCAGACCGCCAGGCTCATCATCATCGGTGAGGCGGCCAGTGTTTTTCCACTGTTGGGGGTAGAAGGTATCTCCCCTTTGTGGTTGTACCAAGGCTAGTGTGCTTTCAGCTTGTTCAGCTGATAGGGAGTAATGGATGTTGAATTGAGTATTCAGACTGTGGACTTAACTGGGTCGCACAGATATCAAGAACAAAAACGTGTGTTCGACTTGGGAATGGTTAACGGCACGCACGCAGAGTCACTTGGGAGCCTACTTGTGAACACGCCTCAGGATTGCGTTTGTCCTCCCTCTCCACCTCCCTGTCCCTTGCGTTTCCCTCCACCAGGTGAGACGATCCGTATCGTCATTGAGGAGTACGTCCAGCACCTGAGCGGCTATCTCCTGCAGCTCAAGTTCGACCCCACGCTGCTGTTTGGCTCCCAGTTCCAGTACGGGAACCGCATCTCCCTGGAGTTCAGCCAGTTGTACCACTGGCACCCACTCATGCCCGACACCTTCGTCATTAAGGACGACAAGCTCACTTACCCCCAGTTCCTGTTCAACACCTCGGTGCTGACCAGCTATGGCGTGGAGACACTGGTGGATGCATTTTCCAAGCAGGTGGCTGGGCAGGTAAAGATGTCTGCGGTGCCCCCCTCGTGGTTGCTGGGAACACGTGTTCTGGTTGCTGCGTGAATGTGTTTGGTGACTTCTGTGATGGTGCTCTTTGCTCTGACAGACTCTCAAAAGTAAAGAGTTGAACGTTGAACCGTGTTATTTTAAGAAAACTTTGAAAAGAACTTTCTGAGAAAGGGTGTCAAATAACTTTGTTCTGGTTCTGTGTATTTGATCCCCCAAACCGGTTTCACTGTTTGTTTTATAGGTTTCTTTGACAGGGACAAATTATATATTCTTTGTATCTTCATTGAATTTCTTTTTTTGGGGTGGGGGGGTCATACTGTTTCATCCTGCAGATAGGGGGAGGCTACAACATCCACAACGTTGCAACCAGGGTTTCTGTGGGAACCATCAAAGAGTCCCGACAACTGCGTCTGCAGTCCTTCAACGCCTACAGGAAGCGTTTTAACCTGAGGCCTTACACTTCCTTCTCAGACTTCACAGGTAGGAACCAAGACTTTCACCCAAAGACACACACACACAGGCACACACGTGCACAAGCAAGAAGCTACGCACAAGTAATCATCGTGTAAGGAAGTGATGGGATTAAGGGAGTCCGTGTGAATGTTTGAAGGTACATTCTGCACATATTTGGAGAGAAGCGTCAGCTTCATTGGCTCTAAGACGTGCTCCATAGAAGCTTGAGGATAAACAGCCACAGGCAGGTTGGCAAATAGCATGGCCTACGTATGTTGTGGTAGTGAACGGAGCATGGTACAACAGATGACTTCACTCACATTCATTGGGCATTGCGAGGTGTTCAAAGGCGGAACTTTCCCTTTGAATTCCCAGGATCAGCTTGGAGCACACATTCAAGGTTTCACATGAGCTACTGTACAGCCCTGGCCAAGAGGTATTGGGAGCGACATTTGGTGTTTGCATAGCTTGCTGGGCCTTGGCATAAAATGACTGCTAACATAATTTCAGCACAGTCATATCATCAGCACAGTGTGAACTAGTTCTAGCCAGGTGAAATCACTCTATCATTCTGATTGGATTGCAAGAGCAGATTGACTGCTTTAAAAGAGGGGACTATTTGCATATATTGAAAATGTTCACCCCCAAAAAGTTTACAAAAATATGAAATGTGCCTTATTGTATTCCATTATTCTATAGAAACACTTCCTCAAATACTGAACCAGCAAACTTTGCAAAACACAACATTTATCATTGCCAAAACTTATGGCCACGACTGTACAGTTCCCAGATCAACTGTAAGCTCATAAATAACCAGGCAAGTTTCACTTTAGTTAAATGCATTTCTTTTTTTCAAGCACACCATGTTGTGCACCATTTTCATTGGCATGTTGCCTGTTTTACGATAGTACAACCCCCTCTCTGAGATCGTAATCTGTCTGCAGGTGAGAAAGAGATAGCGCAAAAACTGGAGGATCTTTATAGTGACATTGACGCCCTGGAGTTCTACCCTGGCCTGCTGCTGGAGAAGACCCGGCCGGGGGCCATATTTGGAGAGAGCATGGTGGAGATGGGGGCACCCTTCTCCCTGAAAGGCCTTTTGGGAAATCCTATCTGCTCACCAGAGTACTGGAAGCCCAGCACGTTCGGAGGCCAGACAGGCTTTGATATAGTCAACTCTGCCACCTTGAAGAGGCTGGTGTGTCTCAACACACAGACGTGTCCCTATGTGTCCTTCAGTGTCCCCAGAGAGGGGACACCCATTACTGGGAAGGGGACACCCAACACTGGGAAGGGACCACCCAACACTGGGAAGGGGACATCTACTAAAGGAAGTGACGAGCTTTGACACACCGGATGTGGAAGTTGTTGACATTTTCTGTCTGTCTGTCTGTCTTGAATACAGTGGAGATCATTTAGGCTCATAACAATCTGCTGCTAATCATTTGAATGTTTACAGAGAACTTCAGTTCTGGCATAGCAGATGAGATTCACATTGGACTGAGAGCTGAGTGTGAATTTAGAACCCAACCAGACATTTGTGTGTCTGTGGCAGTATGCCTATATGTGCGTTTGTCTGTCTGTACATGCTGGAGTTTGTCTGTGTGTGCATGTGTGAGTGTATGCGTGTGTTTTTGTATGTACATTTGTGTGTATATTTGTGTTTTCATGCAGCCTGTGTGTTTCTGTATGTTTTTGTCTGTGTGTGTATTCATGTGTGTTTCTGTATGTTTTTGTCTGTGTGTGTATTCATGTGTGTTTTTCCATCTATGGCCTATGCCAGTGTTGCCTCTCAAATGTTTGTCGGCTTTTTCTGCCAATGGCTAATGTAATGAAGAATACTCTGAAAAAGAATACTCATTAAAAAGTCAATAACAGAGTGAAAACAACCATACTCAAACAGTGTTGCCAGATGATTGTGATTACATTTGAAAAGACCTCTCAAATAATGTTTTTGAGTTTCCAGACTTCCAGTTTACCTAAAAGTTTGCACATATTTAACATTGTAAAACTTCACAGCAAGTTGTTTGTTGAAGATTTATAGTACTGCTTTACAATGCTGGTCACAGTCAAGTTGAATTCCTACATGAAGAGATACAACGCCATCTCCTGACAGTGTTGTGAAATGCAGATGTTGAAAACATTTGGGAATGCTGGGTGAATATTAACCAGAGCTCTGGCTTCAATGGTAAGTCAAGTCTAGCATGTAATTTGGACTCAGAAAAATGTATTTCGTGGCAAGGATCTCGCAAAAGAAGGGTTGTGAAACTCCCAAAGAAGAAATGGACCAAAAGTAACCAGGGGCTTGAAGACAGCTGCGGCCATGCAGTGTACTAAGGTGGGAACATCACAGGTAGAGAGGCGGGTAGGATTTAAAACCAATGACACCAGAGGGTAGGAGTTAGAGCGATTACACCAGAGGGGAGGAGTTAGAGCCATCCTACCGGAGGTGTGGTCCACCCTCTTGGACAAAAGAAAAGAAGCTCGCATTAAGGATGGAGCTGCACCAGAGGCCACTCCAGGCCAAAGGGCAGGAAAAAAGGCAAACTATGGAAAGGATACTCTTCATGATGCTACGGGTCACAACCCTGAAGGTCAAGGGTATAGAGACAAACAGACGAGGATGGAGGGATTTTCTATAACCTCCCGCCTTAAGAGACCCCGTTTGAAGACAAAGACTGTCATGTTGAATCTAATTCTGTGCTGAATGTGTGTATTTGTGTGTAGGAACAGAGAGGAACAGTATGAGAATCAACAACTGTTTTAGAAAACCCTAGTTTCAGGCGGGCCTTTTACACTGTCGAATGGAAAGAACGATAGACTAGTTATGAATGTAAATTTGTAGTGGTGTCCTTCGATTAATGGCTTTTGGGGTTATATGCTTGTTATACATTTTTTATCGATTTCAAATTAGATACATCAATTTGACCTTCTTGCTCCAACAAACATGCAGAATACGTATTTCTGCTATGCTATTGATGGTTGTGTTCATTTGTATTTTTGTCTGTATTACCCATACATAGACTGATATACAGGGGCCAACGTACCCGGCCAGACCACAGCTGGCATTCGGCAGACTGGGTTTTTTTATGTTCAATTAGTAAAAAGAATAATTTCAGGCCATTGATATTGTCCATTCAGTTGTGATCTTTCTAACGTTAAATGTAAAAATGTATGTTTGTTTCGTTGGATGCGGATGCACTATTCTTTGGGGGAAATAGCAGACTGGCAACTTTCAACATAACAAACTCATATATTTTGCAGATAGTAGTTAAAAAGAACCTAAGACGCCCTCTAGTATTTTGTTAATTTAAGTTAGGCCCAAACCCGAGGCATGAGGGGTGCTGCATAAGTTTCTTAAAAAACTTTAAAACGTTATGGTTGGTACAGTAACATGTTTGATTATCATAGAGGGAAAGAATCTGGGAACAAAACCAAGACCAAAATACTGAATTTCAAGTGTATTTGTTTGCATTGGCAGAGCGGTGTGACCTGTTGTAAGAGCACCAGGTTACCGTAGCACCTCCGACAGTCCTGCTTTGTTATACGTCTGACTCCCATTCTCATTTGACTATTAAGAACATGAACAACTTAGACCAGCACCATGTTTTTGTGGGACCTGGAGGAGACCAAGCAGAGGTGTGATCTTCTCCTTCCATACCTTCTCCTATTGAACTAGAAGGGATACAATCCTATGGGACCTAGCTAGAAGAGATACAATCATATGGGGACAAACTAGAGGAGATATGATCCTATGTGGCCTAGCTAGAGGGAATATGACCCAATGGGCCCTAGCTAGAGGGAATATGACCCAATGGGCCCTAGCTAGAGGGAATATGACCCAATGGGCCCTAGCTAGAGGGAATATGACCCAATGGGCCCTAGCTAGAGGGAATATATAATCTTATGGGGCTTAGCAAGAGGAGATATGATCCCCAATGGGAAATTGGTTGACAGAGTCGTATTGATCTACTAAGACAAATGATTCCATAACTTTCTACTTTTCTTCCTGCCGAGCTTCTAGTTGCAGCTAAGCGGTCTGGAAAGATAAACCTTGCACTTGTAAGGCTGGGTGTCAAACCTGCCCCCACCTCTCATATGCTAAAGTATGGAGTTTCTGGACGGTCTCAACTTGATGGCTCTCACACCCCATTCAAGATGTGGTCTGATTGGTTGTTCTTGTGTATAAAGGGAATTGTAATGCATTGTTCTGGGGATTCTTCATCTCCTGAGACCTTCTCCTCAGTTCTCCCTTGTCCTACTGTTCTACTCCTTGCTCACCTCTTGCTTTCTCTCTGAATTACAATGATCTTGGTAAAGTAGGTAAGATTTAAAACTTTCATAATGTAACATGTTTGCCTTGTAATTGATTTCATTCATTTGCAACCGTACTTAAACCATTCTTGCTCTGATTTAACCCATAGAGTCAATGGAATTCTATTGGTATTGGCATTATTTGGTTCATGCTAATAAACTGTTCAGTTTCCCATCTTCCTTTAAACCATAGGGAAATTAGTTTTGGTTGTTTGAACAATATTTACCCCCCTACACACTTTATATGAGGGGTCTGGATGCAAGTTGTTAGCGAGTGAGCGGGAGAAATCTGGGAGTGTTCCCTGCTTGGGCACCATACTGGTGGGTCCCTCGCAGCCAGTGACCTGCTTCAGGTCTTTTGAATTCAACATTGAATAACTATTATTGTTTTTAATTGTGGAGGGAAGTGGGATAGTTGTTAAAACGTAATGAACAGTTTTTAATTAAAGCTAGAGATTTTTCTGGTGCTTCTATGACCAACATTTCTCCTATCCTGATGCCTCACATGAACACACAACGTGAATATGGAAATGAGGCTTGAGGTACAATAATAAAATTATGCTCACAATAGATCAGACATGAATCATCTAAAACAGTACCATTCAACATTTTTATTTATTTTATATATTATTGTCCACATAACATCATAGCATGTTATTTAAGTTTATTTTTATAAGTAAAATACATATAAAGTCATACAGTATTAATTATTATACAATTATTTAATAAACAATGAAACAATCGCACATAGCCTGTATTTTTTGTCTACATTTATAAAGGCTACAATATACATTTTTGGTATAAATAAAACATGTACAATTATACTTTAAATAATGAATATAAATACATATAATTCCTTCAAGAAAAGACTTAAGACGCACTTGTTCTGGGAGTACAACGGTACTTAGGAATGATTTGCTAGACCTGATTCCTGTTTCCTCCAGGATCACAATTACTCTTATTGAGAGACTTGTTGCTCTTGTTGGTTAGTAATGGATTTAAATTTTTGTACTCGCTATGAAATATTTTACTGTTGTTTGCTTTTCTACAGGTACACTTTTGCACTTTTTGAGGTTCATGTTGTTTAATTGTAACTTGTTTAACTACATGCTCTTATGGTTCTTCCCTTTGGCACTAATTTGTTTTTTCACAATGTATGCTTCATGTTTGGGAGGCCCGCAATGTTTGGGGCTATCTCGTTGTTAGATCAGTGACCTATGCACTTTTGTAAAGCTCTCTCTTGGAAGTCGCTTTGGATAAAAGTGTCAGCTAAATGAATAAATGTATGTATATAAATGATGCGTTATTAATGTTCTTTTTGGCCTAGCAAACTTTGTAGTTTTTTTCACATGCTTTTGCGACAACTACTGACGTTAAAAAAACTACAACACCACACCAGATCTAGCTAGACCGGAAACAAAACAACAGGCACGCCACACACATTTGTTTGGGCTTGCGAGCCGGCTAAAGAGTAGTAGGCTAAATTAAAAGTTTTGAGTGGATGGCGAGCACGAGACGCCGACATGGATGCCAATAACATTCTGAATGGAAAGTTTACTTTTAAAAGATTGCCAAAACTGTGTGTTTTGGCAACTCTGTGTTTACTGATCTGTGCGTTTTGTCGTTGTGAACTGAGCTATCATCGCAGGACGTCCAGTCTGAAATACCACTTGATGGCCAAGCACACAGCTGATGCGAATTCTCCGCCCCCTCGTCAAAGCCAGGCGATTGCAATGTTGTTTTCAATAAAAAAATACATTTGCACTAATCAATCCGATCCACTTTACTTACTACATACTGATAAGAGCATTAAAATGAGAAAAAATAACGGGACAAAAAGAAATCAAGGGACATTTAGAATAGATAAAAATGTGCAATTAATTGCGATTAATCGGGAGTTAACTATGACATTAATGCGATTAATCGCAATTAAATATTTTAGTCATTTGACAGCACTAATAAATGTACATATGTTTAATTATTAAGTGAGATCTAGATTTCAGGATCTCTAGTAATCTTGCCAGAACAAAAGTGTGTCTTTGAATGTCCTGACTGACTGAAGCTCTTCCCACACTGGTCACAGTGGTACGGCTTCTCTCCTGAGTTAACACGCTGGTGTTTCTCTAAGCTTCCTGACTGAAGCTCTTCCCACTCTAGTCACAGTGGTACGGCTTCTCTCCTGAGTGAACACGCTGGTGTCTCTTTAAGCTTCCTGACTGACTGAAGCTCTTCCCACACTGGTCACAGTGGTACGGCTTCTCTCCTAAGTGAACATGCTGGTGTATCTGTAAGTCTCCTGACTGACTGAAGCTCTTCCCACACTGGTCACAGTGGTACAGCTTCTCTTCTGAGTGAACACGCTGGTGTCCCTTTAAGTTATCTGAACGACTGAAGCTCTTTCCACACTGGTCACAGTGGTACGGCTTCTCTCCCGAGTGAACACGCAGGTGTCCCTTTACGTTTTCTGAACAACTGAAGCTCTGCCAACACTGGTCACAGTGGTACGGCTTCTCTCCTGAGTGAACACGCTGGTGTTTCTTTAAGTGTCCTGACTGACTGAAGCTCTTCCCACACTGGTCACAGTGGTAAAGCTTCTCTCCTGAGTGAACACGCTGGTGTGTCTCTAAGCTTCCTGACTGACTGAAGCTCTTCCCACACTGGTCACAATGGTACGGCTTCTCTCCTGAGTGAACACGCTGGTGTCTCTCTAAGTTTTCTGAATAACTGAAGCTCTTCCCACACTGGTTACAGTGGTACGGCTTCTCTCCTGAGTGAACACGCTGGTGTCTCTCTAAGTGTCCTGACTGACTGAAGCTCTTCCCACACTGTTCACAGAGGTGAAGTCTGGCCTCTTCCGTGTCCATGCTTCCTTGGGCGGGGACCGGGGGGAGGGAGGAAGTGGTGTTGGGGCGCGGTCGAGAGGAGGACAGAGTCTCTGGTCTGATCTCTCCGCTCCTCAGCAGAGAGATGTACAGGTCATGGTGGCACCTCTTGATGTGCTTGTGGAGGTAGATCTGGGCAGTGAAGGAGAGAGGACACTGGGAGCAGGAGAACACCTGAGTCTGGGACGACTCTATCCTTGGTCCTGGAAGAGAGAGTGCAAAATAATATTTAATACAATTAAATACAAACATCATAGTTTTAAAATGACAAGCTTTGGTACGGGAAGGGATTAACAGGTTGCAATCCTGGTCTGTGGGTTTAATGGTTGTTAGAGGTAGTAATGGAAGAGACAAATGTACTACTGACATTAAAGTAAATGGTCTTGTATATCAGTCTTCTATTATACGAATGGAGTTAAGGTCAATAATACTGTAGGTTAAGAACATCCAGTCAGTGATTTGTGTGGCTCAATGTTACAAGTCCCTCCAATTTTCCTATAGAGTGGGAAATGGAGAAGAGAAAGGAGGAGAGAAATTAGGGAGGAGAGAGAAGCGGAGGGGGAAGAGGAGAGAGGAGGAGACGTAAGAGGAGAAAAGACAGTGAAGACATAAGAAGAGAGGAGATATGTCAGGAGAGGAGAGAGGAGAAAAGGACAGGAGGACACTAGGAGGAGGTACCTCTGGTGGAGCTCTTGTTGTCCCAGAGGTAGTCAAAGGAGATGCCCAGCTCTCTGGCGTACTCCTCTCCGTACCAGACCAGCAGCTCCTCCCCCGGGGCCAGCAACCGGCAGCAGCGGTACAGGATGGCTCCTCGGTGCTGAAACGCCACCAGGTTTTGTTCCTCCTTATTACGGGCAGAGTTCACATACCTGGGGGTAAAAAGGAGGAGGAGGGGATGGGAGGATGGGAAGAGGAAGGAGGGGTGGAGGGAGGGAGATGAGGAAGTAGAGGGGGGTCAGAGCAGGAGAGGTTGAAACAAAGTTAAGAGTCAAGAGAAGTTGAAGAAGTTAAGAGAGTGAGAACAGTCAAACTGATTCAGTGTGTTTTGTCGTCACCTCATCCAGTTGGAGTGAGTCTCTCTCTTGGCGTCGATGTACTCGTCACAGTGTCTGCTCTTGTGAATCTGGAAATGCACACACACTGTTTGTGCTCACTTAAAACCCATAGATACATGGTTAAAAAAAAAAAACTAGTACATTTGTGTCAACTTTCTGTCAGGAAAAATTTCTCCTTCACACAAGGAATGCATGCAAAGATTTCTCAGTAAAAACAATTATTTCTGATCTTGGTTGCTTATCTTCATGTTACAATTTCCTAATTGAATCGTATTCCTTAAAAATTCATCAATACACACACCACTCCTCCCCTCCTCACCACCCAGGAGTATCCACTCTCGATGGCCTCTTCCTCCTCCTTCACTTCTCCCTCGTAGGGGCCGTAGTGGGTTCCCTTGGCGACCACCCCCCCACAGTTGAACACCCCCAGCCCGGCCCCGGGGATGTTTGACTTCCAGACCTTCAGGCCGAGCGGCAGGGTGAGTCTGGCACGGTCCATCAGCCCCAGGGCTGCAGGGGTGTCGGGGACGAACAGGGGGGCGCCATGGAGATCACACTCCTCGATGAAGAACATATTGCACTCCTCACAGTCTGGGAGAGAGAGGCAGTACGTTTACAAATACAATAGAGGTAGAGGGAGGGAGAACAAGAGAGAAAGAAAGGGAAAGAGAGAGGGAGAGATAAAGAGGGAGGGAGAAAGAGAGGGTTTCTATCATACAGAGGTAGTATCTATCATACAGAGGTAGTATTAATCTTACAGAGGTAGTACCTACAGAGGTAGTATCTATCTTACAGAGGTAGTATCTTTAATACAGAGGTAGTATCTATCATACAGAGGTAATATTTATCTTACAAAGGTAGTATCCATCTTACAGAGGTAGTATCTATCATACAGAGGTAGTATCTATCTTACAGAGGGGGTATCTTACAGAGGTAGTGATCATCTTTGGGCTCCTCCTGTTGCAGTTGCTCAAACATCCCCTCAACTTGAATTATTTAACAAAAGCAAAGAAGAAAAGGTGTCTGACACTGAAACGAACTAAATACAACGATGGGCTCCACGTTATTTCAGCACCGTGCCGCCGATATGATGCAGCTCACCGGGCGCACGCTGTTGTCGCCGGTAGGGTTAGCGCTACAGATGCTGGACCAAAGAAAGAGGTCACTTTTGGTAGACTGAATAAAGCTTTTCTTTTGTTGTCCGATATCATTCGTTTTTTAGCACCACTAGCATGTGTACATTTCATTTATTTTTCTGCTCAAACTAGCTCTTCAGATCGCTTTAGTCGGGCGCGGTACACGTAGCCATGGTAACCGCGAGTTCGGCAAATCAGAGATCAGTGTTGTTTTGCTTTGGATTGTGGGCACTGTAGTATTTCAACAGAAATACGCAAATAATAAGGTTGATTTATTACGGACTTGTAGCCTGGCTGCCAGACGAATTTAGCCCCACCCACAAAAAAATGGGTCGGGAAGTTGGTCAAATGAATGGTCATAAGCAGGTTTCTGCAGAGCTGGATAACGACCCATTCATTTGAATCAGGTGTGTTGGAGCAGAGAAACATCTAAAACATGCAGGACAGGCGTGCCCTGAGGACCAGGGTTGGGAACCACTACTCTATAGCCTTTATTGTACAAAAAACACGGGAGCAGACACTGACGACTAGAGGGGCATGGTATTCCACATCAGATTATAGGTCTTCTTTGTCCTGCCCATCCTCTCCTCTGATAATTTTATCAAAGTAATGACTTCCCTCAATAAAGATATCGTAACATTAATTCATTTTCAATAATATCGATAATGTCGATAGAGAATAATTAGGAACAGCAGTCCATTTAATTTCTGTTATGCAGCAGGAAGTTGCGGAGAAATGGGAGCGCTTACTAAAATATACTGACTACGTCGAGTGGAGTAGCTAGCTAATGTTAACCGCGTAAAATGAGTCTTATTGCCGAAAACAGTGGCTGCGATAGCCATGGCGAGGGAGCAACTTCAAGATAAAAGGGGTTTTTCTTCTTCAATTATTTGGAAGTGATTTGGCTTTTTGAAATCCGACAAAAAGCAGATGTTCGGTGCAAATTGTGTAGTAGCTAAACAAACAGGTGGCTATCAAGTCTGGCAATACGACAAACCTTTTTTTTACCACCTGAAGCAAAATCACTCGTTGGAACATGCAGAAAGTGCAAACATTTCTCTCACACTGCGCTGCCTAAACTTTTATGCCGAGTGTAGGGAAAAAGTTGAGGAAAATACTTATTTTGCTATTACTACGGATCTGTGTTATATCGTCTTAATTATCGTTATCGAATGGACATATAAATATCTATCATGAGTGGCTGTGGAGCTTCGCTCTCTTGTGGTCGCAGATTGTAACTACGAACAGCATTGCTGATATTGTTCGAAGATAAGGTACCTCCCTCTTCACATAATTGGTTCTTTCTGCCAAGGTAGTCGTAGGCTAGTTGTTTCATTGGCTAGTCTGTTTCATCCGGTCATTGTTGTCTGAAACGTGAAGGGAAGTAGACTGCGCCTAGCGTTGAGGAGAGGAGATATATTTCGTGGCTTGCTGGTTAGCTACATTTTTAAGGTAAGCAAATACGAATTGATTTGCTAGAACAGCAGAATGTTGAATTGAAATTATGTATTTAGTCGCTTTCTCTCGTCGACAGCATTATCTGCAGATATATATTATTCAAGTCCAACGAACTCTGGTCTAGGCAGCGCTGTTTGGTCGCCAACCTTGGTTAGCTAGCACTAGTTAGACTGCTGGCTATCTTGAACATGTCAGGTTGGTCTAGCTATTGGTAGTGTAAGGTGAAATACAATAAATAAAACAATTCACAGTGGACATAGGCAATAGCAAATTGTAATGGCATAATCTTTCTAGCATCTTCCTACTTTACGTTTGTTAGCTAGCCAATAGACGCAGTGTCAAGTGCACTGCTGCTAGCCAACTAGCTTCGTGCCTAATAATGTCTGGATAAAGCAGGTGTCAGTCCGCTATCTAGTACCGCCTAGTAAGCAATTTAGTTGTTTTCTGTATGAATTCCCCATACTGCCAGTGTTAAATAGCTATATAGTTTAAACTCTGCAATAGGCTATATAATGTCTATGGCTAGTATGCCATGAGCGAGGGCCATTAAGTGAGCTTCGTCAAAGCCTCCTTGTCCTTTACAACTGAAAGTACTGGACTGTAGGCAGTGTGTCTGCTCTTCAGTCAGTCATTGTGTCATCTTCAGAGTGGTGCTTAGCAAGAGGGATTTGTGTTTCAGCTCCCCCAGTCTATCCCAAGCTAATGGATTAGCCTGAGGCGAAGCTTGCTTTCCAATCTGACCCACACAGACTGCTGAATCTGTACACATTTTTTTCTCCTTTCGAGAACATCATTAGATGAGGACAGTTGGACAGTTAAGCTTTGACGCTTGGACAATGTGTGTGAATATATATAAATATATAGATATCTTTTTTAATCCTGGGGATTTAAATGACTGGTAATCCATAGTTAATGATCTAAATGACCCACTTCTTTTTGTCTAAATGTGTCATTTATAGGTAGGTTAGCCTAGTGCAATCTGTGCATTAAGGGATTATGCTGGTTAGTTTGACGTAGTGCTGTTGGTGACATGATGTCCAGGTTGTTATTGCTCTTTTCGGTAGCCTAACTCAAACAAACACAAGCATTTGTGGGGATACCACTGTGACCAGTGTGGGAATTTATTTAATATAAAACAAATAAAACCTCTTTATTTATTGAACTAAAAGCTGTTCTTGTGGACCTCTTCTCAAACTCAAAGTCCCCTTATGTTACCATGTTGTTTCCCAGCCTGTGACCTGGGCCCAGTCATTCCACACACTTCCTTCTTGTCCCAGGTGAGTGGTAGTCATGACGACGCTGGATGATAAGCTCCTGGGGGAGAAGCTCCAGTACTACTGCAGCAGCAGCGAGGATGAGGACAGCGACAAGGAGGATGAGGAGGGGCAGGCCAAGACCATCCGCAACCCCGACGTGCTGGAGCCTGAGCTGGAGTACAGCGCCGATGGCAGCGCCATCAATACCGGTAACACACACACACACACACCTTTGGCCCACATGTTCAGCAATCATGCAAATACTGTATATGCAAACATGTTCTCTCCCCTTGCTTCTTCTCCGGCTGGGTTTTTCATTCTCCATGTCTTTCATAAAACAACTTTTAACAAACAACATCTATTGCTTCTCACACCATCCCAATCCCTGCTCATGCAGTTTTAACTCGAGCATATACTGTTTCAATTCAATATCATCAATGCTGATGCTCAAACAGCTTGCTTTGTGGGGATAGGGGTACTGACCATTATATCCATGTCAGTGACGGAGTTCATGTTAACGATGATAATATCAATATTGACGACGGCGTTGCTCCTGCGCAGGGCCGAAGGGGGTGATCAACGACTGGAGGAAGTACAAGCAGCTGGAGGTGGAGCAGCGCCAGGAGCAGAAGAAGGAGATGGAGAGGCTCATCAAGAAGCTCTCCATGACCTGCCGCTCCGACCTGGACCTGGAGAAGGACAAGGAGAAGCAGAAGGACCTGCAGGACAAGATCCACAGCAAGGTGGGGGAGAGGAAGGGAGAGGAGGGGGAGAGGAAGGGAGAGGAGGGGGAGAGGAAGGGAGAGGAGGATCCATCAAGTGTTTGATTATGAAACAGAAACCTGATGTGTGTGTGTGTGTGCAGATGACCATGCAGGAGTACAACATGCTCCAGGAGGGCGAGGACGACGAGGACTTCCTGAAGCAGTACCGCCTCCAGCGCATCGAGGAGATGCGGCGCCAGCTGTACCGCGGGAAGCGCTTTGAGCAGGTCTACGAGCTGAGGTCCGGCGAGGAGTTCCTGGAGGCCCTCGACAACGAGGACAAGAGCACCCTGGTCATGATCCACATCTACGAGGCCGAGGTGCCCGGCTGTGACTCCATGGCGGGCAGCCTGCTGTGCCTGGCGCAGGAGTACCCGCTCGTCAAGTTCTGCAGCGTCCGAGGCTCCGCCATCGGCACCAGCGCCCTGTTCCGGGGCAGCGCCCTGCCCGCCTTGCTGGTGTACAAGGGAGGGGATCTGATCGGGAACTTTGTGCGCGTCACCGACCAGCTGGGGGAGGACTTCTTTGCGGTGGATGTGGAGGCGTTGCTGTTGGAGTACGGCCTGCTGCCCGACAAGCAGCTGCTCATCCCCAAGACCATCCGCAACGGGGCCATCACACAGCACGCGCAGAGCGACGACGACTCTGACCTCGACATAGACTAGACACGCGCACACACACACACACACGTACACACATGACATAAACTAGGGCCCCTAACGTCTTCTATAATGTATCACGACTCGGCACATTTGGCACACACACAGAAACACAATGACCGAATTGCATTGAACCCGACTGGAGCATGCAGCACCACCTTGAGGGGTTTGAAGGACATTCACATTCCATGTTGCTCGTGTGGAGCTGTCTTCAACATGTTTTTTTGGTCTTAATCACCCCTAGCTTACTTTAACTAGGTAACACAGATTATCCTTTTATTTGATATGCACAACGAATATATGCAGACATTACACTCTGAATGACATGTTGTATTTTTGACTGTAACTATTTATTCTTTAATTGTGGAAGTCATTTGTCTGTTTTCAACATCTCTTTCTTGTGCATGTTCTATCACGACTGTACTTCCCCCTGTAGAAGTGTAAAGAAAATCCTGTCCCAAACTGACTTTTGTGTTAGTTTTATACTTTTTTTTAAATGTTTGGTCATTTAAAACCTGTTAAGATAAGAATGATAAAATGTAGCTGGATTTGATTAACCGTCTGCTTCTTCTTTTTCTTTGGCGGGGGAGGGGTAGGGGGGTCATGGACATTACCCATACATAATTATTTCATCCTGTCCAACCTGATATCCAATGGGCTTTACAGTAAAACATCTAAAAGGACTCCATAAGATGGATTGGACTGTAGAAAGACCAGGAGAAAGAAACGTTAGTCTCCTGTTTATTGTGTTCACAATGGTGGTCAACATGAAGGATAACATTCTGTTGTGTAGCAAAAAATACAGTCATACATCCCTTGTGTTATCTTCGGTTCATTGTGACCCATCAGTCATTGTGACCCATCAGTCATAGTCACCCACCGTCGTACTGCGACCACTTTACCGCATACAAAAATAAAGTGAAGCATTTTATTTTAACCGTTGGGCTGTCTCAGACCCCCCACATTGCGAAGTTCAAAAGAAAATTATTTGATTTTGTATTGGGTAAAAACGACGATGACTCGTTATGAACCTTTGGGTCATGCGACTGGACCGAAGGCAGCACAAGAGTTAAACAACAGGAATCCATGAAGTGTTATTGTTAAAAGTATAGTAGTTGGCCCAACTAAAATAAGATGGATAGCTACAGTTAAACAAGCACTTACACACATTTTCAAACTTAAGTTAATCTGACAGTCTCAGATAGTTTGCCATCTGTCAGCATCCAACAACAACTCTGGCCTTGTTCTCTCACTGCAGCTATAGATAGTCCCATATCAAATCAATACATGGCCCAGTTACCAGGCCCAGTTAGTTTGACGTAGATCAGTCTGAGGAAGATGACCGCTGAGTCGCTTAGACCAGTCCTAGCTTGATGAAGAGAACCAATGGGACATCTCTCTAGACCAGTTCTAGGATGATGAGCAGAGTGGCACAGGGCAGGAGGAGGAGGAGGGGGGGGAGCGCTTATGAAAATGTCCGGCCGAGCCATGGAGGTCCTGTCCGCACAGAGCATGCTCCAACAGAAGATGAGTCTCTGCACTGATACCTGCCCAGAGGAAACCAAGAAGAAAGATGATTGACATGACGCCTGGTGTTATCACGGGAGTTGATACACCAGGTTCTTTAAGGTACCAGGAACCCACAGGGACATCTTGTTTTTATATTAATCAACCAGGCTCAGGTTACAAGCCTACTCCAAGACTCCATCTATTTGCTTCATGTCCTTTGATCCAATGGAAAATTTGAGTTGATTAACATTGTCTTTGGATGCCCACCAGTGTATAGTATAGCCTGTATCAGTCAATATAATCTATAGGTTGTTGGAACCCCCTGCTGTTCATATATTCCCATATGACCCCAGTTGTTGTATATTGGACACAGATCAATGTCTGCTAATGGTAAGTCCACTGCCCTCTCTTTCCCATTTGCAGCGATCCAATAGATGTGCATTATGTATAATAGTAGACTGACTGTGTGTGTCAGCCCAATGCGTATTCAGTGAAACAGGTCAGGGGAGAGAGGTGCCAGGAGGAGGTGGTTGATGCCATCGAAGACAAGGGAGGGGAGAGGGAGGCAATGCACTAACCGTGTTCGGACCACTCTTCCCATAGATGTTGAACGTCCTCTTCGTGCGCATGATCAGGGTCTGAGTTTGAAATGAACAAAAGCTATAAATACATACATGAACGAGAGGAGCCTTCAACATAAAATAAGACCGATCCCCCTTCCGCCCCAACAAAACAAAGGCATGAACAAGAAGCAAAAACCAGGGTGTAACAACAGCACAAAGGATATAATAAAATGGCACAGGATATATCGGCCAAGTCTTAAACCCAGAAACACGAAACACTATTACTGAACACAGACACAGGAAAAAAACAAACAAAAAAAACTGAGGAACAAAGACAAGCACCACACACAATCCAGAACACAGGAGTTCAGAAGAGCTCAGACCAGAGTGGTGCCAGAGAAGCTGTTTGAGTTCTCGGAGGGCCTTGGTGAGGTTCTCCAGCTGGTCGTGGAGGTGGATGTTCTCCTCGATCAAGGCGTGGATGGTGTCCTGCAGCTCGAAGCTCCGTCCCCTCAGCACCAGCAGGACCAGGGGCAGCAGCAGGAGCAGGACCCGCCTGGATCCCCTCATACTGGTCATCACACTACACCATCACACAAACACACACACCACCCGAACCTCATCATCCTTCTCAGAGAGGGGAAAAAAGAAAGTCCAATTACATCCAAGTCTTCCTGGGCAGGAGCTGTGGTCCATCAGTGGAATGACCCCCTTGGTTCAGATACATTTTATTAGTTAGGAAATATGGGAGGTGGCTTATAACCCTCCCCCACCCAACCACCCACCCACCCACCCCTCCACATCCTCTCCCCCTCAGCCGGAGGTAGAAAGCTGTCAGTGAGTTACTTTCAGGCAGATCAATCCTGTTTCCACTCAGCCGGGCAGCCCTAGTGACGGGCAGGCAACGACCCAGATCCCCATTAACAAATGTCTCTAATCCAGCAGGATAAAAACAGTTCTTTAGGCTTTTAAACCACAGTTTCCATTCCCATTTATGTCTCCATAGCATTGGATCCCCAGAGAAGACGCACTTCTTTCATCATTTCCCTATCGTGACTTTTCTGTTCGTAGGAAGGCAGTAGGGGAGATCAATATGTGGGGACAAACACCCTTTTGATTTTTAATTAGGAGCAGCCCATTTGTCACACGCTGGGCAGCGATCGTTCTGCAGGGGAAAGACTGGACCCACATCTGGGCGGATGGGATCAAGGTAGAAGGCACAGCCTTGGGAGGACAGATCACTAACACAGGACGGATACGTAGAAGATATAGAGTGGGGATATTTAGGAAAGTGTTCACAAGCATTTTCTTATGCCTGCTGTTTTAAAGAAAATTGCAATTCAAATAATGCTGCCTAACAGGTAGTGAACTTGGTCATGGTAATAGAGCTTCATAGAACTTTATCCCTGAAGGGAAATTCTAATGAGATGACGTACAGACTGGTCTCAAATTCAAGAATAAACAAAAAGGAAAAAAAGACAAACGGCAAAGATCAATTTGATAAGGTTAGAACGTTCTAGCATGGCACAAGTAGGTCAGCCCAAACAAACTAGGTTCCCCGTCAGCCAGATCAGCCTGTTCACCATTGTTGAGACACTTACATTAAACAACACTCTCTAGTATACATCTAAACTTCCTATTGTGTTTGAGTTTGGGAAAGTTGTTTTCAGAGTAAAAAATTTTTTATTTGTTTTTTGTCATTTATTTTCTTTAAGCCAACGGCCAAACATGGCCTAATGTTTCACGGAGCACACACCTGTGACATCTAATATAATTAGGGTTAAGAACTACGGAGTCTTCAGTTTGCTTTCATTGACACAATGGACTCTTCCTGTCTTATGAGAGAATGTGGAAACAACTTCAGGATACTTAAGTCAGCAAAGGACCAGCCATCTTTGACTACAATTAAAAACAAGGGATGAGTAGAGGACTTTCATTAGGTGTACACCTGCAAAGGAATGACAGCCTGCTGACCCATGAATCATTCCTACAACATGCTGGATTTATCAGCAATGCATCTGAAACGTACTAAAAAAGTAAATGGGAAAACTTCAAGGAAATCTGTGGTCGAATGTTGATTACTGTCACACCCAATACAATGAAATACAGCAGTGGTCTTCAGGGTCCACTTGACTATCCTGTTCTAGATGTACTCCACTACAGACTTAAATGGTTATCAGGCTTGTGCAGCTTGATAATGACCATTTGAACCAGGTGTGTTGAAGCAGGGAGGTGGGCCCTGAGGACCAGAGTGAAACACCATGGTCCAGAATGAAAAGATTGATATGGTATAACTGCAATAAAATACTTTAGTTTTTTTGACCAGTCAGTTGACAAGACATTCAAACACGCAAGGCAAATGTTTTTTTACACCGAAAACCTTTATTTATCATCTATCTGTTTATGCGGTCTTGGTAGCCCTGGAGCGCTTCTTCTTGACCACCACAGGCTTCTGGCTCTTCAGGATGGCACTGGCACGACGCAGGGCGGCCTGGTGGAACGAAACAAAGCACACCAGTCAACAGACAGTTCATTTTCACCCAGTGTTTAAGTTTGCATTTATGAAATCTAAAAGGTTAGGAGCCATCCAATGAGGAGCCATCGGATGAGTCACAATGCTCAGTGAGTCACGGCCTGCGGTGTGCTTCTGAGTGGCCTTCATCCTTGCCCAAACTGGGAAATGAACAACACTTGGGACCTGGAGGAAAGGACAGGAAGTGAGCTCACCATGCGCAGGTCCTTCCTGTAGTTGTTCTTGCGAATTATATGCCTGAGGCTGCTCAGGGTGGCCCGGGAGTTCTTGTTGATGGTGATCTTCTCGTACGAGCTGACAGGTTTACGCTGACCTGAGGGAAATCAATAAAAATAAGAGGAAAACAGCACTGTACACTTTGCATAATGAATAATGACCCAAGCCCAACTGTGAAAATCAGTGGCAAAATACAAATTACTATAGCCAATATATTCATGTAGTGCTTCTAGCTAAAATCACACAAAATAAGTGATAATCTGAACATATTGGCCCCTACAATGACAACATAACAGTAAACACAGGGTTTAGGGGAAGCTCCCGTTTACCTGCACGCTTCTTCAGCACCACCACCACACCCTTGCCGTCTGCGGCAGGCTGCACGCCCACGGTCTTCCTGTGCACCAGCCCATTGAAGCGGAACGAGTTCTTGGACTTCAGGTTGTTGGGCTCCTGGAGACCATGAGATGACGGCATCATACACAGTCCACAAAGCATCAGCACTTCACTTATCACTCAGATGTGGGTCATTTAGGCCCCTCAATCAGTGCAAACGTTACTTTTATCAATAGTATTGATCAATTTGAGGCAACAAACTCATGCATTAGCTGACGTGGGTTTGTGTTAAAAGCGTAAGTTATTTAGCGATATTCCATGGTATTCCATCAGGAACTGCTCCAGCTATAATATAACATACTATAATATGGTCATCCGGCTCTTGAGGCCGTCAGAAGCGATATTGTAGTACTGTACTCACGGTACTGTAGGTCTGTCCGTTCCTCTTGATGAGGAAGCTGGAGCAGTTCCTGATGACCATCCACTGCAGATGAGCAGACATGTTGGCAAACCTGGAAGGAACACGAGAACGTGTCAGTACACAAAACAGTGACAGACCACTGAGGCAATTATGATATGTAGGCCTATCTCTACAAAAAATAGGTGACCAGTCTTCGAAAGCGTAATTTACAGAGAAACCAACCTAGCTAGGTTAAATTTTAATTCGCCTGGCCAGTTAGCTCTAGCTAGTTAGCTCTAGCTAGTTTAGCGTACCTGCAACGTTAGCAAGCAAGCTAGCTAAAAAATGAGTGTTTTTAGTTATTGAAGTTAAAATTGATTCTTATCCTGTTTTAAAGGTGGTTATAACAGAATAATTATTATATGATTATATAATAAGCAGTCAGACAGCCACTTGGTTACAAGGCAACCCATTCTGAACTAAACCCAAGTACAGAACCCGCTACAGAAACAAGTCTTCGGTAATGACAGAGGCCTAAAGTTGGTAGGCATTGATCTTCATTACACGTAATTACAGACTCAAAACAGTGGGTAAACTACTATACAGGATGCACAAGGATAAGCTTTATTAATTTGGTATGTGTTGGCCGAAATAGATTTGACCAAAACGTGTAATTCGAAATATTAATTTTCGAAAGTCTAGCACAAGGCTCGACCACGTTACCTTTCAGCGGAGGAAGAGGATAGAAAAGGGCGGAAGCCGGTTTACAGTGACTATTTCACAGATCCCTGCGCTTAAAAAAAAGAAGAGTTTGTAACTTGTAACTATCAGAGCAACATCGTTTGAAAATGCAATGTCCGTTTTGTTATACTTTGTTAATCTTCTATTAATTTTATCAATAAATTAATTTTGAAATGCGTATTTCAATTGTGCACTACTTATCAGCTTCACTTCGGAAGAATACAACCATATTACGCTCTGTAGCAGTAGCTCGTCATTGCTTGTCGTAATCATCCTGCGTCCTTCTGTTTACATGTCTGTAACCTGCTGTTCTATCTAAGGTAATATACCATTAATAAAAATAAAAAATATATAGAAACTGATATCAAAAGAACTTGTGCGACCACTCCCATAGAGCTGTATTGCTGTAAGAAATTAAACAAGCTCTAAATGTTTGGGTGCCTTTCCGCGCTGTACACATCATTACTTGCACTTGTCTGGAGAGGATGCTGCGGTAGAAGAGCCGACCATGGACGAAGGGGATGATCTTGAAGTCCTTGGTGAACAGCTGTATGATCTGATTTACCACAGACACGCAGAGATGGCGGGGAAGCTCACAGGTGAGAAGGTGACTGAAGAGGAAATCACTCTGGATGTCACACAGCCAAAAGAATGGACGATACACCAAAACTAAAACTATGCATTTGCAGTCACCATCTACCTCTGCCACTTAAGTGGTCTTATGATGTGAATGTAACCAGTCAGTAACCCCCAAAGGAAACCACACAGAAACCACACAGACAGACAGCTTTAGGTTGTGTTGTTCGGTTGCAGGCATGTTGCTAGAGCTTCCTGGTCCCGTGCTGAGCCAGATGCTACAGGATGAGGCTATGCTGACAGAAGCTCTTGAGAAAGCATTGAGAGCATTGCAGCTTCCCCAGGGAACCAGGTCAGAGACCCCATCCAGTGTCACAGCGGTCATGTGATTAACAACCGATTGTTTTCATACTGTCTCACTCACAGAATGTGCTGTTGAACCGTGTTAAATGAAATGGAACAATAATATATGCATTCGATCTGGGACGGGATCTTGGTTCTTCTTTCACTTCTTCTATCATTGTTTCTCTCTGTCTGTTTCAAGCAGGAACGAGGCGTCTAAAGATGATGACGAGGTGTCTGCATCCTCGGACTCGCTGGGAGAACAGCTATTTGAGCTAGTGGATATTTACAACACTGGCCAAACACAAAAAATCACTGGTAAACTATCAATGCAATGCGAGTGCAATGCCTCAATAAATCCCCCGGAGAATCAGTCCAACTAATGATTTCTGACAATTGGCCAACCATTGCATACAACTGTGTGTACAGAAAGACAATTACCATACACAGATGTCATGATGTAGAGTGATGTAGCGTAAACTGTTATCAGATATCCTGATTTGACATATGGCATTTATTACTGTGTGGATGGATATCACGATGGAGAACAGGATATCTCGTGTGCCCCCGTGTGCAGGGATGTTGCTGGAGCAACACAAGGAGGCCGTGTTGGCCCTCCTGGAGGAGCCCTCCCTCCTGGAGGAGCAGGTCAACCGGGCCATGAAGACTCTGCAGGAGTGAGTGACATCATCCTCCTCCTTTATTACAGGCTAGCACCTTGGTGTTATTATATGTTAACTCCTGGAGACTATCAGGGTGATTTCTCAATCAGCACCTTTAATGCAGCACATCACTCAGAAAATGATGCATCAACATTATCATATGCTAACATCAGGGGTTCAACATCGTCATGCATTATCGCCAGGAGACGCTTCATTCTACAGTACCTTAGAGAGATTCCATTGCATCACATAGTTTCTTTGCCGGTCACCGTTTTATATTGACTCATTTTCCATATTAGTGTTCCAGGAAGCCAGTTATTATACATAGAAGTTATTATATAGGTCAAGTGGTGATTTTGTTCATGCACTGTTTCAGGCAGAAGGGAGAAGGGATGGACGTGAGTGACTCGTCGGATGCTGATGACATCGACAGGCTGGGAGAGAAGCTGTTCTCCCTGGTGGAGAAGATTGATGCGGCACACGCTAATGACATCACTGGTACTCGCGTAGCTTTCCTACTTACGATGGGCTAGTGTTCATGCTGCGTGTGTGAACCATGATAACTGGCAGGAGATGTCTTCAGTGACGGTAACATCAGTTCCAGTGTCAGAGGATGTATTAAGTATAGATATATACATATGTATATATTGTTTCTGTTGCATGGTTTTTAAATGGTTCTGGTTTCAACTCTAGTGAATCCTTTTGTATGTACTTAGCATTCTCCTCCTGGCTGTCCTGTGCTTGTTCAGGCATGCTTCTGGAGGTGGACCCTGAGACCCTCCGGGAGATGATCAGCAATCAGCCCATGCTGGAAGCAGCTGTTCAGAAGGCACAAGCTGCACTGGTAACTCTAAATTGCAACATCAGAACTATCTGTCTACAATAGATGAGTGTCCGTGATATATAACCCCCTGTTTGTATCTTCCTGACAGGCAAACACATGGAGCAAATAGCATGATGTTCCAAACAGCAAATGAATGTCACTTGTCCTGGCTATTCTGGTTGTGAACTGGAAGATACTGTGTTCAGTGAACACAGCATGTACTTTCCTTTTCCCCACACATGCACTGATGCGTGAGAACTAGAGGGATGCTAGTTACCTATAAGGACCATCGTTCTGTTTGTGTTGTGACCCACGTCTGAGTTAAATTCTGGGGGACGGAATATCACGTGTCAATTTCCCGAGCCATGAAAGTGGAACTGTGAACTTGTGAAATGAGGCTTGACCGAAGCATACCGTGCAATGTGGAATAAATCATTACAGCGTTTGAAATGGACACGGAGAAGAGGACCGTGTCCAGGCAGCAACATACTTGTTTCCATGTTAGCATTCATACTTAACATTTGAGAGTCGTATTATTTAGTTTAAACTGAGATCATTATCAGGCAATGATGTAAAATAAATGCTATACATATTCTATATTAACACGAACAATGTATTGCCAACTGTGTAAGTGTAATCAGTTCCATTATGTTGCTTCCTAAAACAGATAATGACACAACCAAGACACACAGTGTTTCTTTCAAAGTGCTAAAGAGCGCAAAAATATCTTTATTACCATGTTTTTTTTTGTCAATAATTTTACAAGGGTGCATTCTAAACACAAGAGGATAAATCACTATTTTTCTCCAAACATTAGGGGACCTTTGGAAATCACTCTGGTGGTCTCTAAACAGAAACATAACCGATGAGGAGCAGGGATTCTAAGTAACACAAAATAATGAAGAAAAAAAACAAAACAAAAAACAGTCAGCCATTGAAAATTAAAGTGAGATGGCAGTTTCAGTTCTATTAGTTTTCATTTCACATCTCATAACTGGCAATTTCCAAATGCAGAAGCCGTCAGTACAAATGATCAGAAAGTGAATTCAGGTATATTATCTATCATGAGTCTAATCTGTACTTCAAAGCTAAATCGGGAAGAAAATTAGTTGCTCTCCACACACGTTAAATTGACTACAGCTTATAAATACAATCAATCAGATATACAAATATTTGGATAGATTTATTGTGAATCACATTTAAAAATGGTTGCCTCAGTCCTGAATCCTGCGGTCGCAAAGGTCACTCCTAAGTTCCTGACGCTCTGAATGGGGAAAGTAAAAGATGGGGGAGACACAGAGCCTGGCTTAGAGGCTTGACTGGCATGGTGCTGACACATGGGCAGGAAACATTAAATAAATATAAAAAAAAAATAACATTCACGCCAAATGGTCTACCGTTCTTGGAAGGGCTGAGGCCTGTCAGTGCCCCCTGGTGTCTGGGTGCATAACTGCTCCAGGCCAGCCCTCTGGAGCACTACTGTTATGATGAGGGGACTGAGGAGAAGAGAACCCAGCACACACACACAGCACACACACACACACACACACACAACACAAGCCACCTCCAGTCTCTCGAGAACCACCAAGTAGCCACACACATTCTACACACACACACACACACTATGAAGATGTGCCCGTATTCTCTTCCTCTTCCCAAATGCTCAGATCACCAGATGGACCTGAAGCACACTGTGGGGATGATGAAACCAAACCAACAGGTGAGGTCTGTCAGCTCCAGTGTTTAGAGATGGGAGGTGTGTTAGGGGGGGGGGCCTCTGTTAGGGGGCGGGGCCTGTGTCAGAGCTCATCGTACCATCTCTGTACGACCGCCACCTCTGTCGAGCACGGAGCACCCCGTCGTCACGTCCACGAGGGTTTTCACGATGAAGGCGTCCATGGGTAAGCCTGTCTTGTGTGTGACACAAGTTAGTCTGGATACGGGAGGAAAAAGAAGCCCTTCATGAACTAAGGTTGCCTGCAAAATAAATCAATCGAGGAAAAAAATGTCTCAACACCCGACGAAAACTAGAGGCTGAGAGACGAGATGAACGAGTGGTTGGATGAGGGCCGTCACGCAGGTTGCCGTGGGGCTGGACGAGGGGCGAGGAGGTCCTTCCTTCAGTGAGGGCAGTGTGCGTTGGCCGTTCCTGGGGTTGCCGCGACAACCTGTTGAGTCTGTTCCCGAGCTGCTGTGTCGGTTGGGATGGGATGACTACTTCAGTGTTGGGTACTCTCTCTGACCTCCCAGACGACCCAACCTCTGCCTCCCTGCGCCCGACGGCGCGCTGGCCTGGAGGATGGGGGGGAGGTGAGAGAGGAGAAAACAATGAATGAATGACGAGCAGTAGGGGACGCACCAATGAAATGTCAGATTACTATTACAATTGTGGTGTCTTTGATATATGTCTTACATTATAAAAAACATGAATTTGTAAAGGAGTCATAGATGATGCATCGGCTATGTAGCCGGGTTTTACTTTGCGTGAATT
Organism: Hypomesus nipponensis; assembly: GCF_054491055.1. Lineage (NCBI taxonomy): Eukaryota > Metazoa > Chordata > Actinopteri > Osmeriformes > Osmeridae > Hypomesus > Hypomesus nipponensis. Next base: position 5,900,506 of record NC_140382.1, on the reverse strand, counting down.
CATAATATTTTTTTTTTAAACAATGTTAAATTGTTGCAGGGTGAAGGTCCTCATTCAGAAATGACCATCAAACTCTTACCTGTGCAAACTGGGCGGGGTTATAGAAGGTCACGCCTCCAGAGGGAGGAGCTCCTTGGGCAGGGGGTGCCTGAATGGAGCAATAACAATCGAGTTACAATGGCAACTGTGGTGTAATGAACTTCCCCCTCTCTGTGGGCTGTGAGCTGTGTGTGTCAGAGTTTAAGACCCAGATATGCCTCTCCACATCATCATACAGAGAAGAGGTGGAGCCTCTTCAACCACCATTCTGATGTGATGTCACAATGCACATGATGACATCATCCTGCTAGACACCCAGGATTGGGGGCTGACGGGGAACAGAAGAGGCAACATAGCGACACCCCCCCCCTGGTGTTAATAAGCATGCATAGCATGGAGGGTTAATATGTTGCCATGGGAACAGTCCAGGTAGGGGGGGTGCCTGTCTCCAGCATGGCTCCCACTTTCATTTTGGATCAAAGGACGAACGCAGCCAATGATATCAATTCTAGTAAATGGTGGCATCTCTTACTGGAGAAAGTGCCCCCTGCAGAGCGGGACCATGCCTTCACATCCCACCTGCAACAGGCCTTACTCTGCTCCTATAAGAGGATGACTGTGCTCAAATCAGAGGGCTGGGTTGGTTTAAAAAACAAAAAAAACAACTGTGAGAGCTGTTGTGCTGGAGACAGACAGATTGGCATGGCAGAGAGGAGAGGGAGATGCAGGCATTTTGGTGTGTGTGCGTATGTGTGGTTTGTGTGTGTGTGGGGTGTCAGGTGGTGAGGCGAGCCATGAGATGAGCTGGGGGGGTAGAGAGTGAGCTGGGGGGGGGTAGAGAGTGAGCTGGGGGGGGGGGGGTAGAGAGTGAGCTGGGGGGTGGGGGGTAGAGAGTGAGCTGGGGGGGTAGAGAGTGAGCTGGGGGGGGTAGAGAGTGAGCTGGGGGGTAGAGAGTGAGCTGGGGGGGTAGAGAGTGAGCTGGGGGGTAGAGAGTGAGCTGGGGGGGGTAGAGAGTGAGCTGGGGGGTAGAGAGTGAGCTGGGGGGGGGGGGGGTAGAGAGTGAGCGGGGGGGTGGTAGAGAGTGAGCTGGGGGGTAGAGAGTGAGCTGGGGGGGGGGGGGGGTAGAGAGTGAGCTGGGGGGGGGGTAGAGAGTGAGCTGGGGGGGGGGGGGGTAGAGAGTGAGCTGGGGGGGGGTAGAGAGTGAGCTGCGGGGGTAGAGAGTGAGCTGGGTGGGTAGAGAGTGAGCTGGGGGGGGGGGGTAGAGAGTGAGCTGGGGTGCGGCAGGTGTGGTGGAGGGGGGGGGGGGGCGGGCGTGTTGGACGCCCAAGCTAGAGGTACCTGGTTTAAATGCTGACTCACTTCTCGTGATAAAGAACTCATTGAGCTAGAGCGTGAGAGCTGAGGACAGCGGAGAGGAGAGAGACAGGACGGGACACACACAACCAAACACCCAGATTAATCATCCCATGAGGCAGATTATACCCTCCGCCACCACACTTAACTCAGATGAAACCACCCACATTAGAGAGGATCAAACAGCAGCATGTGTGTCATTTTAGCGTGGGATTGAGACCCTATGAGGCTGACAGCCAGTGGGATGTGATCCTGAGGAGTTTGAGTGGTTATGAGGCACAAATCTGACATGCATACTCACTCACACACACACACACACTCTTATTCTCACTGATGGCTGTTAGCAGTGGAGCATCATGTTGGAATGAGAGCATGAGGGTGAATGGTGGAGCAGCCAACTACAGGGGTCCATACTGAGAGGTTAAAGGTCGTCCTACCTCCCCTGACCGTGTTCCTTCAAGCATGGGCGGCCCCTCTGGACCCGGGGGCAACAGCGTGGGGTTGAACATCTGGAGGTGAACAAAACCAATCCAACATCATCAGTTCTGACAATTGAGCTACTGTCGCCAGACGTCATGGGCTGGTATTCCCTCAACTAAAAGAATGGATAACTATGATTTGATTTGATATAAGATAAAAGATAGTGTGTGTGTGTGTGTGTGCTACCTGAGGGACAGCACTGGGGTTGGGAGCTCCCTGCTCCTGACTCGCCCCCATCTCTGGGACACTGCCCTCCATCGGCTGCTGCTCCTCTGAAGCTGAGAGAGAGAGAGACATGGACAAAGAGTGAGAGAGAGAGTCATGTACAAAGAGTGAGACAGAGTGAGAGTGAGAGAGAGAGAGAGAGAGGGCATTAGGGAGAGAGCATGAGGTCATAACAGCCGATCTGTCCATCGGCTGGTGCAGGCCGGCTCTGTTTACACGCTCACACCCACAGCTACAAGGCGTGCCTACCTGCTCCAGGCACAAACAGGTTGGCTGGCATGGGCATGGGCGCCAGGGGGGCAAAGAGGTCGGCCGGGGCAGGAATGGAGCCTCCGGGCTTGGGGCCGGATCTGCCTCCTGGGTTCATCACGTCCACGTAGCGGCTCTTAGTGCCTGAACAAGGGAGGGAGGGAGGAATCATTTGGAATTTTCTCATGATAAAACATCATCAAAAGTCCTCACTTCTGGTGTGTGTGTGTGTGTGTGTGTCACCTGCTCTCCTGGAGAACATGTTGACAGGTGGACCTCCACCGGGGGGGGCCCCGGGTCCCCCAGGAGGCCCGGCCATGGGCGCCATCTTGGGGAAGCCAGAAGGGGGGGGAGGTGGGGGCTTGCTCTGGAGGTGGACAAGGAGGAGGAAGCAAAGTGATATATACCCAGTGTCACAGACAGACAAAGGTGATGAGTTACTCTCCAAACGACTGCCACCAAGTTTGATTGGTGTCACAGTCGGCTCCGCCCACCTCCTCAAACACACGTGTGCCGTATGAAACCCACCTCCTCCTCAGGTTCCTCCATGTTCACCCACTTCTGCTTGTCCTCGTCCCAAACGATCTGAGAGAACACACACACACACCACACACACACGCCGAGTCAGGGACTGAGCCACAGAAGCAGAGCGGTGACCTCAGACAGTGACAGCAGTACAGGAGGACCCTGATCCTGGGTCAGCAGAGGTGTGGGATGGTTCAGGACTCACAGACTTGTTCTTGTCATCCGGCAGGTGGGCCTCATTCTTCCCTTTCCTATAGAGCCAGTTGAGCCAGCCACCACCTCCACCACCACCTCCTCCCTGCCAGAGGGAGGGAGGGACACAGACAGAGAGAGAGATGGAGAAATAGAGAGCAAGAAAACAAGGGAAGGATGGAAGAACGAAGGAGGTGGGACAGAGAGAAGGATGGAGAGACAGAGACAAAGACAGAGGAGAGATTAAACCTCATTGAAGAGAGCCTCTCGGAAGCGAGTCTGTCTGTGTACGGAGGAGGGCGTCTGTACGTGCGCGCGCACACCTTTTTGGGCGAGTCCTTCTTGGGCTTCTTGGGTTCCACCTTGCGGGGCTGCTCCGGGATGGAGGGAGGGGGGGGGGACGACTGCTTGACGGCCGAGTTGCTCCTCTCTCGGCCCCCCGAGTGAGTGGAGGACTCGGAGACGGTGCGAGAACGCCGCCCTGGGGGGCCCTGGGGGGGGGGGGGGCCAGGAGAGGTGCGGGTACGTTAGAGGACGGGTGGGGCAGAGACAGAGAGAGGTCCATAGGGACCAGGCTGACAGGTGGGACCTACCATGTGCATTGAGGACTGTGAAGTCGCCCTGGACCTCCTCCCCTGAACACACACACACACACACACACACACACAGCGTTAGAGCAAACACACAAACACAGAGTAGAGACCGAGAGAGGGCACACCGAGTCATCCACTGACCATGTGAGCCATCTGGTCGTAGAAGTCCATCTGAGGGGTGAAGTTGTTCCTGACGGGGGAGGCCGGCACGGGGCAGGGCTGCTGCAGGTCCTGGGGGAGGGGCATGGACGGCTCTCCAGGGTACATGTGAGGAGGGGGCATGTGCTGGGGGGGGATCTGAGGCTGCTGCTGCTGCGGAGGGGGGGGAGGGGCCTGCTGCATCTGGGTGGGCGGGGGCTGACCCATCTGGGGGGGTCCCATCTGCTGCCCGGGGTACATCTCTGATTGGTCGGGGGGCGGGTGCTGCTGGGGGGGCAGGTGCTGCTGGGGGGGCGGGTGCTGCTGGGGGGGCGGGTGCTGCTGGGGGGGCAGGTGCTGCTGGGGGGGCAGGTGCTGCTGGGGGGACGGTTGGTGCTGGTAGGGGGCTGCAAAGCCGTGAGCTTGTGGAGGGTAGCCCGGGATGGGGATGGGACCCGATGGGCCAGGGAGGGAGGGGGCAGCCGGGTACAGCTGGATCCCCTCGCCGGAGGACTGAGGCTGGGAGATCATGCCATCCTGGAGGATGTTAGGGGGAGCTGGAAGACAACACAGAGCCGGGTGAGATGGGTGTGGAGTTGTTATTGTACTGAAGTGTTTGACATGGAAACATGTTTGCGTGTCTCTCTCTCTCTCCCCTGTGTGGGCGCACACCTGGAGGCATCAGCTGCACACCTTGGGCAGGCGGCCCGGGTAGCAGCGATGACATCAGAGGGTTGTTTGGGGTGGGGCCATCCATCTCTAGGGGTGGGGCATACGCCTCTGAAGGGCTGGCCTGGTCCAACTCAGAGCTGGGGGTGCTGCAGTCATACGGCTGAGGAGTGGCCCTGTCTGCGTTGTAGGCTATCACCCCCGTCTGGGAACAGAATGAAACAGTCACACCAGGGTTCTCTCTCTCTCACTCTCTGTGTGTGTGTGTGTGTGTGTGTGTGTGTCCCTCTCCTTACCCTGATCTGTCCATCCAGCTGTCGGAGATGAATGAGCCAGTCTGGCTCGTTGAAGAGCTCCTGCTCTGGTCTCTCCTTCAGCTGGGGGTCGAAGAACCGCAGCCTCTCAGACATCTGCAATCAACACCAGAGACATGGATCAGACCCTGCATCCTTTCTCCCAGTCAGACAGGGTCTGTCAGTCAGACAGGGTCTGTCAGTCAGACAGGGTCTGTCAGTCAGACAGGGTCTGTCAGTCAGACAGGGTCTGTCAATCAGACAGGGTCTGTCAGTCAGACAGGGTCTGTCAATCAGACAGGGTCTGTCAGTCAGACAGGGTCTGTCAGTCAGACAGGGTCTGTCAATCAGACAGGGTCTGTCAGTCAGACAGGGTCTGTCAGTCAGACAGGGTCTGTCAATCAGACAGGGTCTGTCAGTCAGACAGGGTCTGTCAGTCAGACAGGGTCTGTCAGTCAGACAGGGTCTGTCAATCAGACAGGGTCTGTCAGTCAGACAGGGTCTGTCAGTCAGACAGGGTCTGTCAGTCAGACAGGGTCTCGGCTGCCCTCAGAATGAAGACACAGAGGGGAAGGAAGTAGCTAAATGAGTGTTTCTCAGACATGAGTCAGTACTGCATGTGCATTTGTGTACAACTGTTTGTTGCTGTTAGCGACACAGTGTGTGTGTGTCTGTAGGCAATAATGTGTTAAACTGCATACCTGTGCATATGATCCTGTGTATGTGTGTGTCTGCATGTTGAAGAGGTCTGTCATGAACCACTGATCAATTAACAGTGATTATAGATAACAAATGATTACTATATCACTCTTACACATCCTGTTACAACAGTTCATGTGGTCATGACTTGTACATGTCCTTGTCTAAAAAGCAGAATTGCAGCCTGCAGCTCATGGAACAAAAGGAAACCGCAAGCTTGCTTTCACTGTGCTCAGACAAACCACCTTATCCTTGTGTCACTAGACTTACTGTAGAGGACAAACATTTAGTATGCCTTCCTATCATTGTGTCTATGAATGATGTAGCTTGTATCATTTATATGTATCACTTGCATCATCTGATTGATCCCAAAGTTTGTTTACACCCGTAGAGTCACATGTTGGTCCTTGATCAAATGGGGCTAAAGACTGTCTGGGTATACCAGCTCACTGATGTAAGGTCAAGATATCCCAGACTGCTTTATGCCATGCAACTCTGTACAGTGAAATGGGAAAGGAGAAGTGAACAGTTATGCTCCTACTGACCACCGGTTGAATAAAATGATTTCTGCTATGCTGGCTGAAATCATGCTACCCCTGACTTGGTTTCTAGGGGAAGAGTAAAAACTCCCTAAATGTGATACTATATAACCTGCTCATCATTCTGTGTTCATTGTCCAAACCTTTGAGATACTCAATGTGGACCAGACATTTGGACCTTGCCGATCTGGAATAAATACTTTGATTTCTTGAACTTTGGTAATTGGCTTGACTGACTTGGTAACTTTTTGGTAATTAAAAGGTACAAAGTACGGACTTGTGTCCATGAGTGTGTGTGTACATGAGTGTGTGAGTGTGTGTGTGTGTGTGTGTGTGTGTGAGTGTGTGTGTGCAGCACCTGTATGAGCTGGCTGATGAACACTGGGGAGTGGTAGGAGGGCTGCATGAGCACGCTCCGGGAGATGACCTCACAGTAGTGGAAGGCCTGGGCACACAGCCCAGCCTCCGCCAGCCGACACGCATACACCAGCTTGAACACCTGGAGAGGAGGAGGAGGAGGGAGGATGGAGGACAGAGGATGGAGGAGGAGGAGAGAGGATGGAGGAGGAGGAGGGAGGATGGAGGACAGAGGATGGAGGATGGAGGACAGAGGATGGAGGAGGAGGAGAGAGGATGGAGGAGGAGGAGGGAGGATGGAGGACAGAGGATGGAGGACAGAGGATGGAGGAGGAGGAGAGAGGAGGAGGACAGAGGATGGAGGAGGAGGAGGGAGGATGGAGGACAGAGGATGGAGGAGGAGGACAGAGGATGGAGGACAGAGGATGGAGGAGGAGGACAGAGGATGGAGGAACAGAGAGGTTGGAGGAGGAGGAGAGAGGATGGAGGGAAGGGAGGAGGAGGAGAGGATGGAGGAGGAGAGAGGATGGAGGGAAGGGAGTAAGAGGAGGAGAGAGGAAACAATGAACCACCAAACCAAAAAACAATCCTCTGTATTCTCCTCAAGGGTGCATTTCAAATCCCCCAAAAGGGTGCACTTGGTTTTGGAGTCGGACCTGGAAGTTGGGCAGAGAGACGGGCTGGGAGCCCAGAGACTGGGCGTACTCGTAGGACTCCGTCCTCTGGATGGCCTCGTTGGTGGCAAACTGGTAGAAGGACAGGCTGGGGGAGAGAAGCAACCGTCACATGTCAAGAATCCTTGACGTGTTGTGTTCCTGATTCTGGAACCTGCCTGCCTGAGGGGTGGGTCTCTTGAAAATATATAGTGTGACTGACCTGTGGTTGGATCCGACCAGCACCATCTTGGTGCTCTTCTTGGTGAACACGCCTAGCCCCACCTGGGCCATCAGGTAGCAGAAGTGAGCCGCATCAAACAGACCCTTGGAGGCTAGAGCGCAAACACACACACCATAGAAAATGCATTCTTATTAATATAGTGATGATAAAACTGAACCCTGTTCTTGTTATAGTGTGCGTGTGTGTTTTACCCAGAGTGTCTCCCATGGTGGTGATGGTGCGCGTGTCCAGGTCCAGGGTGTGCGTGAGGTTAGACAGCACCATGGCCAGATGAGGGCGCCAGTCGCCCCACTTCTCATCCCCACAACACTGGTGGAGAGAAAGAGTACGCAGGCGAGAGACACAGAGAGAGAGACACAGAGAGAGAGAGAGGGACAGAGACAGAGAGACAGAGAGAGAGAGAGAGGGACAGAGACAGAGAGACAGAGAGAGAGAGAGAGAGAGAGAGAGACACAGAGAGAGAGAGAGAGAGAGAGAGAGAGAGAGACACAGAGAGAGAGAGAGAGAGAGAGAGAGACACAGAGAGAGAGAGAGAGAGAGAGAGGGACAGAGACAGAGAGACAGCGAGAGACAGATACAGAGACAGAGAGAGAGACGGCTTTAGTGCTTTAAAATAATCCATAAAATTGATGCTAAATGATCATTGTCTTAAATAAGAGATGAGGGAAAAGGGCACTTTGCTGGACATGGAAATACAAACACACACACACACACAGCTGTGCTCACCGTGGCAGAGGCGGGCATCCTCCCAGACATGAGCTGGTAGACGGTCTGGAGAGGGTCGTTGATCGGCAGGCTGTTGGCAAACCTAGGAGCCACAAAGTGTTACCTCTACCCAGAAACCTCTCTTACACTTCCAGCACACCGCACACACTTCCAACACAATCACACATGAGCACATTCAGCTTCATACAAACGCTTTCAGCCAGAACCCCAGTTCCTTCAATTTAGGGACTCATTTAAGTTAATATGACAAGTATAGGCATTACATCTTTTAGTTGGGAAAGGTATAGCTCAGAGGTTAAGCATTTGACTGCAGATCCAGAGATGGCAGGTTCAAATCCACACCTGTAAGCTGCTTTGGATGAAAGGGTCTGCTTGATAACTACAGCATTATGATATTATTATCTTACAAGCTGATCCATAGCTAGGAGTCCACAGTAGCCCTGTCGGGGCCGTCCCACTCCCTTACCTGGTCATGACGCGGGCGTGGGTCCTGCTGTCCATCTTACTGGCTAACAGCAGGGCGTGGCCCCACAGGCCCACCTTCATAGCTGCCTCCAGGGCATCCTGCAGGACCAGCATAGCGAGGGTTAACACACACACACACACAAATCATACACTCACAGCCATACAAGAATCATACCAAGAGGGAACACACACACACACTAATCAAACGTCTCTCCCTCTGACCAACAGCATTCATCCCAGCAGCTACGACACAGAAGCCCATGGTCTTGCCTTCTTGCGTCCGAACAGCAGCAGCTCCCTGAAGCGCTCCGTCTCCTTGCCAACGTTCTCCGGGACGGTCATGAAGGTGTCCGACAGCAGCGACAGAGGCCCCGCCCCCGGCTCCTCCTCGGCGCGCGCCAGCGGCTCGTTGTTGAAGTCGATCAGGTTGGCCTCGTTGGGAGACTTCCCCGGCAACCAGACGGAGCGGTGCTCCTTCAGCAGCAGGTCAGCGATGTCTGTTCCCACCACGGTCTGAGGTACGAGACACGGGACACACACACACACGCGCGTTGAGGCAACACACACAATCCTAAACACCATCTCTGACCGCCCCCACCCCCCCTACTCCAATATATTACGAAACTCCTGCAACAAACACACACCCCGTTCTGCCGACAGAGCAGCACTATGAAGTCCCACAGCAGGCAGGCCGAGTCCTTGTCCACCAGGTCGTTGCTACGGGAACACTCCATCGCCTTGTTGTGGGCGAACTTGATGACGTCCACCTTGTGGGTCTCCTCCCTGGAGGGGAGGATGAATCAACTATTTATTCGATGTGTTCAGGATGTGAGATGAATCTCAATTGCAACAAAATATCAGCACCATTATCCAAAAGATTGTCATTTTGAATATTTATGTCAGATTAAATTGAGGGGGATTATATGGGATTGAGTCAGCCACTTGACGTCATGGTAACCAAATGGGACAGATTAGCGTTAACGGTCTTGTGACGCAGGACTGGCGTTGAATTTGGCACTAAAGAGGGTGACGGGTTAAAGGTCATACCTGACCAGAGGACCAGGGAAGGTGCGCAGCTCAGCCTGGTCTGGGGTGTCCTGCAGCATGGTCTGAGGACAGAGGAGAGAGAGAAGGGTCAGATCCAGGGTCAGATCCAGGGTCAGATCCAGGGTCAGATCCAGGGTCAGATCCAGGGTCAGATCCAGGGTCAGATCCAGGGTCAGATCCAGGGTCAGATCCAGGGTCAGATCCAGGGTCAGATCCAGGGTCAGATCCAGGGTCAGATCCAGACAGCATATTATGGGCTTCAGATGTCAATGGATGATCAAGATCAGTTAAGAACCCATTAGGACATGAATAATGAACTGAAAATAAGTGTCCACTCTTTCTACCTCGACATCCTCTTTCTCTCTCTTGGCCTCTCTCTCTCGCCTGCTCTCGATCTCTTCACACTTTACATCCCTACGTTGAAGCACGCAGCCCAAACTTCACACCTTGTTATCACATTCGCAGACACACTCGCGATGGGCAATCGATCTCAATCACCACAGCCAACGTTGGCCAACTCAACCACACAACTCGTTTTAGGCGATCGGTTCTCGTCAAACAGCTGGGTGCGCCGTTCGGTGTCTACGCTCAAGCCAATCAGAAGAGGGCTGTCATGGTCACCTCCATGTTGTGGATCTCCACCAGCGCTGGTTGGCCGGCGGAGGGGAGGTTGGGCAGGACCTGGATCAGCTGACCCCCGGGGCCGAAGCGGGCGCAGCGATGGGGTACGGAGTACTTCTCCGGAGTCACGGGGCGAGGGGGAGCTGAAGGGGGGAAAGGAGAGAGAGAACGAGTTGGGAGAGGGGGGATGAAGAGGGGGGGGGGGGAAGAAAAGAGAGGGGAGAGAGTGACACGGAAAGAGGACGGGGGGGGGAAATGGAGAAAAACCAGAGATGAACCGCGATCCCTGCATTTCCTCTCGTCAGCACAACAACATCAACACCCCTAAGAAGCCCCCGTTTCCTCCCCGGCTGCGTGGCGTCGTGTCCTTACGCTGCTCTGCGGCGGTCCAGGTGCCGTCCGCGGCGTAGTCGCCCGCGTAGGGGTACTGTCCGTAATTCTGTGTGGCGTCGGCCTGGTCCGGGTACTGGGCGTAGGAGTAGTCCGCAGCGAGGGTGGTGGAGGTGGCGTCGTAGGCTGCAGCCACCAGGTCTGGCTGGCTACGGTACACCTGGCTCTGGAGGCAGGGAGACCCGGGGGAGGGGTTACACACACACAGGCTCAGACACGCAATCTCTACATTCAAGACGAACCCAGGAATAGGACAGGATGGGTTGGAAAGCGATGGGCCCAATGATCCCATAGGGCACAAGCCAAACACACAGACACAGACACAGACAGACAGACCTGTTGGGATCGGGAGCTGAAGCTGCTGCGTCGGCTGTGGTGGCTGTGAGAGCTGTGGATGCTGTGGGCCGACTGCTCGCTGTGCAAACTGCGCCGGTCAAACTCCTCGCCGTAGGGGTCCCGCTGGCGGCGGTAGTCGTCGTCAAAGCTGGAGTCGTAACCGGGGTAGTAGCGCCACGGGTCGTCATAGCCCTCTCTCCTGCAGGACCAACGCACCCCAGTGGTTATGGCGAGGGTACAGAGCAAGAGAGCAGTGCAAACGAGAGGGAGAAACAGAGGATGGAGGGGAAAAAGAGCGAAAGAAAACTGGAGAAAAATAGCGAGGAAGAGAGAGAGAGAGAGAGAGAGAGAGAGAGAGAGAGAGAGAGAGAGAGAGAGAGAGAGAGTGAGTGAGTGTGTGTTTACCTGGCAGGGTACGACGGCTGCGGCGGCTGCGGCTGCAGTTGTTGCGGCGGCTGCAGCGGAGGCTGCGGCTGCAGCGGCGGCTGAGTCTGTTGGTAGTAGGGGTCTCTGGCCCTGTAGGCCTCTGGGTCGTAGTTGTACCAGTACGACTGGTCGTAGTAACCATGGTAACGGGGGTCGTACGCTCCAGCGGCGTTGTAGCCCTCCCACCTGCTGCGATCTGAGACGACACACAAACACGCGCAAACGCCAGATGGTCCAAGTTAGCACGTTCGCTACAATGCTGCGACGCAACAGTGGGACTCTTGTTACAATGTCATCGTGGTGGTGTTTCCTTCACCTCCATACTCGTACTGTTTCTTGTAGTACTCTGCATAGTAATCATCGTAGGCACTTCGGTTTGTTCTCTGATAGTCCTCAGGGTAACCTTGCCTGTGGAAAGCCAAGTATCAAAACATAAACGGAATGGAGCAGAGGGATTCATTTGCAAGCATCAACATATTGAATAATTGCAAAATGGAACACCAATTAACATTGGTGTTGTTGTAGCAGATGATCAGGTGGTGCTAGATCAGCGCTCCACTGACCGGGAGGAGGGTCTGTCTGAGTACTGGCTGGTCCTGGAGCTGGGCCGCTCCACCTGGGGCTCACGGTACGGGTACCCTGGGTCTCGGTAGGCTGGGTTGGGTCCCTCATACCTGGGGTAGCGAGGGTCCGCTCGCCTGTAAGGGTCGTCCTGACAGACAAAAAAAGTCTGAGTTTCAATTGCATCCTATTGACCGATGCTACGTGGTTGTGTCAGTAGATGCCGCTGCAAACACAGCCCCATAAACTTTACAAAGAATCGCAGAAACGATAACAGTGTGATTGGGTGAGGTCTCCAATACATACCGGGTAATACTGCTGTGCTCTGGGGTCCACAGGTGGGGGTGGGTACTGCCCTGGGGGATAGGGGGCTCTACCGTCTGGATACTCTGGATAGGTCCCCCCATAGTACCCTCCATACACCTGCCCAGGGACTGGAGGCAGGGGGCCATAGCCCTGCTGGCTCCCCAGGGAGGATGGCGGTCGAGGGGGATCGGTGGGGGCTGGCTGGGTGCCTGGCTGTGGAGGCCCTGGTTGTTGCTGGGGGATGACTGGAGGCACCTGTCCCGGAGGTCCAGGCGGGTAAGCAGCAGTGGTTGGAGGTACGCTCCCCACAGGAGGCCCCTGTGCTGGGGGTGGGTGCTGCCTCTGAAGGGGGGGTGGAGCTCCAGGGGTCAGGGCTAAAGCGGCTTCTCCCTGGCCCTGGGGACCTGGCTGGGGTTCAGGGACCTTAGGTGGCTCCTGGACCGGCTGCTGGACGCTTGGGGCCGCTGGGGAGGGAACAGGTTCGGGGGCAAGTGCTAGAGGGGCACTCCGCTCACTTCGCACCCCCTGCTGGGCATCTTTGGTCACCTGCAGGTAAAACCCTGGGGCGTTACTGGCCAACGGCGGGCCTTGGGAGGTGAGAGGCGGGCCTGTGGCTTGGTTCGGGATCTGCGATTGGTGCATAGAGAAATCAAGTAGCTCAAAATTTGACGGTTGATTATGATTGGTGGAGGCGGCAACGGTTGTGGCAGAAGGAGGAGCATGTGAATTAACAGGAAGAGAAGCGTGGCTGTCCCCACTCACTGATTGGCCCCTGGAGAGAGGGGGGCGGTATTGAGGCAATTGGGGGGTGTTCTCTTGTTTAACCCCGTCCCTGCTGTCTTTAGCCAGATTGAGGGGGTTTTGTCCTGTAGGGGCAGAACTGAAGCTCATTGGTGGAAGAGCAAAAAGCGGGTTAAGATTGGACGTCAAGGGAAGGGGACCAAGTGGCACGGGATTGGCCATGGGTGGCTGCGAGGGCGGTCTCGCAGGAGGCGTGGTCTCCCTGGGGCTGCTCAGATTGGTTGCTTGAGGTGCAATGACACTGTAATTGGATGCCGGCGGGGCGATCAGAATGGGCTGGTGGAGGGAGTCTGCCACCAGGAGGGAGGCGTAGCCCATGTGGGCCGGGGGCTCCGGTGGCAGCCCCTCACTCACCTTGGGGGGATTCTCCATGTTCTCAGAGGCGCGCTGTGGCGGCTGAAGGTCCAGGGGGCCATCCTCCGGGGGTTGAATGACCTCAGAGCTGGGCTCCCTGAGTGGGGCGAGCACTGGTGGAGCAGCAGGGGCGAGGAGGATGTTGGCCCCCAGGCTGGCGGGGTCGTGCTGGGCCCAGAGAGTGGTGGCTGGGCTCTCACAGGGCCGCTGGGCCACGTGGGCCCGGGACGAGGGCCGCGAGTGGGGGAGACCCAGGGGGTGGGTGAGAAGGGGAAGCCCAGCCCCTGGTCCAGCACCAGGGCCAGGGCCAGGGCCAGGACCAAGCACTGCTCCAGCTCCGTAAACATTCTCCAGGTTGTCGGGTGGCTGTTCCAGATTGCCAGGTACTGCATCAGTCCCCCTCTCCGCCACCATCCTCGCCCGGTCTACCTCAGCGGGCCGCACCCCAACGCTGTGGGACCTCACAGGCTCAAAGGAGCTGTTAGCACTGGCCTGGAAGATGCCTGTGGGCTTGGGTGGGCTGGGGGTGGGAGTCTGGCTGTGATACATCCTCTCCTGGGGGCTTTGGTGGTGAGACCCAGCCAAGTCTCCAGCGGGCGAGGTATCGATCTGCTCAAAGTACCCGCCAGCGGCTGCAGACGAAAGGGCATCGTCAGAGGGCCGAGGGCTTTCCTGTTGGATAAAGGTGCCCACCACCCCTTGGTGTCGGCGCGGACCAGGGCCGGTTCCACTCCCGTGGCTGACGTTACTGTAGCTGGAAGACACACTGGCGGACCTCATGGGCCGGGCTACAGAGTCGGGGGTCTCCAGGTTAGGGCGGTCTCCTACCTGGGAGGCTGGGATGCCCAGGGGCTCACTGGGCAGGACCTCCTGGTTGGGGACACATTCCAAGTTCTCCACGTGGTCAAACTGGGGCTCCGTGGGCTGGTGGGTTTGGGGATTCATCGGTGCCGCGTAGTTGCCGTCCATGTAGGGCACTGAGGGGTCAGCATGCGGGGGAGGTCCACGGTAGCCCAGAGGGACCTCCGGACCTGGAGCAGGGTGAGGGGGTGGGTGCTGTTGCTGACCTCCGGGATGACCCTGAATGCCGTTCACAGCCTGTCCTTCTCCAGCCAGGGTCTCCTCATTCTCCACGTCATTGCCTTTGAAGAACATGGAGATGGTGCCAGAGTCCTGGGTGTAGAGGGCCGGGCTGGCGGCTCCATGGTGGGATCCGGATGAGTCGGGTCTGGTTAAGCCAAGACCAGAACCAGGCCCAGCTCCAGCACCCATCTGGTGATAGGCTGACTCCGGAGGGGTCTGGTTGAACCAGAAGTCCTGCGGGCCGGAGTTCTGGCTGAAGTAGCTCTGAGCCTGAAAATGGGAGTTGTGTTGCTGGAGAGGGTTAGCAGGCGCGGCTGGGTCAGGCCACTGGGAGCTGGAGGGCCTGTCTGGGTGCTGCGGAGGAGGCTGGGCTTGGGGGTAGGACTGGGGGTGGGGGGGTGTAGGAGGAGCGTGGTGGGGCGAGTGTGTGTGTGGGGGCATCTGAGTCTGGGGAGGGTTACTGAACGGCTGAGGTGGAGGGTCACTAGTGGGCTGGAAATAGTTCTGAACGGAGGGGGGGCGGTTTACCTGGTCAGCAGCCCATTGGTTTGAGGAGGGAGGCACAGGCTGGAAGGGCATTGGTTGAGGGGAAGGGTTGCCTTGGTAGCCCTGGATGTAGGGTGCCTGGCCAGGCAGGGGGGCCGGGGCTAAGGGAGGAGGTCCGGGGGTCACAGAAGGTGTTGGATCCCTAGAATTGAAATAGCCCTGCTCCGGCCCGGGAGGTGGATGGTATGGGAGCTGTCCTGGGAAAGGGACAGGGGACATTGTACTGTGGGGAGTGAAGAGACTAACACCTGGGGTGGATGAGGGCGGAGGCAGGGCCTGGGCCCCCCCATCCAGAGGTTGAGATGGCATCCCTGGCCCTGCACCAGCCTGGGAGAACATCTCGGGGGGAGGAGCTTGCATAGGCGGGTGATTGCTATTGGGAGGCACGGGGTGGCCTCCCACAGCCATTGGTGGAGGGGCTTGTCTGCCGAAAGCAAAGGGGTCTGTCATTGGCTGAGCAGCGGGTGGGGGGCCCATCATGGCGGCTGCCGCTGCGGCTCCTGCTGTATGCTTGTGGGGCCGGTTTCTCCTAAAGGCGTTGGGGCCGGCCCCTGGGGGAGGGGGGCCAGAGGCCCCAGGGAGGCCTGTCCGAGGTGGGGGTTGCATGGCTGTAAGTATGAAAGGTCCCGGGACCAAGCCACTCTGTAGGGACGTCACTGAAAGGTTTGTATTCAGGCGAGGCTGTAGGTAGAAGAAAGAAAACGGGCGAGTCACTGTGTTGCTTACAGTATGCGGATAGAGAAGCACACCTTTATTTACATCTCTGTGATCAAATTCCGAGCCCATCCGGGCAGCGTGGCAATGTCAACGTATGCATTAAGGGCCATATCAGAGAAGTATGGACAAAAGCATGATCATGAAAGTCAGCAACCAATCGTGATGACGTCCTTGAAGCAAATTTTGAACAATTCCTCATTAATGTATCACTATTGACCATAAAAATCTAATGTGTTAGGGTCCCAATGAGTGTGAAGTTATACAACTCTGCAAGCTTCCCAATATGACACCTGACAATTAACACCAGATCCCCAAAACATGATCCTTCTAGTCAAAATACACTGTAGGTTTCATTGCCACATAATTTCTTCAGAAAATGCAGCCACAACCATATTCTAATAGTTTGCAGAAAACATACAAATTCCAGAGTAGCTTAGGGATTTGTTCAGCAAAATCTTTGCAAACGCTTACTCACCCAATTGACTTAAGATGGTCTTTACAGAAGCAGGTGATAAATATTTAGCTAGCCTCTCTATTGGAAGACTCAAAACGTAAAACAACAGTTGATTTCAGTTGGGTCTGACGGTCAAACCTGTCAGTCAACGCAAATGCCAAGAGTGATAAACATAATTCTAATCTTGCATTCGAACTTTGGAGCTTAGACCCTTTTCCTGAAGGAATATCAACAGGAATCGAATACGAAAAAGTCTTCCTTATGTGCCTTCAAACAGCAAACGTTTGAGTCATTGACAGTCAATTCAAGGCGTATATAGCTTAATGAAATCTAGCCTTGAAACAGGGCGAGAGCTAACCCCCTCGTTCAGAGTCAAGCCCTGCCGTTACATAGAAATATATTTGATTACGGGCGGCTAAATGCCCACCAACTTCAACTTAGTTTTGGCTATGTAGCTAGCGTTCATATGAAGTATGAATACAGTATGAAATTAACAGTGCCGTGTTTCAATATTTCTCACATCCTCATCTGCTGGGTCTATTGTATGCTAAGTGTAATCGTCCAGCAGAATTGTAATTAAGTTAGCAATCCAGCTAACGGTAGCCGGTTTGCTAGCTACCTAGTCAGCTATCTAACCACAGCTGTTTAATAAATACTGGCTAGCAAAGTCGCCGTCGTCCATCCATTGTATGACACCGCAGCATTGTTGACCAGTTTGCTGACAAGCACATCTGTAATCATTATCTAACTAACACCGCATTAACCACACTGGGCAACCATTACGCTTTCTACAGCCCCACTCTTGACAGCTAGCTAGTAGGTTAGACATTTGCTGGATGACAGCTTTGTACATTTTGAGACAGTGGCAGTGCATGCACCGAACCAATACATCAGGTTAACAAAATTCACTGTTCGAAGAATTTCCTACAAGGTAACTATATGTCCGCATTTGCTAGATACTAGCAATACTCTTCAAGACTGACTGACACACAATCCGCTATCGGACCTTCACTTCGGACATATTCTTTTTACATGACTGACCAGTTAGCAAGCCAGTCGTGGCAGGTTAGCTAGGAAGCTAACCGAATAGCCTACAGTACAGTTTAGCTAATGTTTCAAATGCTCACTGTAACAAAATAGCAAAATAATATATTGGGAATACGAAATAATCTTTACTATACAAGACATTATAGACTTCGAAATACTGAAAAATGAAAAATGAGAGTCTTACAAATGTTCAGAACAGTGAGGCTGACACATCGCCGCCATCTTCAATGAACACATCCTACTAGGCTACGTGTACATGGGACGTCACAATCCCAAACAACTGTTGCGTCACTACAGGTCAATTTTGATTGATTTACAGCAGGTGGGTGTTAAATGGACGATAGCAATTACATTTTTAATTTTAGTCAAATGTAATCTGCAATTCATGTAATGGGAATTTTTATCATGTACAACGGTATTTATCCACCTAATAATCAACCGGAAATTGATTTGATCGAATGATGCCCTCTTGTGTCTTGGATATGAAATTAGGATTGCAAAAAAATAAAAAAAATAAGAGATGTTTCTAAAAGGTGAATTGAGAATATGGATGTATTGTTTCTATCCCTCCTCTTTGTGTTCTTCTGAAGGATGAACACAACTCGTGATGTTGGAAATCCCAATTGGAGGAGAAAATACAGTGCAGTTATAGTTATTTTTTAAGAATTGTAATAAGTATGGTATGGTTATAGTGAGGACATTTAGGAACAATTCACTTAATGTCAATACATTTATTAACGTTGATGTTCAAATTTTGGATTCAGAACCAGATCCACCACAACCCAACTGCAGTTATAAAAATGTATCAACAGAGGGCGACAAATGGTCAGATAAAGTAGGGAAGCCACATCCCACAGCCAGAGTGTAGAAGTCTTACAAGTCTTCTAGACTCTCCACAGTCTCTGCCCAGTTCACATAGTGAGCTCTCAGGGAGGGATTTGTGGATGTCTATTCATTGGTCCCATTAAAATAATGAATCAATTAATCCCTTTCAGGTGCGAGCAGCCAAAACATACTCTTTACTGACTGTGTGTGTGTCTGTGAAGTAGGTCAAGTTGTGAATTCTGTGAAAACAAATGCACAGACCTGTTTAGATGGTAGCGTGGGTATGACTGTTAAATCATCCTGTCAAAGTCTCAAGCAAACCAGCCCACTGAGACACATCACCACATGCATTACATTTGGTTACAGGTTGAAAGATTTAGGCCTCAGGTCAGAAGAACCAACGCAGACACAGGGACAAGGGTGTGTAGAGTGAAACCGCCTCCACATCGTTTGAAACAGCGTGCTGCACGTGTTGCCCTCTCTCGTTCACACGCTTTCCTGCCACCGACTCTCGCTCAGACATGTCAACCGAAACCAGGTCCCTCAGCAGAGGGTGTCTGGAGCCTGTGGGCCGTGGGGCAGGCTGGGACAGGGCCTCTACAGCCTGCGCGCGTGTGTGTGTGTGTAAATGTGTGTGTGGCGTATATGTTATGATTAACATATGTTTTCTGTGTACAGACGGATGTATGCATGTGTGTGTGTGTGTGTGTGAGTGTAGAACCAGTGGGCCACAGGGCAAGCAGGGACAGAACACATGCAACCCCCTGGCCTGGCACAGAGCCCTGACCTCTGGAGGGAAAACATCGCCCACTGCAGCTTCATACACTCTCTCATACTCTCTCCCACCAGTTCCCACGTCCTCCTCTCTATTAGAAGCTACAACCCAGGGGAAGAGAAGGAACACAGGCACTTTATGTCAACATTCTATATGAATAGCCTGAACTAACAATCTAAGTGTGTGTATGTGTGTTTGTGTGTGTGGTGTCTATGTGTGTGTCTCTCTGGGTGTGTTTTTATTTGTTATGACATTTACCACCATGGCATGGATAGTCTCTCATCTTCAACAATCTGTAGCACTCAACTACATTTTCAAGTGTAGCCCACAAACTGTGTGTGTGTGTGGACTTGTGAATCACTGTATACATCTTTGTTGCCACCAAGCACTGAGTTCTGAGGTGAACAACAAATGAGTTGCATTAGATGAATTCACTCCATGAGCTTCCATTTGTAATAGACCCAGGACTGGTGGCCAAATGAGACGCAACAGTCTCATCTGCCCTCAGCAAGGCTCTCCTCTCTCGCACTGGGGTAGTTTAGGGGGAAGCTGGGAGAATGGAGACTGTTTGCTTAACTGCTGTCTAAACTTGTGATAAGCCCCTGAATATTGACTTTAGCTTGTTGGTCTGCTCCTAGCCTGAATCTCTGTGAACAAAGGGAAGGGAGGGGGGGGGGGGGGTGGTCGTTTGACTCGATGTGTCTTCCTTGCTGGGACATGTATGCGGGGGCACAGCTGTCAAGATAGGAGAAGAGTTGATAGCTTAGATAACAATCCATTTATCGATGATAACACCTTGGATGTTATTTCCACAGGGATTCATATGTGTTGGAGAACAAAACACACACACACACCCAAGTACACTCTGGCTGTGATAATTGAGGAAGGGGAACACGTATCATGTGTTCAAGTTTTGGCCTTGTCGTTACAGGGTACACGGCACTCTGGATAATGATAGATTTGCCTCACATCGAGGGTCAAAGTAGAAAACGTTCTGTTTAACTGAAAGTCACTGCTTCTTGTTATTTACCCATGCTAGACAGAGAGTACTGTCAGTATGTCAGCCTGTGTTTTATGTTCTATGTGTGGGGGTATGGAATATTTTCATGCTTGTTTTCACTCTCTAGATTTAGCCAGGATGTCAGAAGACCATGAGAAAGAAAAGCTTCATCTAAAAACCAACAGATGTTTCACAGCCTAAATATGATGGGACAGCACTCAACAGCGCCCTGGCCTTTTACTGTGAATAGCTGGTTGTAAACAAGTCAAGCAGCCCATGCCAGGGTGCAGGTGTGCATTGTCACCACGAGCTCATGTTCCTGAAGTTGGCGCCACCATACTTGGCACGTCCATGAAGTCGGAGAGAGGTCTGGCCATGTTGACATGCTCCTAGGCGCAGTCCTCCATGTGATAATGGGGCCTCTCTGGAGAAGTCGAGAGGGGGGACGATGCCTGGCGCCCAGGGAGAATCTGAGGATCGACGTTCGGTCCTCTCTGTCCGCTCTACCCTGCTTGAATTCTGGCAAACCTTCTCCATGGGAACGCAGAGACTGTGTGTGTGTGTGTGCGTGTGTGTGTGTTTCTGTGTTTCTGTGCGAGTTTGGGGGGGAGAGAACTGGGAAATATTCGACTGATGGGTTTTTCTTTGCTCCCACGGTATTCTGAAGCTTTATGTGTGTGTGTTTATGTGTGCGGCTGTGTGTGTGCTTGGGTGCTTGTGTGTGTGTGTGTCTGTCTGTGTGTAGTGAGACTGTGGGACAGTAGGACTGTGGGACCCCGCTGCTTAAGTGATCAAACAGGCAACATCAGCCATCTTCATAATCTAATCTCCAGAGAAAACAAACGGTGGAGGTGAGCCAAGCCAAACAGCGGAGAGCGACAGGATGAGAGCGTCTCTGGACGCTGTGACAGACAGTGAGCGTGCCAGGGGGAACCAATGGGAGCAAGCGTGTCCTTCAGAGACAAACAGTTCTGTGGCGACCGCATTCTTTTTCCTGAAGTCTACACTTCCCTGTGAGGACATCCAAAGTATATGACTGGCTTCTATCTTGCTGCTTATACCTATGCTTTGGATTTTGAATCTGATTCCCAGGAGCCTCTCCACAGGGGCTGAGGTCCCCCTACCAGGGGGGGGCAGTGTAGTCTAGAGTCATCAATTCAATTTCATAGGAACTGTGTCATGATTGGACCCAAGAGGGTTTACAGAAAGCGACCATAAAAGGAATTGATAAAAATACAGTTCTTGGGCACTAACCACGGCAACACTGAAATGTGCACTTCTGATCCTTGATAATTTACTATTACATATATACTGTATATATATGTGTATATATATATGCTGCTTTGTTTTGAAAGCCTCTGCCAAATGGAAAACATTTCAAATGTAGCTGGAAAATGTAAATGGTAAAAACACATGAAAGATTATCACGCACACTACAGCAGTGCCTCCCTCTACATAAGGGTTCTGGATTTTTTCATGCTTTGTTTCATTTTAAGAAGTGAGAACAAAATACAAATGGACAGCTGTTGTTCTTCCGCAAACTATTCTCAACAATGGTGTGAGAACAATGTTGAGATCCGTACTAGGGTAGCACAGTGAGGGGAAGAGGAAAGAGCAGAGTGGTGCTCAATATCTCGCTCTCGCTCCCGCCCGCTCTCTCTCAATCTCTCTCTCTCTCTCTCACTCTCAATCTCTCTCTCTCTCTCTGTATATGGTGTATGGGTGGACGTCACATCTGTTGCTGCCCCTCCCCTGGGGAACTCGGACCCTAAGACACAAACAGAGGCTCCCACAGACTGGAGCAGGCCCCACTCTGCCGCTCATGTCTCTATTAGAAGCAGGTGGGGCCACAAAGTGACACCCTGGGATGGGGGGTTCGGTGGAGGAGGGGCGGGGTTCTCCATATAAGGAAGTATGATGAAAAAATAAATGCAACTTTTTTTTGAATAGAACTCCCGGGCCTTCAAAATAAAAGTCCCCTTTCCACATTCTTGGTTTATTCATGCGAGGCCATCTGGGGGAGGACAAGTCGAAGGGCTCTGAAGACGGCCCCTGTCACGGCGTCTGTGGCTTGCGGTCTGGCTCACTCCTTGTCAGAGAGGTGTTGAGTTTCCCTTTTTACACGCTGGAACTCTGGCCTCTCCGGGTTCTAACCAGCCTCTAATGGGCCATTTCACAGGGGTCGCTTCTCCTTTCTCCACGGCGTCAGCTGTGAGACCCCCCCCCCCCCCCCCCACCTCGGCCCCACACCGGCATGTGCCTCTCCACTCTGCCCAGCGGTGGGGCTCTGGCCCAGCGTTCAGCGGGGTTAGCGTTTCACCACGGCAGCTGTTGGCACCATGTCCCCCCCACCTCCCACCCCGACGGCTGCCCGACGGCACGCAGCCCGCTGCTGCACACACCCCTCCAACCTCCCTTGAGGACCTTCACCCCGTCTCTCACCCTCCTCAACACCCCCCCCCCCCCTCCCCCCTCCCCGTTCCTCAGCCCTGGTCGTGAGGCTCCCACACATTAAGGATCACATGACAGGCTAATGTGAAGACACAGCACGAGCGGGGCCGTCCTGGGGCCCCTCAGAAAGCTCTTTACCCAGTCCGAGTGCACAGGATCCACGTTGGGGGTCAAAAACGTGTTTTGAGCTGAGTTTGAGTGACCCATTACTGTAAAAGACACAACACGCACCAAACCACAAAACGAACCCTAACATAAACTACAAGCTACTTATCAACCCGTTCCGGTTGATAGATTAGGAGTTGAATGTCATTGCCGAGTGCCTGCAAACTACTGTCAATGGTCTCGAGTATTGCTAGTCTAGTCCCCTCAGACAATGGACAACCCCACGTAAGCACGTTTTCAGTTTTCAGTAGAGTTTCACGACTAGATGGAGTCTCTTTGACCACCCATGTCTCTTCTGTGTGGAACACAGCTGGTGTGACGGGCCAGAGCAGTGGCTGAGGATCATGAGGGGGCACAGGGGCTTCTAGCTCCCAGTAGCACCTGGGTCACACTGTGATTGGAGGGACATAGCCTGACGTTGTCATACTCATCATTCTATTCAGAATCTGAGTCTGAGAACTCTCCGTTGGGCTGTGAGTATGGGGCGTGTTTCAACCAAACTTGTGAAACAAATGCCTCTTCGCTCAATTGGATAGACCTACAACCAATCAGAGCCACGTAATATGTTGTTTGTTGAAAACAAATTCAGCTCCTGTTTGGATGTAGTTTTTCCCCAACCGAGGTTCGACCCAACTTCCCGACCACATTTTTTTGTTGTGGGCGGGGCTAAGTTGGGCTGGCAGCCAGGCTAGGAGGGACATGGAAGTACTGGACATTCTGGCAGCCCACTCTGGGGAAGAAGAGAGACATCAAGGAAAGACAGACATGAGAGACAGTTGAGAGGGAGTGGGAAAGAGAGAGAGAGAGAGAGGGGGGGGGGGGGGGGGGAGAAGGCATGTGTTTGAGAAAGGGAGATAAAGAGACCGAAAAATTATTACTGTGGATAGATAGACAGAAAGACAGATAGATATATAGATAGAGATAAAAGGCAAGAAGCTAAGGAGGGATGGAGGGAGGTATGAGAGGAATTATCTTTGACATTTCTCTCCCTGGCCTCTCCCAGCCCTGTGGAGGAATGGGATTCAGACGGCGCTAACTAATCACAGACTTATTCCTGGCAGGCTGTTTATCACAAGGTGACAGACTGGCATCAGCGGAGGGGACACGGGCAACACGCCATCCCCTCCTCTTAAATATAAACACACTCAGACGTCCTCCCTTCCTCCAGACATGCCCGGAGATGCTAACATGCTAGCGTCTCTCGTGTGTCTCATACCAAGGCCCCACCATCAGACCCCCTCCGGAGGCCGAACCTCCCAGAACCTACGCGTGATTGACAAGCGGCAGGAGGGACAGGGATCCCACTGTGTTTGGGAAAGGGAGAAGTTGGTGAGCGTGGGTTACTCCTCCCACCTCTCCTTCAGATTCTGGAGAGGGCTGGGGAGTGAAGGGTGCGTGTGTGTGCGTGTGTATGGGGGGGAGGCGAGCCGGGGGGGGGGGGGGGCAAGGTCATAATGGCAGTTGTCGGAACCCCTTCCCTTGCCCCCTCCTCCCAGCCCCTTCCCCCTACTAACCATTTGGATGGAAAGTGATACCACAGACAGCTGAGATGGCTTCTGTCGCTCGCGGGGTTAATATGGACTGTCTTTACATTCACTGGCTCAGTACAGAAGCTTAATGAACGTGGAAAGTGATGGGCCAACGAGGTCTCAGAGTCTCTCTCCCTCCCTCGCACACACGTACACACACACACTCTCCATAGACGCCCCCCCACGCGCCAGTTTGTGATGAGGGAGATCCTTATGCCATGCCTCGCACTTCCATGGACAGAGAGCCTATCAGGTGTGCCTTGAAATAAACACCAACATAACAGGACCAGACCCACCCTCACCCCCCTTTCCTCACGCCCCCACCCCCCCAGTCCCCCTTCTCACCCCCTCACAACGCCAGATTACTTACTCAAAATGGCCACAAGGAACCAGCCGACCCACGCCAGGCAGTGGGTGGAGGATAGGGTGTTTATTGATGAGCGTGCTGGTCTCATGGCGTAGTCAACAGCCTCTATAGGGATGTCTGAAAATATAATGGCTTGTGTTGTGATGTAGTCAACAGGCTCCACGAAAGAGTTTGAAAATATGATTTGCACATGTCTGACACAGTAGGATAGGCAGTAGTGTAGGGGGGTGAAGAGAAACCAAAAAGAACCGCCCCCCCCCCCCACACTCCAACACCAACCCACCCCACCCACCAGGGTCGGCTCCAAGCAATGTCCCCCCAAATGGTATGCTGTGCCCCCCTGCCGCACATTATTTTAGCGGTTGGTTCCTGTAAGAGAGTTATATACAAAATGCCCCTTAGTGGAATCAAAATGCCCCCATCCGATTCACTGTGAAGCCGAGCCCACCTCCCACCTTCACACAGTATGTATGACACAGTTCACAACACAGCCCAGATTTCCTAGCAGAGTGACCCTGATCGCACGCACACACACACACGCACACTTCCCCCTGCGCCCCCATAGACCTGCTTTCCCACCCCCCAGCAGTCAATGTATGTGTCCATTAGTGTCCATTAGTGTGCACACATGAGTGTGTTTAGGTGAAAACTCATTACTCTCTGTCGCCTACTATTTTAATAGAGCTTCCTCTAAAGTGTGGGAAGAAGAGAAACAACAGGTTTGCTGTGTCAGGAAAAAGACAAACTGCTCTTAGAGCTCTCTCTCACACACAAACACACATACACACACACTCACAAACTTACACTCATAAACTGATTGTATGGGGCTTGGCCAAAAATCCACACCTGCCTGTGGGAGAGATAGGACCAAAGTAGGGAATGAGAGAGAGAGAGAGAGAAAGAGAGAGGGGGAAGGAAAGAGAGAGAGAGAGCGAGAGGGGGAGGTAGAGAGAGAAGAAGGGAGGGTAGAGAAAAAGAGAGGGGTGAGAGCAGCTGAATCCTCTCTCTGACTTAAGTCAAGTCCTCTCTCTCTCTCTCTCTCTCTCTCTCTCTCAGCTTGCTCCTTGTTTACATTCCCCCCCCACCTCCACAGCTACAGAGCTTAATCTCATCAGTCAACTCTCCGGCTGAACAAATATCTCCTCTCTCAGTGAACGTTCTCACCCCTAACACACACAACACACACACAAACCTTTAATTCCCCTGTATTCACATAAATAGACACAAACACACACACTAGCACGTTGAAACACGCACGCACACACACTCACTTTTAATTCCTTACGCTGTGCATACACATAAAAAGACATGCACATACAGGAACACACTATTTCTAAGCCTCCAACAGGGCATTAATTGTTCTGCCTGTGAGATGTGTCTTTGATTACTCCAACAGATAGAGGTCCTGCTTCAGTTCCTCTCTGCACTGGAGTAGGCACAACGCCAGCCAGTAATGAGCGCTTTAGTTGCCACAGTCCTTCTTTCTTTTTTTCATTCATTAATTCTTTCTTTTTCTTTCATTCTTTCTTTCTCCCCCTCTCTTTTTACCTTTCTCTCAGAAGCTCTTTTGCTCATTTCATCCACATTCCTTCCCTCTCTTTCTCTGTCTTTTATCCGTCTCCCTCTCTCTGTCGGACAGCCGCCCCTCTCCTCGAACCCGTCTCTCCTCCCTCTCTTTCGGATCCCCCCTCCCCTCTTTCTAGTTCACGTCTCTGTTCTTTAATTAGAGGACAGGGGTCAGACTCATAGTTTCACTGCCAGGAGGCAGCATGAGGAGCATGCTGTGGTGTGCAGGTCCAGTGGCTCGCCTGGACTGGGGGGACAGGCAGCCTGGGGGGGGGGGGGGGGGGGGGGTGAGGAGAGACAAAGTGAGGAGGGGGGGGGGCAGGTGAGTCAGGGGCATGGTAGGACAGACAGGGCAGACAGGGCCAGAGAATGTGGGTGTGGGCGAGGATGAGAGTGGGGTGGAGGGCAGGAGAGAGGAGTGCAGGGGAGGAGAGGAGGTGCAGAGGAGGTGCAGAGGAGGCAGCCAGCAGTCTGAAAGACAGAGAGCGGCTTTGTTCCCCAGATCCAGGGTGACTGTGGCTGTTTGGCTGGCAGGAGAGCCACACACTGCCACACTGCCCAGAGAGGAACCAGGGGACTGGGGGAGCACAAAAGACCCGGGTGGGGGTGGGGGGGTGGGGGTAAGGGAGAGTGATGGGAGGCAAGGGTGATGACTGGATAAAGACTGAGACCAGAGGGGTGGACTAGGGGTCAGGAGAAAGGGGGAGACAGGAGAGGATGGAAGGAGGACAGGAGGGGGAAGGACGTGCCTAGACCGAGGGGCTTGGAGGACCACACAGACCTCCGACTGTGCAACTCTGCCCCGGCCGGGCGGCCATTACCACCCGGCTGACTGGATCTCTAAAGCCCAACTGCCGGCTCTCGCGTCCCCGCTGCCCCCCTCCACTCTTCGGCGGGCTGTCTGCCGGCCCCTGGTCCCTGGCACCACGCACCGGAGCCCCGCCACGGGTCATGTCCAGCGCTTTCTGGAGAGACGGAAGTGTGCTCACTTAGTGGGGCTGCGGGTGCTGCATTCAGCTCCAATTTTTTTTCCCAAAGTGTGTGTGTGCGCGCGAGTGGCGCTCTCACAGTCTTCTATGTGTGTACTAGAACGAGAAGTAGAGCGAAAGACTGTGTGTGTGTGTGTGTGTTTTGCCTCAGCTGTCCTCTCTGTCGCTGTGTTGTGAATTAGGGCCCGTTTCCTGGAGTGTGTAAAGCCAAGGTGACACTCTTCCCACCGTAGCCTGTTTACGACGCACCAGTGGCAACTCTCCAGGGGACTCACACACAAAGAAAGCTGTGCGTGTGTTTGTGTGTGTGCAGGGATGTGTGTGTGAGCCTGTAGGTACAAGTATGTGTGTGAGGATGGGTGGGTGCGAGACTGTGTGCATGTCTGTGTGCGTGCGTGTGAGTGTGTGTGCGTGAGAGAGAGAGTGTGCACAGGTATGTACCGAAGTCCCCATGGTCTGAGTGGAGCCAGGGTCTTCCTGTGTTCCATTGTACTATGGCAGCACATTGTTGGTCAGCTGATATCACACACACACACACACTCACAAGGGGCAAACTGTCTGACGCCACAGCACAGGCGAGCTCAGAATTGAAGAGAAACAACATGGGCTTGTTTATGCATATAATTTCCCCCACCCTCAGTTGAAATGCTAATAAAGTTTTCACTTACAAAAGAAGGTGCTTGCGTTCTCGTACTGCTCCTGACTCTGATCTGTAAAGTGAATCTCCAGCAAACTCTGTGGGTGAACAGATAAGAACAGACTGACCCCCCCCTCCCCACTACCCCCCCCCACACACCCCCACCACCACCTATTTCCTTCTCAGATAGGTCTTGGTACCCCTCACCCCACGTCTCTCTTTCCCAAAACATACCCTGGGGGGGGTTGGTTGTTCCAATTCCACCCCCTACCCACCCGCCCCTCCCCGTAGATGTGGAGCCCTCAGGTGGGGTGTGAAGTCTGCAGTCCTGGTCCCTCAGACCACAGCCATGAAGACCCCCACACCACCAGACACCCACATAAGACCCCAGCAGCCAGGAGATCCTGCTGCTCCCAGAAGCCACATCAAAGAAAGCGGAAGTGTCAAGTCATTACTTAAGTCCCTCAGGGCTTCTTTACAGCTGGGTCACCTTTATAGGAATCAACACAAACACACACACCATGCCAACACACACACAACACACACACTTCTGTGCAACAGCACAGTGTCTGTGCTCTCTCGCCATAATGACTGTTGACTAACACAAGCAAATCCAAATCCCATATTCTTAGTATGAGTCTTATAGCTTCTGGCCTCAAGCAGACTAAATCTTCTCTCTGTGGTCTTTTCCTCTCTGGCAGGAAGTCACACTGTCGTAGATGACATTCGCCCTCCAAACCCTTTTGGTTGGTATAACACTCACACTTGTAGGATTGAGTGATGATTTCTTGGCCCAATCAATAACTAAAGGCTGATTTATACTTCTCCGACTCCGTTACGGACAGACGCACGCATGGAGTCGGACGGATTAGTTGAATTTATACTGGGTTTTGCGTGCTGAAAGCAATTCACCGCCAGAACAGTAGATAGCGCTGCACTGCGATGCTTGCTAGGTTATCAAAAAGTCGGAGCAAATTAAAAAATTAACAGTTTCATCAATAAAATAAGCACATTTTCAGCAACTACACTGCCCATTTCTCATCACATTTTAATTCAGATGCTGATTTACGTGTACTGTTTAGCTGAAATATGAATTGTAAAAACTTACAACAATGGCGGTCAAAGGATTCTGTTTTCTTGTTGGTCACGGCAACCCCGCCTCCGCCCCTGACTCAAGCAGTTCTTAATACGGACCAATCACAGCCAAGGGGTATCCGTAAGATGGCGACGGACAGACGGATAGTCAGGAAAATCAGGAGGTGCACGCAGAGCTCTGCGAGGGGTTCAGAGAGGACACGGAGAGGGAGTTCCTTGACGCAGAGGGCGTTCCCTGTGTGCGTGTCCATAAAAACGCAGAAGTATAAATCAGCCTTAAGCCTTTTTCATAAAGAAATGTCATTACTGTAACGAATTAAGCCCTTCTCATGTTTTGGTAGAATGAATCTGTCTGGCTATCCAAACAGTACCATGAAGTTTCACTTTTAGTTTTTTTGGCCATTTGTAACAAATACAAGTACAAGTATACATTAAAATATGTGTGTATGTACTTTAAACATGTATGTGTGTGAATGTGTGTGTGAATGTATGTATGTATGTATATGTATGTGTGTGTGTGTGTGTGAATGTGTGTATGTATGTGTGTATACATGTGTGTATGTGTGTATGTGTGTGTGTGTATTTGCGTATGTATGTATGTATGTCTACTGATCAGCTCCTTGTGTCTGTCCTGTCACTCTTCCTCTCTGACATAGAGCTGGGTCATTGTTCAGGTTGACCCCTGACCCCTGGGATAAGGGGACAATAAGGAGCAGAGGATTCTTTGTCTGAGGTAGCCGGTGGAGAGAAGAGAGAAGGAGGGGAGGAGGAGAAGCACTGAGGGGTGGCTGTCACTCACAATGAGAGGATAGAGTTGTCGGGAAAAGGCAGAATGGTACAAACAATGAACAGACATTAGTTTAGTTAGTAATATAATCATTAGTAATTAGTAATACTAATTTTACTAACGTTGTCAGTCACTAAAAGTACCCCAATGGTAAAATGGTCATTTTTACTTTTTGTTAGTAGAGTTTCTAGTTGTAGATTTTATTATGGTACAGATTATTGTTGGCTGTTAGCGTCCCAAGGTGACCATGGCAACCATACCAAACCTAAAGGACTGTGGGGTGTACTGGTGCCCAGTGCGAGGGGGAAGTGGGCACACCTGGGTTCCTGGTGCCGTGAGGGAGGGAGGGGTCAAGGGTCAGCTTCTAAATTGAAAAGACCTTCAACATTCTGCTTGCTGCTACATAGCGGACAATCACTAAGATGGTCATTACATGTAAAGTGATGCCTACATTCTGTTTGATTCCTGCCACCTCAAACTGTGTGTGTGTGGGTGTGTACGACCAATTCAACTGACCCCCCCAGGATCAACAAGGCCATCAAGCCCACACAGATACATGTGTTAAGTACCTGAACATCAACGCCAATCAGATAAGCCCACATCTGTTGTCCTGAGTCACCCTCTAAATGAATGAACCCCTCCTCCTCTTGAGATCCTTCACGGGGCGTCTTTTCAAGATCTGATAACTAAACACCATGTACATCTTCACCCAACATCTACTGCTTTAAAAACAAACAAAAACGAAAAACATTTTTGGGGGAAAGAGGGATCACGATGTGGAAGCTTCAACCAATTCACTATTTAACCATCAAATACACATCTCCCTCAGTTTCGAAGTTATAAACCATGTCCTCGGACTGAAGTGACACTTTTGTCTTGATGTCTGCTGAGACGTGACCTCTTTATAAAAGAGCTTCCTCTGTTAACCATGCGGGTTTCCTGTCTGTGCATTGAGTAACAACTAGTAACAATACTCTTATCCATACTTCCCCATGATGTCTAGCAGAGTTCATAGTAGGATGACATCATGCAGCCCTTTATAGGGAGCGCAACTTCTTTATCACAACTTACGACCCCTCTTTATTTCTGCCTTAAGACAGGAAGGAAGGAAGTTGAAGGAGGAACTATGATTGGCCCGGTCTACACAGTGGAGGAGAGTAGGGTTTAGACTCTGGCTCACGTACAAATAGAGAGATTCACTTCCAATGTAAAAAAAAAAGGTCTTCCTCTTGTATGACAGCTGTGTGTTTACCTCTGTGTGTTGCTGAACTGGAGGTCTGATACAGGCTGGTCTGCTTTCCCAGCCTTCTCCCTTTCCCTGTGAAACCACTACAAAGCATTTTCTCATGTTCTTAATCTGAACACAAAACAAACAAGAGGTCTGTAGTCAGCAAAGAGATTGGCTCACATTTCTCAATTGTCTTTCAGTTCATAGCCAACAAACAAACGCAGTGTTGGCACTTTTCTCGAATCCCTTTGCAGGTGAGATCTCTCTTTTTCTCTGACACAAAGTACTCTCTTTTTTTTTCACACCCTTTTTTCTAGTCTCTCCTCCTGTTTTCTAACTCCTCCTCCAACTCTCTTCCTCTCTAACACCTCAGTCCCTGAACGTGTATCGAGCGTGTGAGCCGTGCAGGGCATGTTCCAACAGTTGGCACAGTGATTGCAGAAGTGTGTGTCAGAGCGATTTGACAGTTCTCACGGTAAGGGAGCGTGAACAAACCACCTTGCACTCCATGTACACACAAATGTCCTCCCATCTATAATTGATATTACACTCCCCCCTCATTGTTACCTGAGTCTCAGTTTCTATCTCTCTCCCAAATGAACTGTGAGCACTCTCACTCTCTCTCCCTTCGGGTCTCTCTCTTTCTATCTCTCTCTCACTCCCTCCAGGTCTCTTTCTCTTTCCCTCAAGGTCTCTCTCTCTCCCCCTCCAGGTCTCTCTCTCTCCCTCTAGGTCTCTCTCTCCCTCTAGGTCTGTTTCTCTCTCAAACTCTGTGAACACTCTCTCTGGTCTCTCTCTTTTTTCACAAATTCCCTGTGGATCTTTTGCCAGGCCCCTCTTCTTCCTCCTCCCTCTTTCTCAACCGTTCCCACACCTAGTGCAGCAGCAGACCTGTCCCCACCTGGCTCCAGTCGATTCATCTGTCACTGACAGACAGCAGTTTCACTGTTAATAATAAGATATACCCTCAGGCCATGAAACTACAAGTTTCTCACTGGCAGTTTTGCCTGCCATGAGGGAGGGAAAACCTCAGGGAGGGCTTATTGCATGACTACAAAGGCAACATTGCACATATATAAGACTTAAATATGTGTTCCTTATTTGGTTGCATACACCCCCCCCCCTCCCCCTAGAGACTTGTGGGATAATTAGACACAAAAAAATGAAAGTTCATTTTTAGTTGTTATGAGTCAGTGACTGTCCAAATATGACTGTATTGAAGGTGGTGGTGGTGGGGTTATTGGCATGCATTGTGTACAGCACAGAGCGGGCATGAAAGAAGGACCAGACATGTGGTTGACTTTTTTCAATTCCGAGTACAGAAATGTCACTGTCCCAGGAACTTCCTGCCGTTTCTTTTGATGATATAAAATGCATGCCGTGGCTAAGCCTATACACCTTAGCTATACGATACGATGAACTTTATTGTCCCGCTCAGGGAAATTTGTCTTGGTCTCTGTGGTGCGTCATAAATGCCTTGACAACTAGTGAGGTGTATAAGCTAAATTTACGATTTGAACGTACAAAGGTTTTAAGCATTTAGTAAATTATAAATAGGATAACACTTTGGCTAATACATGTTAAAATCGTCTTCAGATTGTCTTATACGAACTCGTTTTTTCAACACTTTTTCTGATTTACGCCGCATCAAATTCAAGTTAATGACACACTTTTACTGTAAAATTTAATTGACTATCAAAACCGTAGATAATTACCCGATTAAAACAGACGTCAAGACAGCAGTCACAATAGCAGTAGCCTACCCGAGACGGATCAGCCCCATTGGCTGGAGAAGTGGAAGAACTTTCACAGTTGCGCGAGGTACATCATTCACAACACAGGAGCGAGCGCGTTAACATCTATGTATTGAGTTCTCTCCCAAGACGATCCGCTCACGAGTGAGTCGTCTGGCTGGTTCTATTTATTTAAGAAAAGGATATTTATTTATTTTCGAGACGCTTCTGGAGTTAACGAAATTGTGGATCTATGCACACCCCACGTGGAACTGTACGACATTTGTCAAGTTGAAGAGAAGGAATGTATCATATCTTTGTGAAACTGATATTTCTGATTCCAGCCATCGTCAGAACACAAGGTAAATTGATCGCAAATAAAGCTTCCATTTTACACATTTCTCATAATATTATTTTTAGTAACTACGAGTAACTATTCCTCCCAATCTTGAAGTGAAATCTTTGTGACTGAGAAAAGTTAGAGCCCCGATTTGATTTTGTAAAATGTTTCACTCCGAATGTACAAACGGCTAATTTGAAGTACATTTAGCATTGTATTTGAAGATGCAACAGCTTTTAAAACATTCTAACAAAGTTTGTGTTGCATCGTTAAGCATAGTCAATTATCAAAAGTATTTTCAGTCGTTGAGGAGTTATTCATGGGAACCAAGCGCTGGGTCGTGCAGCCAACTGTTGGAACATCGGCTTCGTGCAACTATTTTTGTGCGCACAGTAGATTTCAGAGACAGTTGATGCAAACATTTTGATGTTTGTGTTGGCTTTAAAGAGTTCCAAACCATTTAGAGTTGAGGTTTCAATGAACATGCTAATTTTGACCCAAATAAAAACATTGACAGTGTGGCAGGTAGTTCGACTTTTACTATTAAGATCGTTTTTACTGAGCTTATTTTACAAGCTAGTCAAAGTTAGTATAATAATTTGTTTTTGTGCACATTTGTCCTTTTTTCAAATTGTCCCGGTTTGGGCATGAAAAACTTTGGTGGCGCGAGCGCAAATTTGTGGAATAGAACGGGGATCATGATAATGGGTGAAAAGAAGTTTGTGCGTGTGTTGCCGGAGCGGGTGAGGGGCGAGGAGAGGGAATGGGGGTCTTTTGTCTCTGTGTGTGGGAGAGTGTGTGAGTCCCGTGTGGGGGTGGGGGTGCTGTTATTCCCGTCTGCCCGTAAACAATGCCACTGGAGAGTGTTTTATGGCTCGTGCTGGACTCTGATTTCTTTTGTTCGCGCATCTGAGCTTAGCAGCTGTTGCGCTTTCCCCGAGAGCGTGCTTTGCAAAGCCACGCACCACGCGCGCCACCGCTGGCCTCCCGTGCCCACGAGCCCGAGCTGTCCCATGGGAAGAAGCAGATGACTGTAACGAATAAATACATGAAAATACACTTCCAAGTCAACTCAATATCACTATTAAAGTTATTTAAAATAATTAGTTTATTTAAATAATAATATAATAATCTCAGTTAGATTAAAAAAAGAAAACGCTTTAGGTAATTGTCTTCGTGTTCATGGGAGTGCAAATGAATGCCTGAGAAAATGCAAGAGATGATCTATGGCTGCTTTGTAACCGTTCTCTTTCTTCTCCTTAGGTCTAAGATGCTCTCTGCCCACTGAATCATGTCTGAACGGAGGGAGGTGTGAGGCCTCCCCTGACGGAAACGGAGAATGCAAGTGAGTGTAAAACCCAGCTACCATGTTATTACCCAGTGTGTGAACAGGGAACACAGAGTTAAAACCACAAGGCTCAGCCTCAATTTAGGCTCCCAGAGTCTCTTATTAAGGGATTGGAGGTTGGTCTGGGTCTCCTCAGTGCTGGAGATCTAGGGCTGGGCCTGTGTGAACTTCTTTCAGGCTCTGTGGTAGATCAGGATTAGTCAGTAAGGTCCAGAGAGCGGTGTTGGCGTATTTGTAAGGCCCCCGATTAGTGTTGTGTGGTACTTCAGGGTGCTGTAGGGTAGAGAAGCGAGGGGGCCACATCGTCCCTCTATCATTCCTGCTTTTTAGGGGCGGCTTTGCCGGGCAACCGGGGGCCCGGGAGGCACAGCTTCTGCTGGGGCTCTGTAGACATCTGCTCCCCTATCCCCTCCAGGAACCTCCCCCTCCTCTGAACGCCGGCACACATTCCCCTATAGGAAAGACCAAAGGAGGAGAGGAGGTTAAAAAACAA
The DNA here is from genome assembly GCF_054491055.1 of Hypomesus nipponensis. Lineage (NCBI taxonomy): Eukaryota > Metazoa > Chordata > Actinopteri > Osmeriformes > Osmeridae > Hypomesus > Hypomesus nipponensis. The sequence continues at coordinate 5,866,050 of NC_140382.1, read as the reverse complement.
AAAAAAACCCTAAAAGGTAGAGAGAGAAGAGAGCCTCATTCCAGAAGAGGTGAGAGAGGGGTTGGCCGGACAAAAGGTGCCCCCCCCCTCCCCCCTCCCCTCCTGGCTGGTCTTTAATGAATGCAGGAGCCTTCCCCGGCGCAGTGAGGGGACGCGTCCCAGCCTTAAATCTTGTTTTTCTGCTCTTTCATGGAGCGACAGCTGGGGAAGGCCTGCCGCACGGCTCCCATTGTCTCCCAGCCAGGGCAATGCTGTGTGACTAATCAGAGTGGGGCTTCCCAGAGCACTACCCCCATCTTCTCCCCCCCCCCCACACACACACACACCACCCCGCTCCAAAAGAAAACTCTGGAGTACACCCCAAACCCCTGCACGACACCCCCACTTACCCCCCTCCCTCCTCCTGCCTTTTGGTGGCTGAATGGGAACTCTCCTTTGGGATCTCCCATTGGCAGCAGATGGCTGTGAGATGTAATTGGATTGGATGTTATCAGGGTGTGTGTGTGTGTGTGAGGGGGGTCTTCATTGGAGTAAACCGCTGAAATTTGAAAGCAAACAAGTGGGGGAGGAGAGGAAAGGAGATTTTGAGGCTTCAGTGATTGTCGACTCATGCCCAAATGGGATGTCTCTTGAAGAGAGAAACACACACAGAGAGAGTCTGTGCATAGGATCTTTTTGAAGCAGATAGCTTCAGTTCAGGAGGATTTTTTTTCTCTTCCTCTTCAAATGAGACAAACAAAAAGAATTAACTGTGGGTAACAGGTGTAGGAATAATGGCTTGCTTGACCATCCTGGTGGCTGGTGTATGAGTGTGTGTGTTTGGTTCATCCATCCAACCCCTGGTTCACAGGTGTGTGTGTGTGTGTCCTTTCTCTATCTCTGCTGTGAATCTTCTGGGTGGGCGGAGCCTGGGGGCATCTGTCCACGTCTGGCTGAGACAGAGGGCGCCCTCAGAGGGAGCCACACTAGACCACGCTAGCCTGGGGGCCACAACTCAATTAGATCTGATTTGAAAGACACGCTTCCCCCCCAGTCCCCCCACCCCCCACCCCTCCTACAAAGCTGCCTTTCAGCTCCCACCGGCAGCAGAAGCTGCAGTATCCTCTGGGTTTATTGAGGGGGGGGGGGTGGGAAAGGTTGTCGTTCCATGCTCTCCTCACTTCCCTCCCTCTGTCCTTCTCATCAGTCATTGCTTCTCTTCGCCAAGCCGAACAGCCATCCACCATCCTGGGATGATGATGACGATGACGGTGGTGGTGGTGGTTGAGGTGTGTCTGTGTTCAGCTGTATGGGGTCCGAGTGCAGCGTCCCTACCACGGCTCTCTGCATCATGATCAAACCCATGTTTATTCATACTGGGCCACACTCACTGAGGCATGCAGGACACATTAAGCGTGTGTAAAGGTAGAAAAAACTATTTAGGATGTTCCTCCATGCGGTCAGGCAGCCATACAGGAAGATGGAGAGAGTATGGGGACTCCAGAGTTCTGTGTTGTGCTTTGCGGAAGGCCCCGACACACATTGTCGTGTCCCGTAAATGAGCATGGAAAGAAGCCGAACGTCCATCTTTAATGTCAACGACTTTCGAGCAGATCGTTGTCACAGGAGTTCTCCAGTTCCTCGTTGTTGGTCGATGAACAACAACAACCCTTTCTTCACCTCACACAACGTGAACACGGAGGGGCGGAACACATGCATGCACGGGTGTCCACCAGAGAAATGACTTTCGTCCCATCCCGATACTGTCCTTCCCTCCAGGGCAGTCAGGAACAGTAGACAGCCACATTGGCAGTGTGCAGGGGCGGAGTGCGCTCGCTCGCCCTTGTCCAGGCTAGGAGCAGGGGAAGGACAGCAATCGTTTCCGTTTTTTTATGGGGTTCTTTGCGGAGGGAATGTGAGTATGGGGAGAACGTGCAATCTCCATGCTGAGAGGCCACCGTGCCACTGTTTATTTAGATTGTCCCAGAGTGTGAGGCAGCAGCACGGATCGACTTGATGATTGGTCGAGGGCACTGGGTTTGCTTTGGGAATAGAGCAGTAGAGCTTTAGGGTTGGTCCAGAATGTGGAGGGGCGGGCTTTAGTTCAGGATGTGACCCGGCACTCCAGACCAGTTTGCCTCCGCTCTGCCTTCCCATGGGTCCTCACGCTCTTCGTCCTCCACAGAAAACAGGAAGTTCTTCTAAAATAAAACCCCGCCTCTGACCCGTTCGGTGTTTTCTGTCCTTTGTGGCCAAATATAGACTTTTTTTCGAAATTCCCAGCCTTTCTACACAGATCATTCCTAGCACAGGAGCTAGCATACTTCCTGTTTACCCTCTAGTAGCTAGGTTATGTTGGTGGCGAGGAACCCAAACAGATCCAAGTTTGCCTGCAAAGTGTTTGTTTGTAGTCGCTAATCTGTCTGGGAATGTACAGAAACAACACAAGTTACTAGAGGGATCCTATCGCAGAATACAAATGGATAAAAGGGTGTTTCGACAGTCGTACGTGATGCGAACTATCAATAAGATTAGATAACAGGAAACTCGCACACGTTTTGTTATCATTGCGTTCAATTCCCATTCAGCCCCCCCCCCCCCCCCATCTGAAAAGTTTTTCATCTTATATAACAAGGTCACTGAGTCAGATCTCTGCTGTGAACACGCCGACGTTCATCCCCATGGCACCTCGCTGCTGTCGTTTCAAGCTCGTTTCTGGCTCGTCGTTGGTTGGGGAAGAAGCCCTCCTCAGACACCATTTGAAGACGTGAGAGGTGAACTGGAGGCCTGAGTTTCCTGTTTCGCACGGTGCTTCTACGCTCGCGTTTTACAGACTAGTCAAAGACTTATCGGGGTTAGTCATGTGCGTGTATGTGCGAGTCAAATTTAGCATGTATGCTTCGTGTGTGTGTCACGGGGTCACAGGCCTAGGTGTAGGGTTGAGGCATAGTTACCCTGCCACCTCAGCTGCAGTGACCCCTGTCCTGTTCAAGGCTGGCGCTTGTCTCTCATCTCTCTCTGTCAAAGACCCGGTTTTAGTTTGAAGTAGCTGTTCAATAATAGACACCTAAAACACACACAAACACACACACACACATGCAGTCTGTCTAAATTGCTGGCTGACTGTGATCAAGAACGTACAACGTCTGATCAAAAATAGATCCCGGATACAAAACCGAAAGTCTGACTTAAGTGTTTTCATATGTGGTCACCCATTTCAGCTAGTCTAGAATGTGAACCAGCCCTGGTGTATCTTATTAAAGATGCAGTGAGTTGTGTTTTTTTTCTTCTTCACAGTGCTGTCTGGTTCAGCTTCATTGTGAAATCGGCATGAAGAAAACATTCCAAGCATCCATTTAGACTAGTAAGCCTATCTAGCACGCCCCCCCCCCCCCCCAGTATAGGTATGTACAGGGTAGCGAGTGAAATTGCACTAAGGAGTCAGATCGCCATCCCTCCATCCACTCACTTGATCTCACCCCCCCACCCCCCCGCCTTTATCTTGTTCGCTCTCTCCCTCTCTGTTGCTACCTCTCTTTATCGTGCTCCCTCTCTTTTTGCACATGCTCTGGTGAACCTCAGCTTGTCGTGGCTTTCGGCCGTATCAGGAGCAGCCAAGTTCAGCCCAGGGTCAAGTGTGCTGAGCACTGCCAGGCCAGGCTGGTGTTGGACGTTTATTGGACTTTAAGCCCCGGACCACCACACCCCTCCGGAGGGTCCACCATTCCCCACATGCCTCTGATATGGACCAGGGGGTGAGGAGGAGGGAGGAGGTACTCTAATCTCCCCCAGGCCTAAATTAAGACCCTCATAGTTGCAAGCCTGGGGGCGGGGAAGGTGGGGTGTGTGTGTGGGGGGGGGAGTGAGGCTGAGGCGAGGATCCGAGAAGAGAGGGGGAGTGGGGTTCCGGGGTCCTCAAAAGAGAGGCTGGACATAGAGGAGGAGCCCCGGAGAGGTGAGGCGGGTCTGGGTAGGGGTGAGGGGGGAATCAGTGGCACTCTGTCTGGAGATCCTCACGACTGGGAGATCAGAAGGCGGAGGGTTCTGTCTGGTGAAGAGCAGAGATAAGGGCCCCCGGCTCACTGCAGAGGGTGCTGAGCGATCACATGCCCCAGCGCGGCCTGTCAAACACAGACACCCTCCAGCTCCTCTGACGGCCCAGCCGGGCACTGGGCCGTACGGTAGGGGAAGGAAGGGCTCGTTTGGTGGGGTCGTTTGTGCGACAGGGAGGGGTGGGAAGATGTTGGAAGCAAGGGGGGCAAGGAGTAATATCAGAGTCCTTTCCTATCTGTTAGGATCTGTAGCTCCATCACAAGAGCCCGTTGTATCGCCCCCAGTGTCCTCACTGGTAGTACCCCAACCAGAGGTCACAGGGGAATATGTGTTGTCGGCGGTAAGGAGAGCTAGGGGCGGGGCCTGTGTTTGTCCGTGATTAGACCCCGAGGTGGAATGTGGCGGCCATGTCAGGACCGCCGGACCACACCCCTCCTGCCGCCACTGAAATAAACCTTCCACCGGCCGCCGGAAGCTGAAGGTGGATGACACACTCGCACACACACACACCTAGCATGTCAGGCGCGCTATTCTGAGGATGAGCCTGTATTTTGGGGGGGCTTGGAATTCCATGTATGAAAGTGATCTGACTAGAGGCATCAGTCAGGGTGGTGTTGACTCTTTGGCGGGTGTGTGTGTGTGCACGTGTGTGTGTGTGTGTTAGGGGGGGGGGTGATAATGTGGTTTAGAATAAAAGTTTCTTCTCAATATTGAAGCTCGGAGGGTTGTATGAGGCTATAAATAAACGGTCTGTCGGTGAGTCTGTCTAGGTATTTGAAGCTGGTGTGCCATCTGAAAGGTTTCAGCCAGTTTCTACATGCTGTGTAAATGTTCTGTGTCACTCCGACACAGACAGACAGGCAAATATCAATGTAGTAAGAAACAGACCACTGACCACAAAGGGCCTCATGGAGAAAATAAGATGACAGTTGTTCTGAGTCTTACCTGACAGTTATACTGATGGACCTCTTCGGTCTGGCCGTCCCTCATGTCCCCCAACAGGGTTTTCTATGCTCTGGCAGATGTCTGGGTCTGGTCCTGGCTAATGATTAGATGGAACTAGCAGAATATCTACCCAACAAAAACCCCCTGTGAGAGGAGGAGAAGGGGGGGAGGGGGGGGAGGAGATCACCGTGACAAACAGGATGATGGTAGAAGGCACGAGACTCTTCTTTCTCTTTCTCTTTCTCTCTCTCTCTCTTGCTCTCTCGCTCTTGCTCTCTCGCTCTCGCTCTCTCTCTCTCTCTCTCTCTCTCTCACACACACACACACTGCATCTCTTCTACACATTTTCCACAGCAGTGGTATGTCCCCTACACAGTGAGAGTGGCTCTGCCTTTGTGTGTCGGGGGGAGGGAGGAGGGAGGAGGTTAAAGTCACCCCCAGAGTGGCAGATGGCAGATCAGGCCCAGTTTGGGAGGAAGGGGGGGAGGGAGGTTGTTCCAGAGTCACAAATGTGTTTGGGGTCAGAGGTCAGGGCAGCATCTGCTGTGGCCCGAGGGGGCATTGCATCGCTGGTTGAGACCTGTTGCCGGGCTGTGTTGCCGTGGCCTGGTGGTGTCCCATGTGTGTATGTGAGTGGGGTGGAAGGGGGGGGGGGGAGGGGGTTAAGGGTTGACTGTGGCCAAAAGGAAGATCCATTACAGTGAGGGGACAGGACACACACACACACACACACACAACACAAAAACCTTCTTTTGCTTCTTTTGTCTCTCACAGCCACCATCTTTTTCTCTCACTAAAGTCGTTCCTATGTGACCCCCAACACAAAGACTCCTAAAGCCACTCTGGCTCCCTCCACTAAGTGCTCCAAGGCTCTGTTTACCTTTGGTGTAGAGGTGCAAAGTGAAGTCTCTTGGAGCCAGGGAGACTTCAAAGGCAGACAGACTATTTTAGCAGGCTTCCGCGACCGGCAGCAGCCTGTGTGCATTGGAGGGAGCTATTAGAGTTTGCTGCAGGAGGACGACTGGCTGGCTGGCTGGCTGCCTGCGTATCTGTGTGTGTCAACAGGCAGGTGTGATATCTGAGACCTGCACTGTACACACACCGCAGAGCTGTCCCGAGGACAGCCAGGGGAGGAACCCAAGACAGAGAAAAGAGAGTAGGGTGGGGCAGGGAGAGAAAAAGAGAATAAAGAACGGGAAGGAACAAACATAGAACACGCAGAAAGATAAAGGGAGAGATGGCGAGATAGCATAGGGGGAGAGGGAGTGAAGAAATGCCATGTGAAGAGAGGGGACAGAGATGAAACGCCAGGTAAGAGAGGTGTGAGAGTGGCGTGTGGAAGGTAGAGATAAAAGTTGTGACAGCTGACTCTCACATAAGTCATTTGTGTTTCCCAAAAGGAGAGGTTTGTCAGCATCCCCCATCTGGGGACAGGGGGAGGGGGGAGAGGAGGGGGAGGAGCTCTGTCTAACAGCTGCCTTCATTAACATGCGCACCTGCTCCCTGTGGAGATCCTAGGAAGCCAACAGATGCCCCCTCTGACACTCTCTCTCTCCCTCTCTCTCCCTCTCTCTCTCTCTCTCTCTCTCTCTCTCTCGCGCACACACACACAGAAATTTAAACATAAACACCCCTTTAAACACCCCTCCTCCACTCAGCAGAACCCCTCTGGTTACACCAGTCCCCACACACACACACACACACACACACACACACACACACACACACACACACACACACACACACACACACGCACGCACACCAACGCTCACGTTTTTGGAATTTTTGTATTCACAGTCCAACTATCTATGAAATGTCATGTATTTATGAGCAGCATAGAGTCATGTGTGATTTGAAATGTGGTGCCTACAGCCTGCCGTTCCCAACTAGCCAATGGCAGAGCTGTCTGTGGTCTGTGTGTGTGTGTGGGGGGGTGTTTATCAGTCAGTTTGAACTGAAACTGGGGAAACTGTAGCCATGTTTGTCCTTGGTGGGAGTATGGAGGGGAGGAGGGGCTCCACAGGGGCTTAGAGCCTGAATGTGGTTGTCCATGTCTGGGCAGGCCAGGCCGCCATAGCCCCTTGATCTCTCTGGTCCTGATGGGATGAGTGTGGACAGCCAGGGGAAGGGGATAGGTAGCTGGGAACGGGACCATGGAGCACGGCGCGACGGTCCCCCCAAGCCTGTTTTTGTGGCGTCTGTTGTCCCAGCAGAGTGTGTTTTCAGAGTTCTAAGGGGGCCTAATCCAGGGAGCCAAACTAGAACAACAACCCCCTGCCCCCCTCCACCCCCTGGCCCCCTCCACCCCCTGGCCCCCTCCACCCCCTCGCTGAGCGGGAAACTGAAAGGAGCCCCAGCCTCGCCCCCCCCTCTCTCTCTTTCTATTTTTTCTCTCGCTCTCTCTCCCCTACCATCTCCATCTCTCTCTCTCTCTCTCTCTCTCTCTCTCTCTCTCTCTCTCTCTCTCACTCTCTCTCTCTCTCTCTCTCTCTCTCTCTCTCTCTCTCTCTCTCTCCCCCCTACCATCTCTCTCTCTCTCTCTCTCTCTCTCTCTCTCTCTCTCTCTCTCTCTCTCTCTGTCTCTCTCTCTGTCTCTCTCTCTCTCTCTCTCTGTCTCTGTCTCTCTGTCTCTGTCTCTGTCTCTCTCCCCCCTACCATCTCCTCTCTCTCAATTTCTAGTGGTCTTCATCTTCACTGATTGAAAAGGAACCGCTCAAATAGTTCCCTAACCATTTTCTCTCTCCCTCCCCCTCCATCTCTGCTCCTCTCTCTCCCCCCCTCGCCAGGTGTACCAGTGACTATGTGGGCAGCAAGTGCCAGTACCCCAGCCCATGTAGCCCCTCCCCCTGCAGGAACGGCGGCGAGTGCCGCTCGGTCTCCCACGGCAACACGTTCGACTTCCGCTGCGTGTGCCGCCTGGGCTTCTCCGACCGGCTGTGCCTCACGCCCACCAACCACGCCTGCATGAGCTCCCCCTGCAGGAACGGAGGCACCTGCGACCTGCAAACCCTCAGCGACTACCACTGCCGCTGCCCACCCGGCTGGTCAGGTACGAAACACACGCACCCCATTCTGATCAACGGCCCCGGCAGGTGCTCCAAAGTCAATGGAGGCGCGTTTGATTCGTTTCTCCTCATTGCCCGTTCTCCCGTGCTCCTCCGTCCTCAGGAAAGACGTGCCAGCTCGCCAACCCCTGCGCCTCCAACCCCTGCGCCAACGGGGGGCAGTGCTCCCCCTTCGAGTTCCACTACATCTGCGCCTGCCCGCCCTCCTTCCACGGCCAGACCTGCAAGCAGGACGTCAACGAGTGCGCCCAGACCCCGTCCCCGTGCCGCAACGGGGGTGTGTGCGTGAACGAGGTGGGCTCCTACCACTGCCGCTGCCCCCAGGAGTACACGGGCGCCCACTGCGAGACGCCCTACCTGCCCTGCAGCCCCTCGCCCTGCCACAGCGGGGGCACCTGCGTCCAGAAGGGAGACACCGTCTACGACTGCAGCTGCCTGCCAGGTAGGACTTCTCCTCCGCCCCCCCCCCCCCCCCCCCCCAGGTAGTTAGCGTGGAGCTCGGGGTCGCACCCGCTGAAGACTGCTGGAGAAACCCGACAGTTTCCCCTGTTACCACCGACTCTCGCCCCCAAAATGGCTGGCAGGATGTCGAGGCACAGCCGTTTCCTCCTGATAACCCCCCCCCCACACACACACGCACACGCACGCGCACACACACACATCCACACACCACTTGTTTTTTTCATCTTGTTGGTACGTTTGCCACCCGTCCCCTCCTCCCCAGTGTTGTGCAGTGTTGTGTAAGGCTGTGGTTCTCCCGAGGGCATTGTGGTTAGAGCTGTTACTCAACCTGTGGCTGGAGGCCAGCTGTGCCCTCAGGCGAGACGGCAACACTCCCCAGATACTCTCCCTATCGGGGCCCTTCATTACCCCCCTAACCACCGAGAATACCTACATTTTTGTCAGTTAGGCTCGAGCTAGATTTCACTTTCAATTGGGAGCAAGGTTCAGTGGCCAATTGATAATTAACCCGTGTGTGTGATTGTGTGAATGTGCGAGTGTGTTTGTCTGCTGGGGGGAGGGGGAGGGGGAGGGGGAAGGGGTTGAGTTGAGTTAAAGTTCAACCCACACCGTGCCACTCTCGTGGATCTACACGATAGAATGGGAATACCAGAGGACCTCTTGGTAGGGCATGTGTGTGTATCTGTGCGTGTGAGGTCAGCTGAAATCCGATCTTTGGGCTGATAGCTAATCAGAGACCAGGCGCTGTAAAAAGCCTACATTACCCAGCGGCACCTCGGAACATCCCGTTTGATGTGCAAGAGATCAAACGGGCCGCCGTGGGAATACACGCGTCTTATCTTCCTCGGCGACACGACGACAATGAGCGGAAGGGTGTTTTCGCGGTCGGCACACAACACTGTGGAGATAAGAGGAGATAGAGAGAGGGTGGCATCTGGCTTGCATCATGCTCCTACTGGGGCCACCCGACTCTCGCTCTGTGTGGACCCAGTCCCCGGTCTCAATGATTCTTTCTGTGTCCCCAGGCTTCACAGGGCAGAACTGTGAACATAACATCGATGACTGTCCCGGTCATACCTGTCAGAACGGAGGGCTGTGTGTGGATGGAGTGAACACCTACAACTGCCAGTGCCCCCCTCACTACACCGGTAAAGACACGCCCACTGACGCTCTCTCCAGAGTAGCAGCTCCCACACCACGCAATGCAAATACCCCCCCAAAAAGCTTTGGCCGACTACCCGAGTCTTTGTCGTAGCCACCCTCGTTCATTCATTCACTCACATCCCACCTCCGCTCCCTGCACCCTGCCCTCCCTCTCCCCCACATCCCACCTCCGCTCCCTGCACCCTGCCCTCCCTCCCTCTCCCCCCTCCCCCAGGTCAGTACTGTACCGAGAACGTGGACGAGTGCGAGCTGATGCCCAACGCCTGTCAGAACGGCGGCACGTGCCACGACACGCACGGCAGCTACCACTGCGTCTGCGTCAACGGCTGGACGGGCGACGACTGCAGCGAGAACATCGACGACTGCGCCAGCGCCGCCTGTTACCAGGGCGCCACCTGCCACGACCGCGTGGCCTCCTTCTTCTGCGAGTGCCCGCACGGACGCACAGGTACGGCCCCCCTGCCCACCTCCACCATGGTCCAGAAGGACTGGGAGCGTTTGATTTAATGTCAACTAAGGTCAAACCCCATGGGAAGCATCCCATAAGGAGACACTTTCATTGAAATCAAGCGTGCCCCAAACTCTTTAAAGGGTTCCCTCGAACCCGGGCCTGCACCGAAATTGCTGTGGTCACGACGGGAGGGTGTGTTCAAAAAGGCCTTTCTCGTTTTCCCGCGTCCCGTCTCCAGGTTTGCTGTGCCACCTCGACGACGCCTGCATCAGCAACCCGTGTCAGAAGGGCTCCAACTGCGACACCAACCCTGTGAACGGCAAGGCCATCTGCACCTGCCCACCCGGTTACACGGGCTCCGCCTGCAACCAGGACATAGACGAGTGCTCCTTGGGTAGGTGCCCTTTCTCCCCCCCTCTCCTTCCTTGCCACTTCTCTCCCGTCTCCCCTAACTAAGGTCCCCCTGTGTCTGTGTGTGTGTGTGGTCCAGGTGCCAACCCTTGCGAGCACGGCGGACGCTGCCTCAACACCAAGGGCTCCTTCCAGTGCAGGTGTCTCCAAGGCTACGAGGGCCCTCGCTGTGAGATGGACGTCAACGAGTGCATGTCAAACCCCTGCCAGAATGACGCCACCTGCCTGGACCAGATTGGAGGGTTCCACTGCATTTGCATGCCAGGTACGGAGCACTGGACTGTGCCACTAATGGTGGGGGGGGGGGGGGGGTTTGTCATGGCCTGTGAATAGACAGTGGCAGATTTTTTTGTTCAAACAAAGGCCATCCATTGAGAAGTCAGTTGACGGCATGTTGACATTTATCTCTTATTTTATTTTGGTGTGTGCGTGTGTGTGTGTGTTGCACGCAGGCTACGAGGGTGTGTTCTGTCAGACGAACACAGACGAGTGTTCCAGTAGCCCGTGCCTCAACAACGGCAAGTGCATCGACAGGATCAACTCCTTCCACTGCGAGTGCCCCAAAGGTGAGAACACACAGGCGGGGGCGGGGGACCACAGTGGGCCACGGGCAAAACGAACGCATCCTGTATCGTGTCATCATATTCAAAGCGAATGATTTTTCTGCAAAAGACTTTGGACCGGGATAGAGACGAGGGAGAAAGCGACCCCAGAGAGAGTCAGGGAGAGAGAAAGGGAGAGAGAAAGACAGAGAGAGAGAGAGAGAGAGAGAGAGAGAGAGAAAGAGAGAGAGAGAGAGACAGAGAGAGAGAGAGAGAGAGAGAGAGAGAGAGAGAGAGAGAGAGAGAGACAGAGAGAGAGAGAGAGAGAGAGAGAGAGAGAGAGAGAGAGAGAGAGGGAGGAAGAGAATGCACCAGTGCCACAGATTCATTAGCATAACTGGCGGGCACAGCAGTTTGCTCGGGGGCTTTAGTGCTGAAAGCCGGGGTGGCAGACTGGGGCGACGACACAGTCGTCTGAAAGACATGTCTGTGGAGCCCCCGCAGTATGGGGTGAGGGGGTGGGGGGGGGGGCATCATGAAGTTTAGGGTCCCCAAGTCCTAGTTTATATGCAAATGAGTTTCTCTTCTTCAGACTTTCTTTCATCCTGTGTATACACTGTAACCGTGGAAACCACAATAAAGACTGGATTAGGGTTTGAAGCTTCCCGCCTTTTGAGGCCCTCCTGCAGACTCTGATCCAATCGCATCTGCAGAAATGACCAGCTGAACGAGCCCGACATTCTTGTTGGGCGTCAAACGAGACTTTTTACAAGATGGACGAACAAAACTGTATATCTAAAACATCATGAATTGGAACCGCTAAACAACAACTGAACCGTCAGACAGTGAGTCCAGATGTGAACTTGAATGGTGTCTGCAGGTTTCTCTGGGAGCCTGTGCCAGGTGGACATTGATGAGTGTGCCAGCACCCCCTGCAAGAACGGGGCCAAGTGCACCGACGGAGCCAACAAGTACACCTGTGAATGCACAGAAGGTATACACACACACACACACACACACACACACACACACACTCACGCACGCACACACACACACACACTCACACACTCACACACACACTCATCCACACATACACACACACTCCACATACACACACTCACATACACACAATTTATCCACTTACACACACTCATCCACTGGTATCATCCATCTCACCTCTCTAACTGTAAAAATAAAAATAAATTAAATAACCTGCTAGCACTTATCTCTTTTACTCCAATACTAGACTGAAAACACTGGGTTTTCCAGTGTCTGTTAGTTGTTCTTGTCAGAGTACTCACCCCACCCCTCCCCACCCCTCCCCTCCCCACCAGGCTACACAGGCCAGCACTGTGAGACGGACATCAACGAGTGCTACTCAGACCCATGTCACTACGGCACCTGCAAAGATGGCCTGGCCTCGTTCACCTGCTACTGTCGCCCTGGTTACACGGGCCGTCTGTGCGAGACCAACATCAACGAATGTCTGTCTCAGCCCTGCAAGAACGGGGGCAACTGCCAGGACAGGGAGAACAGCTATGTGTGCGCCTGCCCCAAGGGCACTGCAGGTGAGAGAGACACACACACTGGGAAGAACACACACACACACACACACACTGGGAAGAACACACACACACACACACACTGGGAAGAACACACACACACACACACACACTGGGAAGAACACACACACACACACACACTGGGAAGAACACACACACACACACACACACTGGGAAGAACACACACACACACACACACACTGGGAAGAACACACACACACACACACACTGGGAAGAACACACACACACACACACACACTGGGAAGAACACACACACACTGGGAAGAACACACACACACACACACACTGGGAAGAACACACACACACACACACTGGGAAGAACACACACACACACACTGGGAAGAACACACACACACTGGGAAGAACACACACACACTGGGAAAACACACACAGCCTTGGGCAAACACAAAGGAGAAGATCACAGACAGTTGTCAGACAGTTCCTACAGACACACAGTAGCGACATCACTTCATGACTACAGTAGCAGTCTCGTCAAAATCAAAATCAGAAATGTGTTTATTCGCCAAATAAGTGTACACAAACGAGGAATTGACATTGGTGGGCAGGTGCACATACAGTAAACACAAACAGTAAACAGAAAACAATAATGATGCCATCCCCTGCGTTGCGGCGTCCCACCAGGTTTCAACTGCGAGGTGAACCTGGACGACTGTAAGAGCAAGCCCTGCGACTACGGCAGGTGCATCGACAAGATCAATGGCTACGAGTGTGCGTGTGAGCCAGGCTACACAGGTGAGTGCTGGGCGGGGCCAGGGAGGGGAGTGGGTGGTCCCCTGGGCCCGGGGGAGGGGCACAAGGAACAGGTGGCTAGCGGACCCACTCCAACAGAACAGTGGTGTCAGGTTCTACATGGAGGACACACACACACTCACACACACACACACACACACACACTCACACTCACACACACACACACACACACACACACACACTCACACTCACTCAGGTAGCGGCTTTTGTGCTGCCCATGAAAAGGCTCTACAACGCCTAGCTCTGAAAGAGACTGAAAGGAGATCTTTTTAAAAGGAAGAGCCTGACCTTTTAGACACGTCTGCTGTTCGCTCAAGCAGTAACAGTTTTTCTGTACCAAACCAAATCCCAAATCATGACCTGATCCTGACACACTGTGTGGAATAAACTCACTGGGCAAGTTTTCCCCTTGTGTTGACATTGATGTGGGAAAAAAAAAAAAAACACAAACTGTCCACGAAGTAGATGCCATCGCGATTTTCCCAAGAGGGTCTGCTTTCATGGCCTGGTTTGACCGGTTCCAAGTGTCTTCGTGCGTGCGTATGTGTGTGTGGACTCTTCTACATGAAGGGTATGGTAGAAGTGGGTGCAGGCTGTTGCACCCCCCCCCCCCCCCCCCACACCATCTTTGTCCTCTTTTCAGTGTGCAGGGGAGGGAGGGGAGGTGCGTGTGTGTGTGGGGGGGGGGGGGAGGTAGGGCAAGGCTCAGGGACAGAGGGGCATTGTCATTGTACAACAGGCAGTTGGGCCTCCCCCTCTCTGATTGATGAAGAGAATTGAGGCGGGGGAGGGGGGGAGGTAGAGGGGGAGGGTCTAGGGAGGAAAGACGGCGAGGGGAGGGGAGTTATCCGACGGGGGTTAATTGTTGCTCGGCCGTGTGTGAAATGGGGCCCTGGCCTTCTGTCCCTGAAACCAGCAGTGGGTGAAGCTGGCCCTCCCCAAGCTGCCCTTTGGGGGGGGGGGGGGGGGGGGGGGAGGTGAAGGCGGGGCCTTTGTGTGGCCCATTGTCACGGGATAACAGATCTGAGCTGCAACCCCCCCACCCCCAGCTGAAACTCCCTCCCTCTACTCCTATTCACCAGTCTGCCTCTTGATTATTGGCAGAGACAGACAGAAACAGACAGAGAGCGACGGAGAGACAGACAGATAGAGAGAGAGAGAGAGAGAGAGAGAGAGAGAGAGAGAGAGAGAGAGAGAGAGAGAGAGAGGGACGGAGGCCGGGGCTAATCCCCCCCAGGCTAGCCTCGTCCTCCTGCTCTCTCCAGGGCCCTCAGCCCGGGGCCACAGCCCTTGCCTCATTGTCCCCACTGCTCAGCTACTTATGCAGGCTTAAAGAATACCAGAGCATGCTGGCCAGCTGTGCTCACGACACAATAGTCCAACATGCCCTGAATGCTAATACACTGGTCATATCCTAATACCATTGGACATGTTGGGGGGATGCTCATTGTAATTTTCTGTGGGCTAGCATCGGATTTTTGGGCACATTTACATAAATATGTATTTTATATCAATCTAACAAGTAATTGTAAATAACGCCCAGGTCTCATTTAGAAGTCTCATCGAATATTTGTGTTGCCCCTCTCTTCCAGGCACCATGTGCAACATCAACATCGACGACTGTGCCATCAACCCGTGCCACAACGGTGGCACCTGCATCGACGGCATCAGCAGCTTCACCTGCCTGTGCCCGGAGGGCTACAACGACGCCACCTGCCTGGCACAGGTGGACGAGTGTGGCAGCAACCCCTGTATCCACGGCCGATGCCAGGACCTGGTCAACGGGTGAGCACGACCCCCCCCCCTCACACACACACTCTCATACCACTCACGCATGTGGACTCTCATATATATATATACACATACACACACACACACTCTCATACCACTCACACACAATCTTTCTTCTACATTTCTCACCCCTCTTCCTGTGTGTGTGCGCGTGTTGCAGTTATAAGTGCTTGTGTGACTCGGGCTGGAGCGGGCCCAACTGTGACATCAACAACAACGAGTGTGAGTCCAACCCCTGCATGAACGGGGGAACCTGCAAGGACATGACCAGCGGATACCACTGTACCTGCAGAGCTGGGTTTAGTGGTCAGTAAGCTCCATAACACTGTCTCTCTCTCTCTCTCTCTCTCTCTCTCTCTCTCTCTCTCTCTCTCTCTCTCTCTCTCTGTCTCTCTCTCTCTCTCTCTCTCTCTCTCTCTCTCTCTCTCTCTGTCTCTCTCTCTCTCTCTCTCTCTCTCTCTCTCTCTCTCTCTCTCTCTCTCTCTCTCTCTCTCTCTCTGTCTGTCTCTCTCTCTCTCTCTCTCTCTCTCTCTCTCTCTCTCTCTCTCTCTCTCTCTCTCTCTCTCTCTCTCTCTCTCTCTCTTTCTCCCTCTCCTGTCTACCCGTTTGTGTGTGCGGTGTTCTGAGTGTGGCTCTCTAACACGTGTGTGTTCTCTAATCCTCGCCACGGCTGCAGGTCCTAACTGTCAGACTAACATCAACGAGTGTGGCTCCAACCCCTGCCTGAACCAGGGCAGCTGCATCGACGACGTGGCCGGATACAAGTGCAACTGTGTGCTGCCCTACACTGGTACGGCCCTGACCGAGCTGTGGCTCTGGTCACACACGCACACACACACACACACACACACATACACCATGTCACACACCTGAAATGTGTTTTCCCATGGATGATCAAACGTCTCACTGCTAACTTTTGGCTAATAAGCGACATACGTGCTGTTTGGACACTGGACACACTCATGTTATTCTGTACATTGCCTTATCTCAGAGAGTGTTGTTTTAGAGAGAACCAGGTTACCGTGGACCACTAGATGTATGGAAAACAGGCCCAGCCTGTGTCATGGTCCATTTTACTCAAAGTGGAAAAATCCGCCCAGCATCTGCTGAGTTGGGATAACTGTGTGTGTGTTTGTGTGTGTGTGCGTTTTGGAATAACACACCCTGTGAGTCGGCCAGGGCTGGGAACAGAGGCCAGTTCCATTCCCTGTACGTCTACTTCCTGTTTCCTGTCTGTGACCTTGCACAATAGCAGGAAACGGCATGGCACTTCCTGCCTGGTCAGGTTGCTGTGGAAACGGATAGGGAAGTGGATGGAAAGTGGGCTTTAAAAGCTGATGTCACTACTGGGGCCGGCGGGGGGCAAACCAAGAGCATTGCAGAAGGCAGCATAGTAGTCCTCACTCAGCCCCAAAACACAAAACACAAAAAAAAACTTTTAATAGGAGATGAGTGTTTGCATAGCAGTTCATCTAGGTGGTGTGTTTTGATATTGTGGGGTCTACTGGGTCTTTGTAGTAGGCATGGCTGCGTGTTATGGCACCCGCTCTCCACGGCAGGCCAGGTATTAACTGTGAGCCCCTCCATCCCAAGGTGAGACGTGCGAGACCCTGCTGGCCCCGTGCAGCCCCCGTCCCTGCAAGAACGGAGGGGTGTGTAAGGAGTCAGAGGACTACCAGAGCTTCTCCTGTGTCTGCCCCCAGGGCTGGCAAGGTAAACACCCACATCCGGCCATCCATCCCTCCACCCAGCTGTCGAGCAATGTATTCATCCATATTATTCATCTTTCCATCAAACCATTCCGTCTTCCTGTAATTCATTCATTCATTCCCTCCCTCCCTCCCTCCCTCCCTCCCTCCCTCCCTCCCTCCCTCCCTCCCTCCCTCCCTCCCTCCCTCCCTCCCTCCCTCCCTCCCTCCCTCCCTCCCTCCCTCCCTCCCTCCCTCCCTCCCTCCCTCCCTCCCTCCCTCCCTCCCTCCCTCCCTCCCTCCCTCCCTCCCTCCCTCCCTCCCTCCCTCCAGGCCAGACCTGTGAGATCGACATCAACGAGTGTGTGAAGAGTCCATGTCGCAACGGCGCCACGTGCCACAACACGGTGGGCAGCTACCAGTGCAACTGTCGCCCCGGCTACACGGGCCAGAAGTGTGAGACGGACATAGACGACTGCAAGCCCAGTAAGACAGGACGCCATCTTAGTTAGGACGCCTCTACAGGCCCCGGCTCTGCCCGTGGGACTCAAACTGGATCTGCATCAGTCAATCTGACCCCCCCCCCCCCCCCCCCCCCTGTCTCCCCAGACCCCTGCAGTAACGGAGGCCTGTGCCGGGACGGCGTGGACAGCTTTGTGTGCACATGCTTGCCGGGCTTCCGCGGGGGGCGCTGCGAGGAGGACATCAACGAGTGCGAGAGCAACCCCTGCAAGAACGGGGCCAACTGCACCGACTGTGTCAACAGCTACACCTGCTCCTGCCCCCCGGGGTTCAGCGGCATCAACTGTGAGATCAACACCAACGACTGCACTGAGAGGTATGGAGCCTCCCCCCCCCCCCCTTTGACCACATGCACTCAGACACCGTGCTACACTATGCTAGCTCACTCAGTACTAACTAGCAAGCTCACTGGCTCTCTGTTAGCTCGTCTCATGAGCTAAGACCTGTCTCGGCGTCCGGAGTGTTAACCCCTCCCCTGGCCTCTTGCGTCTCCTCTAGTTCCTGCTTCAACGGAGGCACCTGCATGGACGGGATCAATGCCTTCACCTGCCTGTGTCTCCCTGGTTTCACCGGCATCTACTGCCAACACGACATCAACGAGTGCGACTCCAAGCCCTGCCAGAATGGGGGCACATGCCTGGACAGCTATGGCACCTACAAGTGCACCTGCCCTCAAGGATACATTGGGATCGACTGCCAGGTGAGGGGGATGACGGCCATCTTTACACGGGGCAGTGAGTCCATCGAGGGATGGGGAGTCATAGGCAGCCATCTTGACTGAGGGCACAAGGACTAATGGCCGGCCATGCACGGCCATGTCTGCTGAGGGCATTGGATCATTTAACCCGATGTTGTCTACTAAATGCGTGTCTGGAATGGGTGTAAGAATACGTGTCTTCCCGCTCTGCTTCCCAGAACCTGGTGCGTTGGTGTGACTCGTCCCCCTGTAAGAACGGCGGCTCGTGCTGGCAGCAGGGGGCGTCCTACACCTGCCAGTGTCAGACGGGCTGGACGGGACTCTACTGTGACATCCCCAGCGTGTCCTGCGAGGTGGCGGCCAAGCGGCAAGGTAACCTCCCTCCCTGTGTGTGTGCGTGCGCGTCGGTGTCCTCAGAGAGGGACAGAGTTTGTGTCTGTGAACAATAGAGAGTGCTGGGAAAACAAGTGAGAGTGTGCGCGTGCCCTGTCTGTCCATGTGTTTGTCTGCGTACACACATTTGAACGGGCGACAGTCCCTAACATCTGCCCCCTGCTGGCCGTGTCAGGCGTGGAGGTGGCCCACCTGTGCAGGAACTCTGGCCAGTGCCTGGACGCGGGGAACACCCACTACTGTCGATGCCAGGCGGGATACACGGGCAGCTACTGTCAGGACCAGGTGGACGAGTGCTCCCCCAACCCCTGCCAGAACGGTGCCACCTGCACCGACTACTTGGGGGGGTACAGCTGTGAGGTAGGAGGGGGCTTATGGAGCGTTCAGCACGCACACTCAGAGAATCCTTTTGGACGAGGTTCTTGTTTCTATGTTTCATATTCATGTGCGTCAAGGGCACATTATACTATAAAGATTATCTTTTCGTTATGGCCAAGGGATTGTGTGTATGAACCGTGTTGTGTGTGTGTGTGTGTGCAGTGTCTCCCAGGCTACCATGGTGTGAACTGCTCCAAGGAGATCAACGAGTGTCTGTCCCAGCCCTGCCAGAACGGAGGCACCTGCATCGATCTTATCAACACCTACAAGTGCTCCTGCCCCAGAGGGACACAAGGTACACACACACACACACACACACACACACACGCTGGCACACACACACACACACACACACACACACACGCTGGCACACACACACACACACACACACACACACACACACACACACACACACACACGCTGGCACACACACTGGCACACACACACACACACACACACACACACACACGCTGGCACACACACTGGCACACACACACGCTGGCACACTCACCAGAATCAGAATGGGCTTTCATTCGCCGTGTAAGTTCACGCAAACAAGGACTTTTCTGTGGCAGGACGGTGCATATGATAAAGGACACCACATCATTGAACATCCCCCCCTTCCTTCCCCCCCTCTCCTCACAGGCGTTCACTGTGAGATCAACCTGGATGACTGCAACCCCTCCACGGACCCACTGACCAATGAGCCCAAGTGCTTCAACAAGGGCAAGTGTGTGGACCGGGTGGGTGGCTACCACTGCCTGTGTCCCGCCGGCTACGTGGGCGAGCGCTGTGAGGGCGACGTCAACGAGTGTCTGTCCGACCCCTGCGACCCCCGAGGGTCGTACAACTGCATCCAGCTGACCAACAGCTACCGCTGCGAGTGCCGGACAGGATACACAGGTAAGCTGGCAGAACACACAGCTACCACACACACACACATTCATACAGACAGACAAACAGATGTATGTGTTACTATGAGTAACCCCTGCCCCCCTCTCTCTCTCCGTGGTGCCCAGGCCAACGCTGCGACAAGGTGTTCGACGGCTGTAAGGGCCGGCCTTGCAGGAACGGGGGAACGTGCGCCGTGGCCAGCAACACGCCGCACGGCTTCATCTGCAAGTGTCCACCGGTGAGTAGAGCAGCGACCTTCTGGAACCGTCCACAATTCCAAAACAAAGCCTCTGAAGTTCGCCCTGACCTCTGACCCCTGCCTGTGTCCTACAGGGTTACACCGGCTCCTCCTGCGAGTACGACTCGCGCTCCTGCGGCAGCCTGAACTGCAGGAATGGCGGCACGTGCGTGTCGGGTCACCTGAGCCCCCGCTGCCTCTGCCCCGTCACCTTCACGGGGCCGGAGTGCCAGACCCCCACCGACAGCCCCTGCAACTCCAACCCCTGCTACAACGGCGGCACCTGCCAGGGCATCACCGACGCCCCCTACTTCCACTGCAGCTGCCCCTCCCACTTCAATGGGCTGCTCTGCCACATCCTGGACTACTCCTTCCCTGGAGGCTTCGGCAGGGACATCACCCCCCTCCCGAGGTGATGGGCGCTATATCATAGATTTGATAGGCTTTAGTTCAGTAATTCAATGAGACTGAGGTGTACGTGTATCATACATGCATGTATGATGCAAGGTATAATGGATAAAGAAAAACATGATAATTGTCTAAGATCATTATCTAGTCACACACTAGTGTGGTTCTTTTCCCGGTTCGAACCCACCAATGACTGACGCCCGTGCTGATTGACAGGTGGAGGTGAGCTGCGAGATCCAGCAGTGCGACGAGTGGGCGGGCAACCACATCTGCGACTCGCTGTGCAACAACCACGCGTGCGGCTGGGACGGCGGCGACTGCTCGCTGAACTTCGACGACCCCTGGCAGAACTGTTCGGCGGCGCTCCAGTGCTGGCGCTACTTCAACGACGGGAAGTGCGACGAGCAGTGCAACAGCCCCGGGTGCCTGTACGATGGCTTCGACTGCCAGAGCCAAGAAGGGCAGTGCAAGTGAGTCTACAACTGAGGTCCACTGGCCTCAAAACCCCCCTCTGGCCTCTAAACCCTTCCCTGGCCTCTAAACCCCCCTCTGGCCTCTAAACCCTTCTCTGGCCTCTAAACCCTTCTCTGGCCTCTAAACCCTTCCCTGGCCTCTAAACCCTTCTCTGGCCTCTAAACCCCCCTCTGGCCTCTAAACCCTTCTCTGGCCTCTAAACCCCCCTCTGGCCTCTAAACCCTTCTCTGGCCTCTAAACCCCCCTCTGGCCTCTAAACCCTTCTCTGGCCTCTAAACCCTTCTCTGGCCTCTAAACCCTTCTCTGGCCTCTAAACCCTTCTCTGGCCTCTAAACCCCCCTCTGCCCTCTAAACCCTTCTCTGCCGAAATTGACTGAGCTCTTAGAAGTTTAGAAACTTTCCAAATAGTTTATAACAGAACAATCATAAAAGAAATTGAAATAAAAATATATTTTTTCTACCCCCCATCCCCACCTCTCTCCCTCCCAGTCCTCTGTATGACCAGTACTGTAAGGACCACTATGCGGACGGCCACTGCGACCAGGGATGCAACAACGCCGAGTGCGAGTGGGACGGGCTGGACTGCGCCAACAACATGCCCGAGAAGCTGGCCGACGGCCACCTGGTCCTGGTGATCCACATCGCCCCGGAGCAGCTGCGGAACGGCTCGTCGGCGTTCCTCCGCGAGCTCAGCAGCGTGCTCCACACCAACGTGGTCTTCCGCCGCGACGCCAACGGCGAGCCCATGATCTTCCCGTACTACGGCAGCGAGCAGGAGCTGGCCAAGCACAACGTCAAGCGCTCCGCCGAGGGCTGGCCCGACTGGGCCGGGGTGCCGGCCAACGTCCTGGGCCAGATGAAGGAGGGCGTGAGCTCCATGATCAGCCCCCGCCGACGCAGGGAGCTGGACCCCGTGCAGGTCAAAGGGTGAGTCACATGACCCGCAGTAAGCCACACAGACACAGCGTAGAGCCCTGCTCTGTGGATCTGTAGGGTTTCGACGGGAGCCTGACTCTTCTCCTCGACCCTCCCATCCCGCTCTCCTCGTTGGCCCCGCCCCCTCCGCTCCTCCCCCTTCCTCTCCCCCTTCTAGGTCAGTGGTGTACCTGGAGATCGATAACCGCCAGTGCTACCAGCAGTCCCAGGAGTGCTTCCAGAGCGCCACCGATGTGGCAGCCTTCCTCGGGGCGCTTGCCTCCAGTGGGAATCTCAACGTCCCCTACATCGAGGCTGTCACCAGTGAGTGAACCCCCCTCCCCCTTCTTCCTTTCGCTCTGACGTGCGAAACATCTCCACCGTGCTCCCGCCACGGCCCCCCCGTAGTCTGACCTCTCCTCTCTCCTCCAGGTGTGAGACCCACCCCGCCCTCCACAGAGCTGTACCCCATGTACGTGGTGTTCCTGGGGCTGGCCGCGCTGGGCTTTGTCTGCCTGGGCGTGCTGGTGAGCAGGAAGAGGAGGAGGGAGCACGGCCAGCTGTGGTTCCCCGAGGGCTTCAAGGTGTCGGAGCCCAGCAAGAAGAAGCGCAGGGAGCCTGTCGGGGAGGATTCTGTGGGACTCAAGTAAGTAGCACGAAGCTGGATAACAGAACTGTGTTCTGTATGTGTGTGTGTGTGTGTGCGTGTCATGTATAACCTACGGTATCTAACCTTTTTCTCTATACGCGTCCTCCAGGCCTCTGAAGAACTCTGACATCAATCTGATGGACGATACGCACACAGAGTGGGGGGAGGAGGAGCCAGACTCCAGGCGCTTCAGGGTATGACATCATATTTAGGAGACGGCCGGCCGCTCTCCGTGATACTTCCTGCAGTTTGTTTTGGAGAAGAGTGTGTTTCTAAAGTGCCGTGTCGTCGTGTGTCAGTTTGAGGAGCAGGCCATGCTGGACCTGGACGACCACACCGACCACAGGAAGTGGACGCAGCAACATCTGGACGCGGCCGACCTGCGCATCCCCTCCATCGCCCCCACGCCGCCGCAGGGCGAGATCGAGAACGACTGCATGGACGTAAACGTCAGAGGACCTGGTGAGTACCCGCCGGATTGGTGGAGAGTTTTGAGGGTCACATGTTGCCTACTGTCTTCATGACTCGGCATGAATACAATACATGTACACCGTCCAAACATCTGGTCTCCCTCCCTCCCTCCCCCCACCTCAGACGGCTTCACCCCCCTCATGATCGCCTCGTGCAGCGGGGGAGGCCTGGAGACGGGGAACCTGGAGGAGGAGGAGGACCCGTCTGCCGAGATCATCTCCGACTTCATCTACCAGGGCGCCAACCTCCACAACCAGACGGACCGCACGGGCGAGACGGCCCTCCACCTGGCGGCGCGCTACGCCCGCTCCGACGCCGCCAAGCGCCTGCTGGAGTCCAGCGCCGACGCCAACGTCCAGGACAACATGGGCAGGACGCCGCTGCACGCGGCCGTGGCCGCCGACGCGCAGGGCGTGTTCCAGGTCCGTCCCTTCCCCTCCGGGCTCTTGTCACAGAGGGACATGTTGAATGAATGGAGAACTATGACATTCCTTATATAAGTGTATATTAGTCATCCCCAAAAAAGCGTACCAAAAATCATGGTGTTCTTACGTGATAACAAGGTTGTCCGTTCTACCGTTCTCTCCAGATTCTGATCCGGAATCGGGCCACCGACCTCGACGCGCGCATGCATGACGGCACCACCCCCCTGATCCTGGCTGCCCGTCTGGCCGTGGAGGGCATGGTGGAAGAGCTTATCAACTGCCACGCCGACGCCAACGCCATCGACGATGCCGGTACGTTCCCCTGGCTGCACTTCTTTGTCTTATCTGGCCTAACGCCGCACGCTGTGACTAAACTGTGGGTAGGCTAGGAATGTGGGTTATATCTATTAAATTCATCTTCTCTATCTCTTTCCCCTTCTCTTCCTCTCTCTCGCTTTTTTCCTTCTCTCTCCAGGCAAATCTGCCCTTCACTGGGCAGCAGCCGTGAACAATGTGGAGGCTGCCATGGTGCTGCTGAAGAACGGAGCCAACAAGGACATGCAGAACAACAAGGTAAACAATATGGCCGCACAGCCCAGTGACCGTCTGGGCACCATATGTAGGCCCAAAGGACGTTAAAAACGTATGGCTTTTACATTCTTTTGAGTTGTAAACTTGTGGCTTTGTACATTTTTATTGGGAACAAACATATGGCTTTCATAGAAGTTGTAAATATATGTTTTACATAGGGTTTCAGAGGGGTTATAAAATGACACCTTTTCACACTCATGTGGGTCACAGCAAATGTGTTTATGCCAGTGGTCTGACGGTATGTCTGCTTCCTGTGTGTGTGTCATCCCAGGAGGAGACTCCTCTGTTCCTGGCAGCCAGGGAGGGCAGCTACGAGACAGCCAAGGTCCTCCTGGAGCACTTTGCCAACCGTGAGATCACCGACCACCTGGACCAGCTGCCCCGGGACATCGCCCAGGAGCGCATGCACCATGACATCGTCCGTCTGCTGGACGAGTACAACCTGGTGAGGAGCCCGGGGCTCCACAGCGGGCCGCTCAGCGCCAACAGCCTGTCCCCGCCGCTCTGCTCGCCCAACGGGTACCTGGGCAGCCTCAAGCCCACGCCCTCGGGGAAGAAGGTCCGCAAGCCCGGCTCCGGGGGGAAAGGAGGGAAGGATGGAGGGAAGGAGATGAGGGTGAAGAAGAAGAAGTCGGTGGACGGAAAGGGGAACCTGCTGGACACCTCGTCCGTCCTGTCCCCCGTCGACTCCCTGGAGTCCCCTCACGGGTACCTCTCCGATGTGGCGTCCCCGCCGATGACATCCCCCTTCCACCAGTCCCCACCCATGTCCCTCAACCACCTGCAGGGCAATGGCGACGCCCACATGGGTCAGATGGGCATGGGCAAGGGTCAGCAGGACATGGGGCGCATGACCTTTGACCCCAACCCTCCACGTCTCTCCCACATGCCCGTTTCCAGCCCCAGCAGCCAGGGCACCATGAGTATGGTCATGGGCGGAGCTGGGGGCCACGGCGGCCAGTGTGATTGGGTGTCCAGGATGCAGCACGCTGGCATGGCCCAGCAGGGAGGGTTCAACCAAGGCCCACCCATGTCCCACGGAATGATGGGAAATCTCCATGGTGTCTCCACGGCGACCCTGTCCCAGATCATGGGCTACCAGAGCATGCAGACCAGCCATCTGGGCTCGTCCAACCACCTGATGCAGCAGCACCAGAACCAGATCCACTCCCGGCAGAACATCCAGCTCCAGCACCAGAATTCCAACTCCACTACGTCCGGCCAGAACCTCAGCCAGAGCTTCCTGAGTAGCGAGCTGAGCGGGTCCGACGGGTCAGGTCGCTCCATGCCCGTCCACACCATCATGCCCCAGGAGACCCAGATCCTGGGAACCCAGTTCCTCACCCCGCCATCCCAGCACAGCTACTCTGGCCCCATGGACAACACACCTAATCACCAGCTTCAGGTGCCCGACCACCCCTTTCTAACTCCCTCCCCTGGATCTCCTGACCAATGGTCCAGCTCATCTCCACATTCCAACATGTCTGATTGGTCAGAGGGCATCTCGAGCCCACCTACGAGTATCCACTCTCAGATGAACCTGATTCCAGACCAGTTCAAATAGACAAAACTCAGCCATACGGAAACAAACACATATGAACAGAACAATAAAAACACCTGTTCTTCCAAGACAAGATGGACAAGATCAATAGACCTGACTAAAGATTTTTCCTTTTTTTATTATCAATTTTTATACTAACGACAAGAACAGTTTTTATTAATTTTGTATTTATTTATGTACTTTTTTGACATGGAATATAAAGAAGATGCTTTTATATTTATGGTTTTTTGTTTTGTTTTGGAGAGGGAACAGGGGTGAGATTAGAGGGTAGGACAGGTGGTCAGGACTACGGTGTATGAACCACGGAAGCTCCTGATTGGTTAAAACACTGGCTATTTATTGGTGTCTTAAATTGCTCTCTTCACTAGATTTCCTTTTGCGCACCATTTTTTTCACTGTTTTAATTTGGGAGTGCATTTGTGATGTGATATTATGTTTTGTAAAAATAATTACTATGTTTTTCCTTTGGACTTAAATAGGATATTTGTCTTTTTTAAGTTTCAGTATTAATTAATTAGATTTTTAACCTTTGTCCTTTTTTTCCCAAATTGAAGCAGGTTTGTTACTTAACTACAAGTCCTTACGTCTTAACAAGCATGAGCTGATAGCGATCGAACCTGTGTCTTAAACCATGTTCTCACGAGGGTCTGTTTGTTTTGGTCTCTGTGGGGAAGATAACCAGTCCAGCGTGGAGCCACATAGATTTGGGACCAGGCTACCGATTACTCAATTAGATTTAAAAACACACTCTAACAGAATCTCTTAATATCTCCTTGGTGGACTGTCGGCTGAAAGCTTGTCCTTGAGCCTGACGGCCACACAGGGAGCACAGTTTGAGGACCTAAAAGGGACAGGGAACCTCATCCCATCTCTTCGCAGTGTCTTGATTACCTAGTATGACTGTAGTCTTTGGGCTAGGAAGATGTCCTATCTATCTTACACATGCTTTGTCTTACAGGACTGTATCTGTGTGTAGCTCTTGGGAAAACCAACTTGTCATGGGTGAATGAGATTCCCTGTTTTTGTTCTCCAAGTGGAGGACACTTTCTGTGTGTACAAGAAAAATTTAGTTCTTCAAAAGAAAGAAAGGGAGTTCTTCTTGTGTGTTGGACATAATATCCTGCTTTCTGTCAGGAGTGCTTAATTGGTGTCTTATGTCATGTTTTATAAACTAGACCAGAAATTGAAAAAACGATGTTTTTAAATATGTAATTCAGAGTTGATGTACATGCAAAGCTGTAGTTTGCGAACAAAAAGTATTTCCTGTTCAAATGAGTTGTACAAAAATATCCTCTTTGATTCAAATAAAGGGCACTGTTAAGCTTTCACTTACTGTTTTTTCCGTCTTTTGTCCAGTTTGTAGTCCTTTAGCGTCTCACAGTCTGTCAAGAGAACACAGGTGCATTTATTCAAATGTCTTCTTGTGCGGCCTGAAGCAGAACTGTGCTCTGCCGTAGGTGACGTTGCTGCAGTCTTCTTGCGGCCCTAGTGGAGGAAAAACGAAACTCCTGATTAACTTGAATCAATCTGAAAGCATAGAAAAATCTCGATTTCCGTTGCGATGCCAGACCAGCTACAACTGGATGATAAGTCTCCTTGTTTTTTCTACTGAAAAAGTATTGAATGACGGATTGATTAACTAAAAGGGCCAACCGTGACCACAGCACCTGTCAACATCATGTAGCTACAAAGAAATTAAGAATTGTTATGGCTTTTATTTATATTTTTTTACCGAATGTGTCAAAGAGAATTAAGTTACTTTGATAGCCTACATTTGTTTATTTTCATCTCCATGCATACAGGTATGCCTACATAATCAAACATATTATTTAAACATTAGCCTACACTTTACATTATTAAACACTAGATGGCAGGATTCACCCTTTATTTTGACTGCTTGTTAATTGACTGCACGTTGTCAAATTATAAAGTTACAGAGTATTAAGTGGTTAAATAACCAGGAAGTAATTTTCTAGTGTTCCGGTTTATATAAATTGATATTTGATATGATTCGTTTTTCTATTTGCATATTAGGCTATCCATAAGGTGAATTTCCTATAGATTAAAAAACGAGAGCCTATATATTGGCTGTATGGTTACTTAAAATATAAGATCAGGCTTGCAGGGTTACGACTACAGGCAAAAAGAGACAGGCTGACTGAATAAGTACCCCAAAGACTATTGAAAAGAACAATCAAGAAAACAACCGTTCACGTCCACAGTCTTGACGCAAGCGTATTGCGCCCTCAGCCGCTGTTGCTGGTGGTGTACAGTTGAAGTGATGAAAAAATCATAGACGTCCCCATAGAGACGAACGCACACAACGGGGCTGCCAAGAACACGAGATTTCCTTCATTCTGTTGCAATGGCATCAAATCAGACATTGTGTCCTGCAGAAAAATAACCGGACGTGCGAAAAAAATGTTTTTCATCATCTGACAGTTGCTAATTGTATTTTTTCTTGGATTAATGCCCGGATCTTCTCCCGTTGCAGTTGTCATGTAGCCAAAGGCCGCATTGGAGAGGGTTGTGTTGCTGGTTAGGGAGGAGTAAAGCAGGGCTCTGTGTTGCCGTTCAGCTACG
Organism: Hypomesus nipponensis; assembly: GCF_054491055.1. NCBI lineage: Eukaryota > Metazoa > Chordata > Actinopteri > Osmeriformes > Osmeridae > Hypomesus > Hypomesus nipponensis. The sequence continues at coordinate 5,837,946 of NC_140382.1, read as the reverse complement.
GTGAAAACAATATATTTTTTTATTTGATCTTCTATCTTCCAAACCTGGATTGCGAATCTCATGCACATCTGAAGGTAATGTTTGATGAATAACTGTCAAACGATTGTATGTCTATAAAACCAATGTAACCATTCAATTAGCAAAGCAAACGCAGTCAGCTAGTGGTGCTGCCAGCTAGCTAGTAAGCTAGCGTTAGTTCATTCATGCCATGGGTCAGATATTCAGAGCTAGCTACCAGCTAGTTAACGAAACAGAAAAGTAATTTGCCAAAGTGGCTAATGAACACAGTACTTATTACTAGACTGTTATTATGAGATAAACCGAGGGACAATGTCTGTATGTAATAGATTTTAGCAGACAATGCATTTTGTTATTCTGGGAGGGTGGGCGTTTCATTCAAGCGCCCGTGCGATCTACGGTACCCTGGATTGATGATGTCATGCTCTAACTAGCTAGCACCTAATAGCGGGGTTGACGTTTAATCCACTCACATGTATTACAGTGTAGACCACGATTCTAGCTAGCTAACACATAGTCTAATGGTTGTTGTGTTTGACGCAGGATGGATGTGGACGTTTGTGCTGGTGGGGACAGCACCCGGAGGAAAGTGGATTCAGCAGGTGAAGGAGGCACTATGGAGATCGTACCGCTGGAGATGTACGACTCAGCAAGGGCGAAAATTGATGCGAATCTCCGTTGGCTGTTCGCCAAAGCTTACGGTATAGGTACGTTTTTTAATTTAATGCTGTGTTCAGCAGTTCGATAGGTTTGACTTCACTTCATCTTTATAGATGATGTGATGTTGTGCTTAAGAAAAAAAATGTATGCTATATGTTGGCTACATGTCTCTACACAATGATTGTTGCGTACACCATACACGGTTCTATAGCTGGTTAAATTGCACCACGGACCTGCTAATAGTTTGGGACCGTCTGGCATAAATGTCTCAAAATTGCTGATTCACCTTGTTTGTATCAGCCTGGTGTCTGGTCCTCAGAAGTGCATTGTCCCCACTTTCGAACCTGTGTCATTATTTTAAGACATGTTAGGGATGAACCAAATCCGCTATCGTTTACTGTCTAGAATCGGACGCCATATATGCATGGACTTGTGCGTTTGTGTGTGTGAGATACAGAGCATTACATCTCTCGAAAGCTCAAGAGCATCAGCACAGTCAAGACTGGTGAAATACCATGACTACACTGGAAAATGATTTGACCTACATATCTCTTTAATTCCTCTTCCATGGAGTGATCAGTGGGTTGGTGTGGCAGGGTGGGATAGGTCAGTCTACAGATTTAGTTGAGAATGCTGAGTCGGTCTGACAGCCAGTGAACAGGTCAACATCACATGTAGATGTGACATTCACTTCCTGAGTTCTGCTATATTCACTGTGGTGGTATAGTTACAGTGCCAGAGGTATAAAAAAAACAAAATGGTCTAATAATTTAATATTGTTCAATCCAAACAAGCGTTTTGGCTAAGGGACATGTTAGTAATGCTAGTTGTTCACACTTTTGTACACAAACACACACCAGAGACAGACACACACACTAATATACACAAATACACACATACAAACACAATGGCCTGTGTTTCGACGAGTCACAACAGAGAGGGTTATTCCTAGATCTTCTGCTATTGGATTAGAAAATGACAGGGATTACAGTGCAGCCATGCAGGGACTCTGAAATCAACCTGGACTATATTTTGCTGCCTGTCAGACTAATATTGATTCTCCAGCTGTTTCATAAACTTGGTCATCCTTTTCCAACTGATCTAACTGATGCTTTATCTAATGAACAACATGATTGTAATGACTTCATTGGATTCAGTATATTTATGTCTCTCTCCCCCTCTCTCTCTCTCTCTCTCTCTCCCTCCCTCTCTCTCTCTCTCTCTCCTCCCTCTCTCTCTCTCTCTCTCTCTCTCTCTCTCTCTCTCTCTCTCTCCCTCTCCCTCTCTCTCTCTCTCTCTCTCTTTCTCTCTCTCCCTCTCTCTCTCTCTCTCTCTCTCTCTCTCTCTCTCTCTCTCTCTCTCTCTCTCTCTCACGCACGCACTCTGTTTAGTTCAAAGGGCTTTATTGTCATGAAAACAACAATTGTTCATATTGCCAAAGCAATGGTAGAATTACAGAAATATTCATTGATATAAATCATGGCCTTATATATACTTATATTTCATACAGTCACATACAGAGACACACGGTAGTTAAACACATACGTGTAGCTACACCACGCAGGTGTACAACTTGTATTCATGTTATTATTATTCAAGTTGGTATATTATTAACATTGCCAAATAATTGCTAGAAAAAATACATAATTAAGTAAATATATATATATATATATATATATATATATACACACACACACATGTACATACACCTACACATATACACACGTATATACGCATACATATACACATACATACAGTACCACATTTTCCAAGTGTCCAAACTTTTGACTGGTAGTGGACACACATACACCACATCTGTCTGTCTCTCTGTCTCTCTCTCTCTGTCTCTCTCTCTGTCCCCCTTTGTTTCACACACATACACAACACGCCCTAACCGTCCTCCCTGATGCATGTCTACCTCAGGACTGGAAACTCCCTTTGATCCAAAACAAAACACACCCATTTGTTTCAATTGCTGGAACACTTAGGCTGTTGGTGTGTGGGTGTGTTGGGGACTGCACACAGACACATAATGGATTCCTCACAGTGCGATCAATACCCTCTGGGTTCCGACTCTCCTCTCCTAACCCTCTGTCCTGGGCTGTTCTGGGGATTGTGGGAGGGTCCGATTAAGCCAAAGAGTAAACTAGGACACGGAGGTAACTGTTTGTGTGTGGTCTTCTCAACCAGTTACGACCAGAATCCTCACTCTCGACTCTGCTCGTGTTCAGGTTTGGGCGGAGGCACGCTCACAACCTTTATTACGCTTCTCCACAAAAAGGCCACATCTTTGATCTGTTTCTGCCCTTACAGGAACATTGCTTTGTTGTGTTCATTGGAGCTGGGGTGTGGTGGTCTGTCATCATCATCATCATCATCACACTGAATGAGCTCCGTAGCCTTTGTGATCCACCTGACCCACTTCTACACAGCATTTCCTCCCAGAGGAAATGATAAGTTCACCATGACAACAGGTAGTGATCTAGACTTGAGTCTTGGGGATGGTGACACCACTACTGGTCAAAGCCCAGAAGGGGCTGTCTCTGGAACTATCTCTGGCATTTAGGTTCATCATGCTGCTGTCCTGCTGTACGATGTGTGTGAATGCTGGTGTATTCCTCTCTGTTCTGTCGCGTGTGTGTGCGTGTCACTTAGGAAAACAGTGTGTGAGAGGTCAGCTGGTCCACCCCGATAAGTCCGGTCAGTCATTTTCTCTGACTCAGACATTGGTGTGACAGACACTCCTGAATGAGTGAGATAGGGACAGAGAGAGAGAGATGCAGAGAAAGATGGAGAGAGACCGTCGGAGCCAGGGTGGGGTTAGTCCTGTCACATCTTCCACATTAACCCACATGGGACTGATACAGCAGCCAGGGCAGTGGAACACAGCACAGCCTAGCCTACATTCTCCCTCCAAGACCCTCCCCCTCCAACTTCTCTTCACCAAATCGGTCTCACAGGCAGCCAGTCGATCCAGACTCACTGAACTGCCTGGCTTCGTCAGTTCCTGCGCTTCTGACAGCCTAGCATCCGCGGTGACACCAGCGTGCGAACGTGCTTCAGTGAAGACCCCCGAGGTGAGGGGGGTGTGAAGACGGGAGGTGTCTCTCCTCACCCGTCTCGCCGCCTGTGAACGTGTCCTCGCCCAACCGCCACATCTGGAGGTGAGACGGCCCAGACGTTCCTCACTGTAATTCGGAACCCTCGCGCGCGTCTCGAAAGCCTCGCGACGCCTCGACTGCCGACGCGCCGAGTCTGGAAGAGCCTAGACCGAAACGGGGACACGGAGCGTCGGGTCATGTCACCTCATCCGTCATTAGAACCCGTCGTGTCCCACAGCGCCTCACTGTTGTACATGTTCAGAGTGAACGCCTTTCAACGCGACGCGGGGAAGGCTTTCTCCTCGCTTGTCGGAGAGGCAAACGGTCCGCTCTGCGAGAGTCGATTTGGCGTAAGAGGGACAGCGGCCTGCTCTAGAGAGAAAGAGCCGAGGATATAGTTCTCTGAGAGAGACAGGAGGGGGGAGCAGAGAAAGGCAATGAGCAGAGAAGACTGCTCTATGAGAGAGAGCAGGGAAGAGTGTTTTGAGAGAGAGAGCGCTGAGGTCAGAGAAGTCAAACCCATCTTAACGGATTAGACTACACCTGTAAAAGGGAAATGGGATAATGTGGTCAGGTTTGTTGACTACACAGAGACCTCTCCAGTCACAACTCCCAGTAGACCGACTAGAAATACCTATCCTGAGTCGGTTCAGGAAGAACCACAGTCTTGACGCAAGCGTATTGCGCCCTCAGCCGCTGTTGCTGGTGGTGTACAGTCGGTGAAGTTTTGATCTTTAATGGAAATGTGCTCATTGTTTGTCTGATTAAGATCAATGAATCAATCTGAGTCGTTTTTTTTAGAATTTGCCCGTCCATCCTCTTGTGTTCTGGTCTTGTCAACACATCAACAGTAAAGGTGTTCGGAAGGGAGCCTTCTCCCTCCTCCCCTGCCCCCTCCCTCCTCCCCCGCACCCTCCTGTCTCCTTCCTTCGTGCCTACTCTCTTCCCAGCCTGCCTGCTTCAGTCAGGTGGATCTCTGCTAGCTGACCATGCGTTTGGAAGGAGAGAGGGAGAGGACTGCTGGAACAAAGACTTTTCTCAGGCTTTGCTCGATTACACACACACACGCACACACACACACACACACAAAGCATGTTGGGATTGAGCTATTGCAGAGATCAGGTGGATAGTAAGCGTCAAGGGAGTATTAGCCACCATGATTAGAGAGTGAATCCCACCTGCCACACCACACACACACCAAACCTTTTCCCTTGGGCCCAGTCCTGTGTGTGTGTGTGTGTGTGTGTGTGTGTGTGTGTGTGTGTGTGTGTGAGAGAGAGTATGACCCACCCCCACCCGAGGTCTCCCTTCCTACCAGTCTCACCATCCTAGGATCAACTGCCACTGCTCATCAGTGTTTCCCGGGCAACCAGGGTGAGGGGGGTGGGGGAGTGGAGGACAGAAGGGAAGGGGGTGGGGCAGGAGAAGAAAGGGACAGTGGAGGGGAAGGGAGTAAGAGGAGGGGGGTGAGTGGACAGTATCGCACAGGGAGTAGCCACATGCTAGAAAGGATGAGAGAGACAGAGAGAGACAGAGAGAGAGACAGAGAGAGAGACAGAGAGAGAGACAGAGAGAGAGACAGAGAGAGAGACAGAGAGAGAGACAGAGAGAGAGACAGAGAGAGAGACAGACAGAGAGAGAGACAGACAGAGAGAGAGACAGAGAGAGACAGAGAGAGAGACAGAGAGAGAGACAGAGAGAGAGACAGAGAGAGAGACAGAGAGAGACAGAGAGAGAGACAGAGAGAGAGACAGAGAGAGAGACAGAGAGAGAGACAGAGAGAGAGACAGAGAGAGAGACAGAGAGAGAGACAGAGAGAGAGAGAGACAGAGAGAGATAGAGAGAGACAGAGAGAGACAGAGAGAGACAGAGAGAGACAGAGAGAGAGACAGAGAGAGAGAGACAGAGAGAGAGACAGAGAGAGAGACAGAGAGAGAGACAGAGAGAGAGACAGAGAGAGAGACAGAGAGAGACAGAGAGAGAGAGAGACAGAGAGAGACAGAGAGAGACAGAGAGAGAGACAGAGAGAGAGACAGAGAGAGAGACAGAGAGAGAGACAGAGAGAGAGACAGAGAGAGAGACAGAGAGAGAGACAGAGACTGTGTGTGGGCAGGATGAGAGGAGATAGTGTGGCAGGGGAGACTGTGTGGGTGTGGCAGGATGAGTGGGCATGTATCAGTGGGCAGTCAGCCGTGGTGTTAATCTAACTCTCCCAGGACCGTGGGTGTTGTTTCCTCCTGCTTTTGTAATAGTCTCTCCATCATTGTTGGTCAATGATGCTGCCATGCCAGTAAGATGGACACTATTATTTCTTCAGCGTGGTCAGTGTGTGTGTGTGTAGCAGTATGACTGGGGATCACCATTAGCTCTCTGTTGTGGCTTGTTTGGACACACACACACACACACACACACACAGGTAACTCGGTCTCGTCCTGTAGAGTCGGGTGATGATGACGTCCCAAGCCATAGCTAAAGCAAGGTATCTAAGCGTTGTCAGGGCTTAGGGCTGGATTAGCCCCCGGGGGGGGGGAGGGGGGGGGGTATAATTAGAACTCTAGAACGCTGGGGGGGGGGGGGGGGTAAAAATAACTACTCCAGCTCAGCCAGGCTAGGACAGCACATAGCTAGTCTAGAACCTCACTGACGAAGCCAACTCTCTCCCCCACACTCCTGGTAGACGTGTCTTCTCTGGCGCTCAGTCTGCAGCCTGACGTGCATCTCGGGTCCCTCCCCCGCAGATCTCCAGTCCACTGATGGCCCTCTCAGCCGGCCTAAGCTGCTGCCCGCCTCCCTCTCTCTGTGGAGCTGCTTACGTGACATAACAGGCCAGCTCCCTGCCAGACATGTGTCGGAGCACGCTCCCGAGAGAGGCTTGATGTGTCCGTTTGGGGCCCGAGGTCGAGGGGACCGGGCCGGCCAAGGTCTCCCTGATGGGGCCGTGTACGTGGTAGTGGTTGACCGGGAAGGGGAAAGTCACCCTTGTGCTTCAGACATCCGGGTCGTTGGGCCATAGTTTGAAAGTATGCCAATCTTTATCTGACGACACAACCTTGTTGTGCGTTCAGCTTTTGGAGCCGTTCAGTGTGTTGTCGTCGTCGGAGCGTAGTAACCGAGGGGGTGTGCACGCACACATTCTGCTGTGTCATCTGAGAGCTTTGCCCTTTTGAAGGTATCGGTTCCCTTGCGGAGTGATGGAGGCTAGGGGAGAGAGACCTGCCGAGAGAGCCAGGTGCATTCTCTCTCTCTCGCTCTCGCTCTCTCTACAGGCATCCATCAATCCAAGTGTGGAGCCGTCCTGCCCGTCCAGCTCAGACTAACCCTAGCCCGGTCAGCACAGCTCAGCTTAGCCCAGACCAGCCTATCTCAGCTTAACCCATCCCAGGCCAGGCCAGCCTAGCTCATGCAGCATAGCTCAGCAGAATCAGCCCATCGGTGCCTGTGTGATGAGCTCGACTGCTGTGTGTTCACTTAGCCGGCAGACACAGAGCAATCAGGACTGAGCCCAGACAGGAAGGACAGAACAGCACTTCCTGCTCAGTGAGGCAGGACGCAACACTCCCTAAATCCATACATAGGGAGCCTGTACATTTGGCTGTTATTGTTAAGGGCATGGTACCATATTAACATTCGGGTTCACTTTCAATCGGGTATCAAAATAGAGGCACTGTGAGGACTGTTAGCCTGAAACACTAGAACGCCAGTAAAATGGACGATATCCATTAGAGACCTTCCCCTCACGCTCCCTTTTCTGCCCCCCCTCTTCTCTAGACCCCTAACGCCCCTCCTTTCCTTCACTCCCCCTTTAACCTCCCCACTGCAACATGCCGGTCATCCCCAGTCTCCCACTCACCGCAAACACAGGTGTCAGCATCCTTCTCTCTCCACCCCCCCCCCATAGACCACGTCCCCCAGGACCTCCGGGACCCCTTCTACACGGACCAGTACGACCAGGAGCACATCAAGCCCCCGGTGATCCGCCTGCTCCTCTCCGGGGAGCTGTACTGCCGGGTGTGCGGCCTGGTCCTGAAGGGCGAGCAGGCGGCCACGCTGCACACGCACCAGTCGGTCATCCAGGCGCTGGCCAGGAAGGGCATCTATGTCCTGGAGAGCGACAACACGCCCGTCTCCAACGCCGACCTCGGCTCCGCCCCCATCAAGATGGTGAGTTGGATGGGGAGGCGGAGCTGGCTGGGTGTGTGTGTGTGTGTGTGCAGGGTTGGGGTAAGGGTGTCGGTGTGTGCTGATGTATTGTAAGTGTGTGGTCCGTGTTGTGTGTGTGTGTGTTTGGCCTTTCCTTTGTAATAAGATTTACTTCACCATTCCTCAGGGCATGGCGACTGTATTCCTGCCTGCTAGCCTGGGGGTGTTAGCTATCTGCTGTAAATCTGCCCCTAGCTACAGTAGCAGCATTGTTACTCCTGACACACACACACTCACACACACACACACAGGAGGACCATCTGCTTCAGTCTCACTTCCTGCGGGGACTGTGTGTACAACGGCCAAAGTAGCAGGTCACACACCAGCACTGTGCTGGCATAATAACACGCCACCTGCATGTGTGTGTGTGTGTGTGTGTTAAAACTTCTATGTTGATATATTATTGGTTGATAACACACTTTATTGCATGCAATAAAACCACAGAACATGTGTGGTTGTTGTTTGGTGTGAATTTGAGATGCATCTTACAGCTCAGAGGAGCCATACCCCCCAAAAATCCCCTTCATACAAAACCCAGGAGACACGGAAAGAAGTTAAAACGTAGGTTCTGGAATTTGACTCTGGACTCGAAGCAGTCCGGCTGAAAAGCATGCTGTTTGGATATGTGGCTGTCATGAGAGGGCATATAAAAAGGGTTATACAATGGACATTTAATAGGATTGGGATTTGATGTGGTGCTGGTGCGAAGTGGAGATCAGTCCGGCCTGGTTCGCCTTGAGCTCAGATGATCATATTATGAAGTATTTGGTTGTGAGTTGCAAAGAGCAGCGCCCCTCCTCTCCCTCCCTCCCTCTCTCTATTCCTCTCTCAGAGCAGATCAATGGTTGGCGCCGTGTGTGTGTGTGTGTGTGTGTGTGGGTCTGGAGACACACACTGTGCAGTCTGTGTGTGTTTCTCGATCCTGCCCAGATCGATGTTGTCCTTGATGTGTCCAGTCTGTTCCTGGCCCAGCAGAACTCAGCTCACCCAGTAGAACTGGACCTTGGTCAGACCACATCGACTACACCGCTGCCTAATTAGAGCATCTGATGGAAAAAAAAACAATATCACCCTGTCACAAACATCCAGTTATTGACTTTCCATCCTCGGTGTGTGTGTGTGTGTGTGTCATGTTGGATTAGTTTGAAAGTTTAATTGAACGTCATCGCAACATTTAGTTCAGTTCAGGCAGAGTGCAGCAGGTGCCACTCCCTCCAGGACACACAGCTGCCCACATACCACACCATCCTGACACATACACTTCCATACTCCCTACACTGGACACAGGCCCTCTCACCTACAGGTAGGACTACCTAAACACTACCTGGAGACACACACAATGCACCTGCAACATTTTTTTGATCATATTTAGGCTAACCTTTTATTAACCAGAAAGGGCTCATTGAGATGGAAAATCTCTGTCTTCAAAAGCTTCCTGGCAGCACCAAGTAATTATGCTAACATATTTTAAAAATATTTTTATATCGGACTATCAGATTTTGAAATATATTTTGAAACACCAAATATTTGTATCGGTATCGGCCTTACAAATCCTTTATCGGTCGGCCTCTATTTACCACATGAAATGTCCATGTGTGTACACACACACACATAGAAACACTGAGAACTCTAAGATCAAGAGTTCTTGGCCAAGGTCAGTTTCCTTCTGTGAAGCAACAACAACCGCAGCAGATCTCTTTATCCCAGCAGGGGACAGGTGCACACGCACCTCCCAGGCCCACGTTACATGGACTGATCCCAGATCCAGCCTCACGTTTATCTTGAAGACTGTTCTAGAAGAATGCACATTGGCTGCAGAAGATGTACAGACACACATTGGTCATTATTCAGAGTAGTGCAGTGGAAACAGATAAAGAACACTTTGTAGAAAAGAAAACAGATTGATTTAGAACCTGCCTTTGTGTGTGCACACTCATGTGTGTGTGTGTGTGTGTGCAGAGCGCCCACATCCCCCTCATAGACGCCCTGATGATGGCGTACACGGTGGAGATGATCAGCATCGAGAGGGTGGTGACCAGCGTCAAACGCTTCTCCACCTTCAGCGCCTCCAAGGAGCTGCCCTTTGACCTTGAGGACGCCATGGTCTTCTGGATCAACAAGGTGTGTGTGTGTGTCTGCTTGCATGCCTGTTTGGATATGTGTTGAATTGTAGGCGTGTATGTTTTTCTGTGTGTGTGTGTGTGTGTGTGTGTGTGTATGTTTCTGTGCTTTGACCTGTGTGTGTGTGTGGCGTGTGTCTGCCCCTGTGTGCTGACACGCCTGCATCTCCAGGTGAACATGAAGATGAGGGAGATCACAGACAAGGAGATGAAGATGAAGCAGCACCTTCTGGACTCTCCGAGCCACCAAAAGGTACCTGTCTGCCCTCCTAGTCCTCTCTCTCTCTCTCTCTCTCTCTCTCTCTCTCTCTATCTCTGTCTCTCTCTCTCTGTCATCTTTCTACCTCTCCATCCCTACATCTTTATTTTTCTCTGAAGTTTCCTAGCCAGCAAGGTGATACCCGAGTATTTATCTGAATTTCTCATTGCTGCACTTTCTCTATCTCGCTCTCTCTCTCTTCCGTCCTCTTGACTTGTGCTTGCTCTCTCTATAGCTCTCTCGCACACCCTCTGTTCTCCTCCCTCTTCCTCTGCATGGGTTGACGTACCTGCCCTCCCAGACCGACATCGTCATTAGCATATGCATGACGGCCCGTATCTCCCGCCGGTTCTTGGCTTTTTCTAGACTGCCTCCTCCTAGACACGGAATAATCTGTCCAAGGCCTCGCTTCCATTCTCCACAAACGCACCCTTTCCTGCTCCCTCCCATACCCGGGGGACTCCCTGCTGCAACGCCACTGGATGTGTGGAAGCCTGTGCTTCTCCACACAGCTGACACCGTCCTCGGGATGCCCGGAATGGGGGATGGAAGAAAGGTGTGATTTGGGAGAATCCGAACGTGGCCCCTTGGAAGTGGACGGTCCTCGAGTCTGGTGACCAGTCTCTGTGCGGGAGGAGCCGTGGCCCGGCGCTTGGTTTTGTCTAACCCCTCTCTCGACTGCTCCGCGATCAGATCTCCCTCCTTTGGTCCTAACAGTGGAGAAGGAGGGGGTGCGGGATCTGATGTGACCTTTGACCTCTGACCTGTCTGCTGCTCTTCCTGTTTGTGTCTCCTCCTCTACCTCCCCTTAAACCACTCCCCCTCTCTACTGCCCTCCTGGATAGTCTCCCTCCAAATGGTATTGGAAGCTTGTACCTGTAAGTGCAACACGTAGCTCATCGTGTGTGTGTGCGTGTGTGTGAAGGACTGCAGCCCTCACTATATGAGTTGTGCTTGCTCCGGTTTAGGGCAGGAGTGCTGAGGGGGAGGGGGGGGGGGGGCTCCTCGACACAGTCACACAGTGCCCCCTGGTGGGGATAAACAGGAACTGCACATAGACACCAGCACACTCGCTTTCGCATGGGCCCCTGCTCCATCCCCGACTCATTGCTCATTGGGCCCCGTCGAAACGGCGAGCTTCACCTCACTGCGTCTGTGTGGAACTATCTCTGTGTGCGTCCGTCCGTCCGACAGACGGATGTTTCCGACTTCCTGACCCATAATGGCTGCCTTTGTTTCACCCCACTCACTGTCTCCATGAAGCAGCTTGTGTGTGAGCCGTGTCCCCGTGGGCTGAGGTCCATAACATGCTCCACTCATCATCCGTGATCCATCACTCATCCCCCTCCTCCCCCTCCTCCCCCTTTCTTTCCCTCCCAGCCTGATATCATGCATGCGCTGGCCCATTGCTTGTTGGAGCCAGTGGAGTTCTCTCGCGTGGTAAATACCCCTCACTAACACACACACACACTAACACACACACACTAATACACACACACTAACACACACACATTTACATTTAGCAGACGCTCTTATCCAGAGCGACTTACAGTAAGTACAGGGACATTCCCCCGAGGCAAGTAGGGTGAAGTGCCATGCCCAAGGACACAACGCATTTGGCACAGCTGGGAATTGAACTGGTAAACTTCAGATTACTATCCCAATTCCCTAACCGCTCAGCCACCTGACTCCACACACTAACACACACACTAACACACACACTAACACACACACACGTGTTCCTCTCACCCTCACCTAACAACATCTGGGTCAAACACCTGGACCAAATAGGACTGCCGAAGTAAAGAAAACACTTGTGTTTTCAAAAGCAAATCACTTGAAATTGGATAAATGCTACGTGCCCCGTCTGTCCATGGCTTTCCCTGAATATATGTCATAAGTATATTCTTAAGGGTCTAGGAAACCACACTAGTAGTGATTGTTACCATATAATGTCAATTTAAATATTCCGATATTATTTCAACATGTCTTCGTTTTGTTTGAATCTGGCAATATTATTAAAATACTGAATCTTTTTATTCTATTGTGTTATAGCTACAATTTAGAATGTGTTAGCGGTTAGCCACATCTGCCTCAGCCATATGCCAGCATCCTGTCTGCCCCAGCTGTGCTTTACATCCTCACAAGGATTTCCTTGTCATAACTGATTAGCTTGCAAAACACATGAATAAAGCAGACAATAAATACACAGCCGAATGAGTATTCTCACTTCTCTGTTAAGTATTTTGCACAAACAGTGCGGATGTATTTTGCGGTCTGGCAGTAGCAGTCCTCGATTCCTACCGGTCCCAGTGCTAACCCCCCTCCATATGTCCTCCATATCCACCAGTCACCACCACCTCCAGGCTCATCCGTCACACTACTGTAGACGTGTGGGAAAGTTCCAGTCGTGAATGTTACCCTGGAGAGTATCAGTGTCTCTGACTACTGTATCAGTAGCTTATACTGTTTCACTGACACCTAACTGTTGTTGTTGATAATGATGATGCGTGTAGCTGTTAGTGGTGGTGCTGTTATGACCCTGTTGGCAGTCTTCCTGTCAGTGACTCAGCAGTAGTCAGTCTGAT
>NC_140382.1:5805000-5822500 GCF_054491055.1 Hypomesus nipponensis | reverse complement strand
CTCAACCATACCTTCACTCCCATCCCAGGAGCCATGCCCGGGTCGACGCCTGGCTTCGCCCCCCTCAGACCCCCCACGGAGGGCGCCGTGGGGCCTTCCACTGGGGCGGCGGCGGCCACGGCCCGGGAGCGCTCCTGTGGGTTCTTCCTCCACCTGTCCGAGCCCGGGGACGAAGGAGAGCAGGGGGGGCCGGCCTCGCTCCCGGGCCAGGCGCAGCTCCGCCACAGCCCCTACCCCGCCTGGGAGGCAACGGGGCGCGACTCGGACTCGGAGCTGGCCGAGCTGGAGGACGAGGAGGACGAGGACGAGGAGCAGACAGAGCTGGCCAAGGAGGTGCTGAGGAGCGTGAGGGGGAAGTGCCTGGGCGAGGGCGGCGGGGTGGAGGAGGAGGAGGAGGAGAAGGAGGCGGGGGGAGGGTGAGTCAGCCAAGCTGAGGGAGGACATGAAGGTGTGCGAGCACGACGACAAGGAGGGCGGCAGCGGCCGCTCCAGCCCGTGTCTCAGCACCACCTCGTGGGCCAGCAGTGCCAGCGGGAGCGCCTCCGTCCGGATGACCAGCTTCGCCGAGAGAAAGCTCCAGAAGGTCAGCTTCCCCGACGGCTGCTCAAGCACCAGCAGCTCCCAGAAGACCACGCCCGACGGCTCGGAGAGCGCCCCTTACCCCCTGGGAGGCTCCTGGCGCCTGGGGCGGCTGGGGAAGGAGGGGCCTGGGCTGGGTAAGGAGGGCCTGGCGTCCGGGGTGGGGGCGGTGGCGTCGGAGCTGGTGCAGCTCCACATGCAGCTGGAGGAGCAGCGGCGCGCCATCGAACACCAGAAGAAGAAGATGGAGACCTTGTCCGCGCGGCAACGCCTCAAGCTGGGCAAGGCCGCCTTCCTGAACATCGTGAAGAAAGGCAAGAGTGACACCTTGCCCCAGCCCCTCAAACACCCCCAGAACCCCCAGGAGCAGGGCAAGACTCCGGTCAGCCGAGATGACTCCTACCTGGGGGCCTTCAGGGGCCAGGGCCCAGGGAAGGGCCATGGGCCGGAGGGTCAGCAGGACAGGGACAACAGGACCAGCGTTGGTGACCCTCAGGATGAGATCCAGGGGAGCGAGCCAGACCTGGGCGACTGCAGCCGCTCCATCGAGATGCTGAACGAAGCCATCAGCTCCATCCAGCAGCAGATGATGCAGATGTCGCTCCAGCAGGACTTGTTGATGAAGCAGAGCCTCCAGTCCCCCACCGGAGCTCCCCCAGGAGGGCCCCTGGCCCCAGCCTCCGCCCCACGCTCGGTCCCCACTCCTCCCGCCGTCCCCACCCCTCCCTCAGCCTCCACTCCGCCCCCGGACTCCAGGGCCCGTCCGGCGGTCCACTTTGTGGAGATCGCTGCCTCGAACCCGCCGCCGACCCGCAGACCCCCCAAGCTGAGCGCTGTCCGCGGGGCCCGGACCAAACCCTCCGTGCTCAAACTGAGCAAGGAGAACGGCCGGGCGGGGTCCAAGCCCAACACCCCCGCCTCCGTGGTGAGCACAGACCCAGAGGTGCACGCCCCACGGGGCGGGGAGCCGGGGAGGGAGAGGAGGGGGGAGAGCTTTGTGATGTACGGGGAACCCCCCGGGGAGCAAGGGGGGGAGAGGAGGGGGGAGAGCTTTGTGATGTTTGGGGAGCCCCCCAGGTCATTGGAGAGAGGGAACCTCAGGAACACCACCTTCAGAGTTCAGACAGAGGAGAAAGAGCCTGTCTCCAGAGGGGGCCTGTGTCGGACACCCAACTTGCCCAGCTCGGACCCCTCATCCATGGGAGGAAGAACCACCCACCCTCCCTGTCTGGAGGAAGGCCTGGAGGGGAGAGGGAGGAGCGACTCGGGCGGATCGCAGGAGGAGCATGTGGACGGAATGGAAGGGCTAAAGAGTAAAGGTCACCTGATTGAGGTGGACCTATCAGAGGTGAAGGACCTCTCAGAGGGAGGCGGGTCGGACACACAGGACGTGTCCGCTGACGGGGAAACCAAGTCTGGCCTGGGATTCTTCTTCAAGGTACTGGACTGTGTGTATGTGTGTATGTATTAGAGCCCGACTGATATCGGCTGGCCGATATTATCGGACGGTATTAGGCATTTTCCAAACTATCAGCATCGGCATTTATAATGGTAGATAAATTAATATAAAAAAAATACAGACGAAACAGCCTTAAACCATGTTATGAGTGTTGATGTTGCATAGTTTGTACACAAGAGGGCACTCTACAACAACCCTGTTGGCAACACTTGTGTTTAGAACGCCACAAACCCTACAACCACCTGATCCAGCCAGTCGGGCAGAGGGTTAGGGAAATTTGTTAATGTTTTGTTACGCGTTTCTGGATTTTTCTTTAAATATGGGCCGATATATTTAAATATCTGATTTTTTAATCACCAAATATTTGTATCAATATCTGCCTTAAAAATCCTTTATCAGTCGGCTCTCGTATGTATGTTAGTGTGTGTGTGTGTGATGCCTTGCTGTGTCAGGGCTGGGAGTTGACCGCTTCTCCCCCTCCCCGCAGGACGAAGAGAAGGCGGAGGACGAGATGGCAAAGCGGCGAGCTGCCTTCCTGCTCAAGCAGCAGAGGAAGGCAGAGGAGACGCGGCTACGCAAGCTGCAGCTGGAGGTGGACAGTGAGCTCAAACGGGATGAGGCCAGGTACACACACACACACACTAACACACTAACACACACACACACACACACTAACACACACACACACTAACACACACACACACACACACACACACACACACACACACACACACACTAACACACACACACACTAACACACACACACACACTAACACACACTAACACACACTAACACACACACACACTAACACACACACACACTCACACACACTAACACACACACACTAACACACACACACTAACACACACACACTAACACACACACACTAACACACACACACACTAACACACACACACACTCACACACACTAACACACACACACTAACACACACACACTAACACACACACTAACACACACACACACTCACACACACTCACACACACACACTAACACACACACACACACTCACACACACTCACACACACACACACTCACACACACTCACACACACACACTAACACACACACACACTCACACACACTCACACACACTAACACACACACAGCTAACATTCACCCAGTACGAACGCCGCAAACCCACATACCAAGTGCATTACAGTTTGCTAAGCGTGTGTGTCTTCCTCCCTCCCCCAGACGCAAGGCGGAGGAGGACCGCGTGAGGAAGGAGGAAGAGAAGGCCCGCAGGGAGCTGATCAAGCAGGAGTACCTGAGGAGGAAGCAGCAGGAGCTGCTGGAGGAGCAGGGTCTGGTGAAGCCCAGGCCCAGGGCCAAGCCCCGCAACACCCGACCCAAGTCCCTGCACCGGGGCGAGTCCTGCTCTGAAGCCTTCTCCAAGGGCTCCACTACCCGTAAGAACAAAACTAGTTTGGTGTTGTGAACTGTTAAATCCCAACAATCCAACCCGCGATGGTCGCGTTGCAAAAAAAAAAAAAAAACTAACGAGGAAAACTTGACTTGTTTTGCTCATTATCCGGTCGGTGATCCGTGACTCAAAACTGTGGTTGTGTTCAGATCAAGAGTTTTGGGATCCATTGTACCACCAGGCTGGGGTAGTGGTACATATGATTCTGTCTGTCTGTGTCTCTGTCTGTCTGTTGCTGTCTGTTGTATTTGTGGTCAGTTTTTGTTTTTGTCAGTACTGTACAGTGTCTGTCACCTCTGTTTAACACTTTGTGTCTAGGTTTCCTGTTTGTGTATTCTCTTCCTTTTAACCCTGGCCAGTTGGTATGGTGTTTATCCTACCGTGTGTGTGTGTGCGCCACAGGTCATTCTCTGAGGGCGTCCATGTTGGTGAGAGTC
Organism: Hypomesus nipponensis; assembly: GCF_054491055.1. NCBI lineage: Eukaryota > Metazoa > Chordata > Actinopteri > Osmeriformes > Osmeridae > Hypomesus > Hypomesus nipponensis. The sequence goes on along the minus strand of NC_140382.1, from coordinate 5,818,580 downwards.
CAGGGGTCAAGAGCAGGCAGTAGGGCAGGTGAAACATCTGCTTGACCCCATCGCGGCCTTCTCATGACCCCTCACCTGAACTCCCCTGTAATCCCTATGGGAGCATGTCTGTGTCAAGGCCCCTTCATCTTTCACACTTCCTGTCTGTACACACCCACACAGATCAGAGTTTGTCAGTCACCTCACTGGGAGGAGTGGAGAGGCCGGGGGCAGGGAGGCTGGGGGCAGGGAGGCTGGGGGCAGGGAGGCTGGGGGGCAGGGAGGCTGGGGGCAGGGAGGCTGGGGACTTGGGGCAGGGAAGCTGGGGGCAGGGAGACTGGGGGGCAGGGAGGCTGGGGGGCAGGGAGGCTGGGGACTTGGGGCAGGGAAGCTGGGGGCAGGGAGACTGGGGGCAGGGAGGCTGGGGGGCAGGGAGGCTGGGGACTTGGGGCAGGGAAGCTGGGGGCAGGGAGACTGGGGGCAGGGAGGCTGGGGACAGGGAGGCTGGGGGGCAGGGAGGCTGGGGGGCAGGGAGGCTGGGGGAAGGGGGCAGGGAGGCTGGGGGGCAGGGAGGCTGGGGGGCAGGAAGGCTGGGTGCAGGGAGGCTGGGGACTGGGGACAGGGAAGCTGCTGTGTATGGAACCATGCTCTCATCTGATTGGATAAGATTTAGCTCTCAGAGAAGTTGAAATAGGAGTCTTGAGATGGACGATTCTTATATCCTGTTACTTTGTCAGCTGGTTGGGGGACTGGTTGGCTGCATGACACATTGGTTGCATGTACATGTGTTACAGTTACAGACTGTAACTGTACAACCAATGTCTGTTACTATGGCTACACTGTATGTTAAGGGGTGAACAACCACCCGCCCTCCTTCCCTTATGGAGAGCTACACTGCCATGATTCACTCCACACCCTTGTTTGGAGTATTGCCTTGTCAATCAGGTACTTGTTAGTATTTTAGTATTTGGTGTGTTAAATTCTGGTTAAAGTGAAAACTTCCAGGACAGTAGCATGTCATAGGAGCATGGGTGGACAGCCCAGCGTTTACAGTGATTAGGTGAAAAACTCCAGCCCATACTGTGTTTAAAGTGCTTTCTGTCTGTCTGTCTGTGTGTCTGTCTGTCTGTCTTGCAGCTGACAACCTGAGCTGTGGTTTGGGCTCCACCCTGTCTCTGGCCACTGACACTGAGAGTGTCACCTCTGGTGGAGCTGGGTCACAGAGGTGAGTGTGTGTGTGTGTGTGTGTGTGTGTTGGTCTCACTGGCGATTAGTCTATAGCACTACTTTCTGTATTTTGAATTGTGATGTTTTCCACTGACATGCTTGTGTGTGTGTGTGTGTGTGTGTGTGTGTGTGTGTGTGTGTGTGTGTGTGTGTGTGTGTGTGTGTCAGAGCGGGCTCAGTGGGCTCCATGGAGTCCTTCCCTATGCTTAGCAGGAACTCCAGCAGGAACATGGAGAGAGACTGGGAGAACGGATCTACTGCGTCCTCCATCACATCCACTGCAGAGTACAACGGTAAGATGCCAACACACACACACACTCTCACACACACACACACACACACACACTCTCACACACAGCTGCACCATAACTCACCGTAACCTCCCTTTGCAGGTCCCAAACTATTTAAGGAGCCCAGCTCCAAGTCCAACAAGCCCCTCATCACCAACGCCATCGCCCACTGCTGCCTGGCTGGCAAGGTGAACGAGGGCCAGAAGAACGTCATCCTGGAGGTACGGTCGCCCCCGGCGACGCAGCATCAGGGCTCAGGCTGCCTCTGCTCCTGGTCGACACGCGTCTCACCCACCCTACTTTGCTCCGCGCCTTTGACGAAGTTCCGTTTCCACGGTAACCGCGTTCTTACAGTCGTTCCTTTGTTGGTTCCCCCCCCCCCTCTGTTCCCATGGCCACAGGAGCTGGAGAAGTGTGAGTCGAACCACCTGATGATCCTGTTCCGCGACGGCGGCTGCCAGTTCCGGGCCATCTACTCCTTCTCCCCGGAGACGGAGGAGATCGCCAAGTTCACCGGCACCGGCCCTCGGACCATCAGCCGCAAGATGATCGACAAGCTGTACAAGTACAGCTCTGACAGGAAGCAGTTCACCGTCATCCCCGCCAAGACGGTGTCGGTCAGCGTGGACGCCCTGACCATCCATAACCACCTGTGGCAGGCCAAGAGGTCGGCAGGGTCGCGTAAGAAGTGATGAGGAAGGTTGATCTCATGGATGAAATGAGTAAGGAGCAAAAAGGGAGGATGAGCAGGGGAACAAAGGCATTTGTCCTAGTCTCGCCACTATTGGGCTGGACCCAGTAGTCTCAGAGCTAACAGACATGGACGCAGTCATCTTTGGGTGTGGCCTGCTGACAGGAAGGGGAGGAGTCTTATAACACTGTGTAGGTGTAGCCTTCTGATAGGTGGAGAGGGAAATCTCTATAGAAACCAATGTTTTCATGAATGAACAACTTCCAACTGAATGCACACTCCTCAGTTTAGGGTTACTATTATTTATTTGAGCTTTCTTTCTTTCTCTTTTTTTCTCTCTTTTCTTTCTTTTGCATGTGGCACTTTTATGTTTTATATTATGAGATTCCTGTTGAAGGACTTTTATTTTGGCATTCATTTGACCGTCCTCAGCGGTTATGAAGACTCTGACTGCCTCTCTGTAGTGAGGAAGCAGGGACAGACTGAAACACTACTGAGACTAAATACTACAGAAGAAAGTGCAACTACTACTGGCATTGCTGAAAGTAGCCTACAATAGCCTATGTTTGGTACACACGTCAAACTAGCAACCTGGTTTTGCTATTAAACATACTACAGCCTGGCTCAACCACCTTGCTGTTGTGGTCCCACAGACACAAAACCACGGTTGTACACGTAGCGTAGGCCTGTCCATCCACCTTTTGAATATTACGCGCTGTTCTCACCGTGCTTTACCGTGGGAACACTCCGAACAAACCACCGCTGGTCTTTGGGGTTTGTTTTAGTTATGGTGAGAAAGGGATGAAGGGATGACCAGCCTCATGTACGGTCCAAGTCTCATCTGGTCTGAGTGTGAGCGTGCGTCTGTGTGTGAGCGTGTGATATGTTTTTGGAGAGGGGGGGGGGGGATAGGGGATTGTTAGCGTGACTGTTTGTCTCGCTATGAATGTGTTTACTCTGAATTATGCTTTAAATCTCGGGGTGCGCACCGTAAAGGATGGAGCACCACCAGCACAGTTTGTTCTGATGTGGGAGCTGCTGTTGTGTTGTGGGCGGGGGGGGGGGGGGGTATTTATTCAGTGTTTTTAGATTCAGTTGGTACAGTATTCACTCTACAGTGCTACTGATAACAGTGCTACTGATAACAGTGCATTTGGGTTCAGCTCATTGTATTTGACCGATACGGTGCATTGATTCTACTGATCTGACCTGGAGCTGGGACTCAAAGAACAGCCTTCTGGCTGAGGTCGACATGCCATGTGTCAGACCTGGGTAATATAGCACTGCTGTCAAGTACTGTGGGTGCACTTTATTTTTTTATTTTTTTTTATCCAGTACCGTGGAGCTAATAGGACGCCTGCTAAATTGGAAACAAACAAGAAAAATCATACACACCTTGAAATGTATTTACATCCAACTTACCTTTAAAAGCTTTGATCAAAAGTATTTTCAAAGTGTTTCATGTAAAGTATTAGACCTCGGAGGATTTGACCCATGTCTGCACTGAGGGGTCTGCTGGTCCATCTCCACGGAGAAGGTGTTCTGCTGCTTCAGACCTGAGATCAGATCTGAGATCAGACCTGATGCAGATGTGACCTGAGCCTTCTGCCTGGCATTCACTAAGGGCTGCTCTCAGACAAGCTCTAACGTAACAGACTCTGCCTCCAGGGAAACCGACGGCACAATACTTGATATAATTTGCTGCATTTTGTACATTTTGGTTGTTCCGTAGTGGTTTTGTACATAGTACAGTTTCTGTTTACTAAAAAAGCTGGCACTATTTGAGTTTAGTATTCCTTTACAGGCTTTCAAAGATTTTATTTGTGTCTTTAATATATTGTATCATATATTTATTTTGATGAGAAACACTAAAATGTAATAAATACTACTGCTAAAATGAAACCAGGACTGAACTCTTCTTGCATTTCCAGTCACCTATGGAAATAACTTGAAACCAAAACAAACGTTCAAAGTTTTTATTTATTGTTTCCTGACAATATAGTACTTGAATGCACATACGTTATATTTAGTAAGAAACAATTTGAAATGTTTTCAGATTTTTTTTTCTCCAGATTAAGAGCGATCTTGTAAGGTTCTACAGTACATCTAGTGTTGGTGTGAAAACAATGTTCACCACTTCAGTGTTGCAGACATAATTGCTTGTTTGGTGTTCTGACAGTATGCGTGTGACATGGTCTATGACGAGTCAGTCATGTCTTGGATCTTTATTACACGGCTGGGTGTAGGGGACACACAATAGCCTTGTCCCAATGAGCTTCATTGCCCATCAACACAACTTCATCAGTTTCATGGCAACACTGATGATCATTTCTATCCTAAAACCGTATCAAATGTAATATCTTTTACTGAACGAATATACATATCAAAATAGAGTTTTTGGCTCAATGATGACAGTTGGAATGGAATGACAAAGTGCCTTTAAAGGGTTTCAGTTGTGCAAAACATCTTGTCTATCTTACGAAATTATTTGACAACAACATAAATATTTATAAACATAAATAACACTGAAATAACTTGAAGACCATAAGTATTCACTTTGAAACAAAATCAATCATATATCATTCATTCGGAAATATTGGCAGGTACACTGTAATCATGAGATCATTGGTGAAGGTTAACTGCTACAGGAACATCAAGCAGCTTCAGTACCACGTTGGTGTTTCTGTGACTCCTCCTGTCTCCAGACCCAGAAGTTCAGTTCTCACAGAAGTGCCACTCCACCAGACACTCTCTGCCCCTGTGCACCCACCACTCAAAGTGTTTCCTCTGACCTCATATCCTGTGTCTTATGTCCTTGTGGACTGACCCGTCTTCAATAATAAACACATGATTTTTGCTCAGAGGACACTCAGACTCCTAAAGTACATGCTGTTGTTGAATACGTCTATGTACATCCTCTATGCAGTACAGTATGGTATTATTAAGGTCCATAGTCTGGGTGAAGTTACCGGGTCGGTACCGGCTTCCATAGGCACTCTTAGGTAAACCAGCACCAGGGGGTGCCCAAGTATCTCTGCAGGACCACAACCGCACAAAACCACCTGTCCACCATGGTACCAGTCCAGGACCCAGTGCTTGGTGAGTCTCTACCCAGGGACGAGGGGGGTCCAGGGCAGGTATCAGAGATGTGAGTCGTCCCTGGAGCCTGTGCTGGACTCCTGTCTCTCCCTCACACTGCTGCTCAGCGGGGGGGGCTCACCTGGGACGTGGGCCAGGGGGTCCGATCGGATCAGGTACCTGGGAGAGGGAATCCATTACACGCTACACAGCGCCATACACACATACACCCACTTGTGTACCACCATGCAGACCGTTAAACAGCTCCCCCCCCCCCCCCAAAAAAAAGCATGCGCACACACAAAGACAGTGATACATACACAACATCATTGATCTCCAGTCTGGTGTCAGGGGAGGGATTGATGAGCACGTAGGAGAGCGTGTTCTGTTGATCGTTTAGCTCGTCTGGAACACAAGCACCATGACAACCCAGTATCAGGACGCATGTCAAACAGTGTCAAGGTCACATGTCAAAAGGTCATAGGATGGCCCTACTGGCAGTGGAGCATGGTTGTGTTTACCTTGTAGGTAGCCCAGGTTTACTCGGTTCATCACGTCACTGGCTGTCAGATTAGCGAAGTCCTCTACAGACAGACAGACAGACAGACAGACAAAAGTAAACAAAGCACAGTGGATTTCCCATTATTACATAGTATATTATTGCCAATAATACAAATACAAATTAATGACCATATCAAACAGAATCTGAGGAAAGGGCCGTGTCCTCACCGTATCCGGAGGTGGGCAGGCCCAGGTGTCTCATGCGGTTCCGGACCAGCTCCGACAGCTCCTCCCTCTCCGAGCGTCGGTACAGGCTGAGGCGCTGCTGGGCCATGCGCTGGGCGTGGTCCCTGACGGGGTCGCGGCCGGCGGGCACCGCGCGCCTCGCGCTCTTCTTGCTCAGGCGCCTGGCCCACTGCATGCTCTTCTTCCTCAGCAGCGGATACTCGGATGGGTCGCTGCCGCGGGACTCCTCCCCCCTCTCCCTGGGGTCCTCGCACTCGTCCACACTGACGGACACCTGGGACTGGGAGGGAGGCGGGGTCTCATTGACTTTGCTAGCACTTAGGGACCTGCCGCCCGCCACACAGCGCCTGAAGAGCCCTCTGGGCCCCAGCGCCAGCTCACCTCAGAGGTGGGAAAGATATGGGACTCGGTGCGGTAGATGCCAATGGGAATCTCGGCGCTGGAGGAGCAGAGCTTCTGGAACAGTCTGCCATACGTCCGTATCCACAGGTCCTCCTCCGTCACCTTCATCTGAGAGACAGGCACCAAACGGAGATCCTGAGGTTTGCTCGAGCGCTCTCTCTCTCCCCTTCTCTCCCTCTCCCTCTCCCTCTCCCTCTCCCTCTCCCTCTCCCTCTCCCTCTCCCTCTCCCTCTCCCTCTCCCTCTCCCTCTCTCTCTCTCTCTCTCTCTCTCTCTCTCTCTCTCTCTCTCTCTCTCTCTCTCTCTCTCTCTCTCTCTCTCTCTCTCTCTCTCTCTCTCTCTCTCTCTCTCTCTCTCTCTCTCTCTCTCTCTCTCTCCTTTTCTCTTTCTCTCTCTTGGACACACACACACACAGAGATGACTTACAGCGCAGAGGTATCCTGACCCGGGTGTGGTGTCCAGACCCAACAGCAGTCTGGCAATGAGGATCATGTAATCTTTCACAAACGACTGACCGAAAAACATGACACTTAGTTAGTCACTCATTTCCTCAAGACAATTCGCCAGGGCTGTTCAACGTGCATGCTGGGTGATGCAGTGAAGTTGAACAATTCCTACAAATAGACCACTAGAGGGCCCTGTTGTCCTAGAATGACAGCTCCTGTAACTACAGCACCACAGATCTCATTTTGACATGAAAATGAGGGTGGGGGTTAGGGTTGGGGGAAGGGTTTTTGTTAGGGTTAGGGTCAGGCTAAGGAGATGGTAAGGCTCAGTGAGGGTGTTGTTAGGGTGAGGGTTAAGGGTTAAGGGGGTTAGGGCTAAGGGACAGTAACAGAAGCCTAACCTGGTAGAGCAGAGTATCCAACATGCTGATGCTGAAGACTCTCCCAGCAGCGAAGGGAAGCCGGAACATGAAGGCCAGATTAGAACCTTTATCTCGTTCCTTCTGAAACAGGACACACACACACACACACAGGTTGGAAACCTATTCCACGCTGCTTCTCAGAGACACAAAGTTCCAACACCCGAGTCTAAACACCCGAGTCATGCCTCACCTCTACCTCTCGTTTTTTGTTTTTTTTCCTCTTACCATCACCTCCTCCCCTCCTCCCCTCGTCATCCTTCCTCTCACCTTCTCCAGCTTGGAGAGAGCCAGGGAGTAGCAGTCCTTGGCCCGGAACTGCATGAACCTCATGTTGGAAGGGTGAGTGAGCTCCGTAATGATGCTGAGACTGGGGAACAGTCTGGGTGGGGGGTGAGGGAGGGGGTGGTTAGTGGTGGCGAGAGGGGCGGGGGGGGGGGGGGGGGGCACGAGGGGGCGAAGTGAGAGTCATTGAGAAATAGGGAAAGTAAAGACAGATCCAAGCAGGGCTCTGATTTACATAATTGCGTTCAGAATAATCCGTTTGATTATGAATGCTCTGTGCTATGATTTGTGAACCCAGAACTCCATCGGCCTGAAGAGAAGGAAGAAGAGGGAGATACTGAAAAGGAGAGAAAGAGAGAAAGAGAGAGAAACAGAGAGAAAGAGAGAGAGAGAAACAGAAAGAGAGAGATGGAGAGAGAGAGAAACAGAGAGAGAGAGAGAGAGAGAGAGAGAGAGAGAGAGAGAGAGAGAGAGAAGAGAGAGGGAGAAAGAGAGAGAAACAGAGAGAGAGAGAGAGAGAGAGAGCGAAAAGGAGAGAGAGAGAGAGAGAGAGAGAGAGAGAGAGAGAGAGAGAGAGAGAGAGAGAGAGAGAGAGAGAGATGTCACCTGAACATGGTCTGAACGTTGACGATGGTCTTGGCGTCGGCCATGTAGTCTTCCTCAGCGCTCATGGTGCTCTCCTTGTCCACCACCACCAGGTTGTCTGCGTAGATGATGCCACACTGCAGCAGGCTGTCCAGACTGGCACACACACACACACACACACACATGCAAGCGCACAACAAGCATTTTAGATGTCATTGCAGTAAGCATTACAATGCTAGGTATATTCTTGGGAGTTTTGAGTCACTCGCTGTCAAGTGTGACAACGTAGTTGGGGCAATATCTTTTCTGAATCGAGCCACAAAAGGACAGGTCCGTTTCATCAGCAGAAGAGTGTGTCCAATCAAAGAGAGCATCTTACTTGTCGATGGTTCCAGCCATGTAGTAGACCATAGGGAAACAGCAGATGGCCTCCAGGAAGTGGTTGTCTGGACTACAGGAAGCATAGACACATGCTTCTCTATTACAGTAATCATGAGTGAGGTAGCAAGCCTGAGACATGACAGAAAGCCAACATCAGTCATTCTATGATGTGTAGGAAAGGTGAAATTGTGTTTGGATCTGAGAGAGTGTGAGACAGTGTCCTGTCATTTCTTTTTGGTGTGTGTGGTCTCTGTCCCCTGGCTCCTGGCCTTGGCCCCTGCTACAGAGATCCAGCAGATCTCTCTCTGTCCCCTGGCTCCTGGCCTTGGCCCCTGCTACAGAGATCCAGCAGATCTCTCTCTGTCCCCTGGCTCCTGGCCTTGGCCCCTGCTACAGAGATCCAGCAGATCTCTCTTTGTTCCCTGGCACACACACGCTTCACTGGATAGCTGAACAGAACGGGTTGATGTATGTTTCCAAAGAGACAGGGAGTGCGCAAAGGATAGAGAGAATGCAAGTGTTTTTGTGTGTGTGTGCGTGTGTGAACGTTTAAGAAGGTCTTCATGAGACGGAGAGTTTGCAAAGGGGACTCATCTCACTTTCTCAATTTTTATTGTATTTCTTTTGTATTTTTAAGTTAAATTGTAATTATGGCTATTTATATTTTATATTTTCTTTTATTTTCTAAATCCCTTTAGTATTAGCTAGACTTTGCTCCTTTTGTATAGTTAGACCACATATTTAAGTTTCAAGATTCCTATATGTTTAATGTATGCACCTTCCTGCCAAAGTAAATTCCTTGTTTGTGCAAACATTCATGGCGAATAAAATCCCTTCTGATTCAGATTCTGATTCTTATTATGTAAGAACACATTTTTCTGTTCTCAGCCCTGCTCGGAGCGATGTATAGGAGACAGGTTCAAGGTAGGGCTGGGTAACTATGGCAACCATGCAGGGGCTGAGGAGCGTTCGGTACTGTATTTCTTCTCCCTCTGTCACTCTCAACCTACTTTGTTACACCGAGAGAGCAACCCACCTCAGGAACAAACCATGACGGTCCTGAACACACTTAACTGTCCAAGCTACTGAAGGTGCACCATGGCACCGTGTGTGTTGGGTGTGTGACTGTGTGTTTTGTTTGTTACTTTTAGCACGTGTGTGCACTGTACATCTCGAGTGTGTGTGTGTGTGTGTCTCTCTCTCTCTCTCTCTCTTAGCACCTGTGTGTATGTGCACAGCATCATGTGTGTGTGTGTGTGTCTCTCTCTCTCTCTTAGCACTCGTGTGTATGTGCACAGCATCACGTGTGTGTGTGTGTGTGTGTGTGGAGCAGCTCACGGGTTGTCCAGCAGCAGCACGATGGGGTTGAGCTCCTTGCGGGGGCGGTAGTAGGCCCTGAGAGGAACCACAAAGTTATACAGGCCGTTCCCTGCCGTCTCTGCAGACACGATGATCAGCTTGTTCTTAAAGCCGTACGCCTTAGCGTCCTCAAAGCTGTTGTGTCTGCAACCCTGGAGGGAGACGGGACAGACAATCCTTTCAAATTCACAAAGTGTGTGTACTGTGTGTGTGTGTGTGTGTGTGTGTATGTGTGTGTGTATGTGTGTGTGTTAGTGTGTGTGCTGTGTATGTGTGTGTGTTAGTGTGTGTGTGTTAGTGTGTGCTGTGTGTATGTATGTGTGTTAGTGTGTGTGCTGTGTATGTGTGTATGTTAGTGTATGTGCTGTGTGTGTGTGTGCTGTGTGTATGTGTGTGTGTTAGTGTGTGTGCTGTGTGAGTGTGTGTGTGTTAGTGTGTGTGCTGTGTGTATGTGTGTGTGTTAGTGTGTGTGCTGTGTGAGTGTTCTGACCTGGTCGAGCCGCAGGCAGCAGAAGGGAGCTTTCTGTACCAACAGGTGGCAGAGCGTGGGGGAGCTCCCGATGTACGGGGAATTAGGGGGATATCCTTTCACATACCTGGCAACACAATACATACAATTCAACATCCTATCTTCCTGTACAGAAATACATTTATATGTATATTGTATATTACAATCCATAAGGGGCACTATAGTTCCTTGCGAATTTTTCAGCACTAAATTTATGAAGTCATATAACTTGGCATGAAAGACAGGTGATAAACATTGCTACAACTACACACTATCCTTACTCACTCTGTGGAGGAAGATCCTTTCTCATCGGAGAAGGTACTGTCATCCTCTGATTGGTCACTAAGCAGGTCACATGGCAGGATGGAGGAGGAGTCGGCAATCTCCAGAACGGGAGCAATGCTCGGACGCCTACTGCCTGCACCGTTTACAGTGGGAGGGGCCAACTTCCCACTCGAGTAGTCTGGCGGGCTGGTGTTTTGGAGATCCATGGCAACCGTACCTGCAGATGCAGTATGCCAACCACCTGAGTTACTATGGCAACCAAGGACACCTGTTTTACATCCATCCAGCTTTCTCATCCCCTTCACTTATTAACCCCGCCCCCTCCTCACCCATGCTGGCTATGATGCTATGAACGGGGAGGCGGGACGGCCCATCGTAGCCCCGCCCCTTCTTCTCCGCTCCTTCCTGGTTGAAGATGAAGGCGGAGTTCTCCTCCTTGGTGATGTTGATGTAGTAGCAGGTGTCGTTGGCGGCCATGATGTGGCGAGGGCCCGGGTTCAGCAAGATGCTCTTGTTGTCCTCGCGCTTCACCCCGATCAGACACACGCCGTACCTGCACGCGCACACGCAAACAGTTGGGACTTGTGATGGATCCTGTGCCGTTGTCGTTCCCCGTCCACCCCCCCCCCCACCCACCTCGCCCCCACCCCACCCCCGACTGCAGAAGTTTGAACTGGGGCGCCTCTCCACCTACTTCTTGTGAGCGTGGAAGGACGCGTAGGTGAAGCTCTTCCCGTCGTACTCCCCGAAGAACTTGCTGTCGCACAGGCAGATGTGGTAGACCTCGTTGCCGGAGCAACAGCCGTACATCCTCTGCCACTGTTCTGGAGACTGCTGACCTTCTCTGGTGGACGTCACCACAGCAACACAACATGTGTCTCATCACTCCATAATAAACCATCAAATACCAGGCCAATCTCCCATCAGCACACACATTTGATGAGTGTACCACTCATCCCTCCACACACACACACACACACACACACATGCAGCATCCCCTACGCCGCTCTCAACACCCCCACGTCCTCCATCCAGGTCAAGGTGTCCCTCGTTTTCCAGGTTCCCTGACTCGGCACCCACTCTGATTGGTGAACAGGATCTTGACAGGCTAATATATCACTGATCTTGCCAGGCTGCCAATCTGACCTGGATCATTAACTCCAGTAATTACCCCTCTTTATGTCTATACAGGAGAACCAAGAAGTGTCCGGGGATAATTATCCCTATCCCACTCATGACGCACAGACCCACTTCACCTCAGACTCTTAGGGTTACTCTAACCCTGTTCATCTCTGTGGAGTTTATGTGCTTCATTATCCAAAACATGGAGCAGGACTCTCCTGGGTTCTCCAACACTGGAGAGCTGTTGAGCTATAGACACTTGTGCCCCCAGCTGTTGCAAACCTGATTCAGCTTGTCAACCAACAAATGAACAGAATCAGGTGTATTAATTAAGGGTTTGGTTAAAGTGTTTGAAAATAGTACAGTACAGAGTGTACCTGTGTACAAAAATATTTGCTTGTGTGGGGGTTTTTTAAGTTAAATTCATAAAATGTGGGTTGCAGAAAAAGATTTTAAGTGTAGGTCTGTGCGAGTTATTCCGAAAATAAAATGTTACTGAGCACCGCATGCATAGATTGGTGTGTATAATTTGGGCAAACATTGAGCAGCTTGATTATATTATAAGTTTCACTCCTTAGTTTCCTCATGTGTTTATCAGGCTGCCGGGATCAGCGCCGGAGCCCGCTGAGGCGCTAACCATCGATTCCCTCCTCAGAACAATTCACCCCCCGTCATTCTCATCAGAGACGGGACGCAGGCAGGAAGCAGACAGGAAGCAGGCGGGCCTCAAACTGAGAAAGCCGCTCTCCCGCTGTCTCCCTGCTCCGTCTGACGCAGAGAACCAACCTGCTGATGAAACCCCGTTTCCATTAAGGGGACAAAAGCTGTTTGCTGCTCTCTGATCCGTGGAAGAGAGAGAGAGAGTGCCTTTCTGGCTGCAGGGTGCTGCAGAGGAGGACTGTGTCTCCATGGAGGGTCTGTCACACAACAAAACACTGGTCTGGGAGTGGAGTCCAAAGCCCAGGGCAGGGCAGGGGGCCGATGGCTAGATTCAGAGACGAACATAATGCAGTGACTCCTGGGGAGAAGATTTAGGTTCACAATTGTCTCGGTTCCACCTAACCCCTTCCCCCCGCCCCCCCCACACACCGTTTCAGCTCCCTCGAAATGTCCTCTCTTGTGTTGCCCTCTTTCTCTCCATCTCATTCATTCTGCATGAAGAGTAACTACCATGGAACGGCAGCAGATATCCACTTTGCTTTTACGTACACAAAAGATACTTTTTTCTCCGTTCAAAAGAGAGAGGGAGTTCTAGGAAACTCAGCCATTCAGACAGAGCAGACTTTATGCTCCGTTTGCTGTTCCATAACACATTCACATGGACTGTGGGTCTGACCATAGATGTACACATGCATACACATTCATTTAAAAGCAGTATTAAAGTGAGTATGGAGGGGTATAGCTCAGTGGCCGAGCATTTGACTGAAGATCAAGAGGCCGCAGGTTCAAACCCCTGCCCGTTGCCTTGAATCAAAGTGTCTGCTAAACGCACACACAAATTACATTATCATGAATACACAGTCTGCTCACAGGTCGTGGCAAATGGCTAATGTTGTGAATTTGTGGCTTGTGTTATAGAAGGAAAAGTGAAAAAGGTGTGTGTGTGTGTGTGTGTGTGGGTCCATGGGGCGCGGGGGTACTCACTGTCCTCTGGAGGTGTGCACCAGCAGGGTGACCAGGGTGGAGGTGGCAGGACACACACAGTTCAGAGCCAGCATGGCGTACTTGAACTCCTCCTCACACACCACGTGGTCTGGGACCCGACGCAGGAGGAAAC
>NC_140382.1:5757500-5800000 GCF_054491055.1 Hypomesus nipponensis | reverse complement strand
GCTGGGGGCCAGAGGTAAGAGGTCTAAGGGCTAGGGGCCATGGATTGGGGGTCGAAGGTGACTCACCCAGTGAAGACGAGGCAGAGCAAGGTGCAGATCAGGATGAGGACCTGGTTGAACATGGCTGAGTTGGTCCTCTGGATGGCTCTGTGGAAATCATTCTGTGGAGGAAGGAGGAACTTGCTAGAACTCTTGTGTAAAGTATTCTGCTGGTGCAGGCAAACAAGCTAACTCTATTATGCACGGCTGGTGGATCTTCAGTATGTTCACAAGATCACGCACCACAAAACCAACACTCACAATCATGTTCTCCAGGGCGCACTTGGCCAGCCAGCAGTTGAGGAACACTGGAATGAAGATGTTCCTTATCGGAGGCCAGAAGATCTGAGAAGAACAACCAAGTGCTAATTTGAGACGGTTACATTTATCTTCCCAAACATCCCTGATCTAAGAATACCTCAACCTAGGCTTATCAGCCCTCCTACCCACCCGCTGAGTTTCAACTGGGAAATGACCCAAAAGCAAACACAGCTTCAGTCAGCTTCCCCACTGAAAAGACCAGCAAGCGGATGGCGGTGGCGGTTTATACCAATCCATCATGTTTCCATCGTTTGGATTAGCGAGTCCTACCTCTATTATGCCTGATATTGCATTTTATCCCGGATATGCAGCGACAGCATATTCCTTAATTATTCCTGCAAAGACAATGTGTTGACTCAAGCCTCAGAGGAACCAGACGCGTACATATAGACGGCGCAGGCAGGGCACTGGGCACTGGGCACAGGCAGGGCACTGGGCACTGTGCGGTCCGAGGGCCCGTCGAGAGCAACGCATCTTTGGTAAAATACATTTACGCTTAATGGTGCATGTGTGTGTGTTTCATAATCAACTAACTAGCGTGTTTATACACGCTAATGTACACGCTAGTTAGTTGGTTATGAAACACACAATCCCTGATATACTGTATATATATATAGGGCCTGTCATAATGACGTGCACTGGGGCCGTGGTAAGACATGCTCTGTTATTCTTTCTAACACAGCAGGATGCCCCCCCACACACCCTGCAGGAAGCGCAACACAGGTTTGACAGGTTTTCATTTTCAAACCTAATGAAGTGCCAGAGATGACATTCACAACTTGGACTCCTACAGGGCTTTTCAACAGGACAAGGAAGTAAAGAAGGATGCGGTGAAGAGACCTCCTTCCCAAGGACTCTTCACTGACAGATTTGATATCCTGCTGTTTTCCCCTGTCCTCCTCCAGCCCTCATTGTGTGCCGACGGTACAACAGAGGAAGCTGGTGAACAGTACGGAGACGCAGCCGAGTCTCAATGTTCTACTGCGATGGAAAGAGCTATGGTAACAGAGAGTATTGAGATGCAGCCGAGGCGTACTGTGATGATGAAGGGGACAGTGTTGATCATCTCTAGAAGGAAGGACACCTGGAAGATCTGCTCCCATATGTTCCCCTGAAACACACACACACCTCTTCTCAGTCAACAGTCTCATCTGTCATTATTGGAATACCCTGTAATTATCATTAAGTCCACATCCTTTATGTACCTGGGAAAATTATTTGTGCCAATCATATTAATTAGGGTTTGTTAATATTCCAGATTGACTCTGTGTGAAATGAACCTGTCTGAAAGAATTGTGTGTGTGTGTGTGAATCTCACCTTGTAGCTTAGATACATCAGTAACATGGCCTCCAGGTAACTGATAATGGCCACAATCACCTGAAAGACACGGTACATGTCATCTCACTTTATCTTCCCAGTTCATCATTTCTCTACCATCTCTCTTGTTTCTTTCCTAAACCCCTCGCCCCCTCAGTGTCTGCTCTGCTGTGGGGCTCACCTGGATGGCCCACACCGGAACCTTCCGGTCCACCCAGAAGATCAACTCCCTGTGGACAGGGGAGCACAGAGCTGCTGTAAAACACACCCTGTATGCACACATACACACTGTACACACACACAGGATATATAAACACACATACACACTATACACACACACACAGGACACACCAACACACTCACAGATAAACAGGACACAGTCACACACATAATACACAAACACACGATACAAAAACACAATGGTTTAGGCACTGTATCTCTGCAGTAAACCTATTATTTAACCACACACATACAGACAGCTAATCTAAGCACATACCTTACATAACCTCCTTGGTATTAATAGTCTTCTAAACAAACTGTGTACTGCAACCAATTGTAGCCCTACATTACATGATATGCTTTGTTATGATCTGATACTTGATCTGATCATTTTTCAGCTGTACAAAAACACGTACATCACTTTCACCATCTGTTCAGTAAGGGAAGTATAACAGTATGATCAAATTGGGGGGGGGGGGGGGGGGGGTTCTCCACACGGAGAGAATCGCCACAATCACTGGAGGGTAAACATCCATTCAAAGGGATGAATCGATATCTCCCTCCCTCCCTCCCTGCCTCCCTCCCTGCCTCCCTCCCTCCTTTCCAGGGACAGATGTAACACCCTCCTCTCACCAGTTGATCTCGTTGTCCTGGGAGGAGCTGTTCAACTGGCAGTTCACACTGGAGACAAGAGAGACAGGTGGAGGGGGGAAGGGGGAGGGGGGAGGGGGGAGGAGGGGGCGAAAGGAGGAGGAGGAGGAGGCAGGGAGAGCAAGATTGAGAGAGAGTGAATAAGAGAGAGGCAGGGAGACGGAGCGTGAAAGAGAGTGAGAGACAGAATGAAGCGAAGGAGACCGAGAGAGAGAGAACATGAAGGGGGGGGGGGGTAATAGAGGGACAGAGGAGAGAAAGAGGGTGAAATGATGATGAGTGTTTGTGTAAAATGGTGAAGAGCGCAACAGACCAGAGAAGATCATTGTAGAGACACGATGTGTGTGTGTGTGTGTGTGTGTGTGTGGTGTGCATGTCAACGGAAAAGAGGGAAAGACAGATTTTTGGTTGGCAGCGTGAAGAAGAAAAAGAGAGACAGATAATAATTCATGTGAGAGGGTATCTGCAGGTCACTGACAAGAAGATCCCCCAGATACTAAGTACAAAGCAGAAGGTTGAGTACTGAGGTTAGAGTAAATTTGATCTGACCTCCCATTGGTGCCGTTGGCCCGCTGGCCCGGGTGGAGGTTGGCCCCGCTGGCACAGGGGTTGTCTGTCATGACTCTGATGATGTAGAGGAGGCAGGTCAGCAGCTTCAGGGAGAAGTTAAACACTCGGATCCTTAGACCTGCGGAGCACCGTAGACAAAGGAGTAGAAATAAGTGCGTGTGCTCATGAGAGGTGAGTGTGTGTGTGTAGTATACACACTGACCTTCACACCAGCTGCAAGACCAAACTTAGACATACAAGTAGGAGGATGCGCCGCAGTGCTAGAGGAGGCGTCCATGCTACCTCACGTCAACATCAAACACACCCAAGGGAACCCAAGTCCTTAGTTACTGACCATAAGCCATTAGAGTAGCATTTCCCAGTCAATGCACAAACCAAATGCACCTCAACAAAACCTTTCAAGTACAGGTCATTGGTGTATTTGACCCAACTGTGACAAGGTCTCTTATTAGGCATTCAATGGTTCCGTTTCCTTGACGACGAGAGCTCCCATAGCATCATCAGTCCATACATCTGCAGAGGGACCTGGGACTCGATCACCTGTTTTTACAAGCTGAGAATGCCCCTGAGGTTGAATAGGAGAGCCAGTCAACTTACTTGATCTTTGGTTCTTGATGAAAAAGAGCTTCAGTCTCTCCTTGAAGGTGTTTTCGTTCACGTAAAACTCCACTTGCACCCTAGAGGAGAGAGAGAGAGAGAGAGAGAGAGAGAGAGAGAGACAGAGAGAGAGAGACAGAGAGAGAGACAGAGAGAGAGAGAGAGAGAGAGAGAGAGAGAGAGAGATCGGTAAACAGCCACACACACAGACACACACCTATACACATGCTGTACACTGACAAACATACATGCACACATTCTCTTCCTAACACCTTCACACTGTTAAATGTAAACTGCTGTTAAACAAATGGGCCTCTAAAGCTCAACGGACTTGTCGTAAATATTCACAGTGTTGTTTCTAATAGCCTGCCTGAGGGATCAAACATAATTGCCAGTCTTCGTACCTCACTCACACACTCTCGCACATGCACACATGCACACCCACACCCAGAAACACACATGCATGCTCACACTGACTGCTGTGAACGATGATTACGTTCAAGAACAACAGCGATTTCCGAATATGTTTTGATTTACAATCAACAAAAGTTATTTGCTGAAGATATGTAAAAAAAATTGGCAGTCACAAATTCAGTTAGTCTTGGTGGGTCACAATAATCCCACCGCCAGCCTTTGACATAAGTGGGATGCTGCTCAACCAGCAAAGAGTTGGTGCCGCTCTGGAACCAGCTTTCCAGGCCGTGAGCTGGTTCTTTTGCTGTTGAAATGCAAAGGACTGGTTCAAGATAGGACTCCGAAACAGCCATTGAGGTGGAAAAGGGGTGAGAGAAAGAGAGATGAAGAGAAAGAGGCAGCAGTAAAAAGTGTGCTGTCGTGCCAGTTTCTGATGGAGGCCTGAGGTGAGACTGATTGTACAGTGGAGACAAAGGGACACAAACAGTTGGTCTGGTGACTGACAGAAACAGCTATTTCAGTCTCCAGCAGAACTGCTGGTGATCGTAGCCGACCCATTTAAAGCTGTCAGGAAGTGAGAGGGTCAGAGGGCGAGAGAGAGGGGGTGATCAGAGAGATGGAGAGTTAGAGAGAGGGGTAGAGAGAAGGAGTCAGAAAGGGACTGGGAGTGAAAGAGAGGCAGGAGTTCTAGGGATATTGATTGGTCTACCAACTCTTTCATCACTACGCGCGCACACAAACACACACACAAATATACACACACAACCACTTACAGAGAATAAACCAACACAAGAAGATCGAAAATAGAGGCATCCATTTCATTGGATTTGGTTGTTTCATTATTACAGAGAATCAAGCTAATGACCCTCGACCCAGGCCTCTGGAGAACAATAACGTCCACCATCCCTGTCAAGTGTTTACACTTAGTGGCCTATCAGCGTCAAACAGATGTGTTTCCATGGAGATCGTGGCCCTGAGAAAGTAATTAGGTACTTCATGATCATACTTGCTGCAAACCAAGTGCGACAACATTACAGTACACGATTGAGACAGCAACTGTTATGATAGGATAATAAAAGGCGACGCGCTTGGATGGGGCATGTAATCAAAGAAGCAGCATGACGAACTATCATTTCAGTGAATTTTGGGGAAGTCAGTTATGCCAAAGTAACACTAAAACCCAGAAAACCACATAATTCAGACTTACTGCTTATATTTGATGTTTTAAGAGGTAGGCTGTATAGCTGTTTAATAAAAGGTTCAATACGAATAGTAGTACACGGGTAAATCTTGTTAAAACAACATGCTAACGGTTTAGTCTCACAATAGTGATAAGCGCATGCACATGCAGCTTCAAAATGACTATAGTTTAAAAGAAGAATAAAAACAATTCTAGGAAAAAATATACTGGTTCATTCATCTCACATTGATTGCCTGAACATGGGCTCAATACACTGCAGTGAAGAAGACCTGCAGTACACGCGAGCAGTTTCTGCTGAAAAACTAGTTGATTTATGTAAACAAATACACATTTTTCGGAGTGTGTCTGCACGGAAAAGGTACCTTTGCCCCGCATCACTTCCAAAAGAGTCCAGCCTCCAAGTGGCCAACCCTGGGCTAACCCAGGTTGGAATCTGCGTCTTTGAATCCATGGTGTTGTTGGTTTCAACGGGTTTCTCATTGGTGACTGACCGGAGAACACCTGTGGCCGTTCGTGTTGTTGGAATGATGCGCGCTCTCAACACATGTTCCCACCAAGCGCGCCACCAACACCACATCTTGTTGTAGGAGACCAGACATTGCGCACACTGACGCGCATTACTGGAAAACCGCTCCTCAAAGCCCTCTTCGAAAACCCAGTACACTCAGTAGGCTACCCAGTATTATGTATGACTCACGTAGATGAAACGAAGGAAGTTGACGCGCGCCCATCGCAGTGTTTATGTAACGACAACTAAAGGAGACAGGGGACTGTGTATAAAAGCTGTCTGAGACTTCAGTTCAATTGGCCGTGTTTGACATACTGAAATGGAATAACGTCAAATTCGAAGAACTACTTGTGTTGTCTCAAGTCTGATCTTTCTGCCTGTTAAGTTCAGCAGCTGCAAGTTTCAGGTGCAGGATGTGCCATAGCAATTATAGTGCTACGCGCTATATACGCGCGCGTACACATACTCTCACACACACACACGCACACACATAGCATATTCTACCAGAAACCACTTTCCCCATCTCTCCCTCTCTCCCCCTCTCCCCTTCTCCCCCTCTCCCCCTCTCCCCCGCTCCCTCCCTCCCTCCCTCCCTCTCTCCCTCCCTCTCTCTCTCCCTCTCTCTCTCCCTCTCTCTCTCCCTCTCTCTCTCCCTCTCTCTCTCTCTCTCTCTCCATGCTGCTCCTAATGGCTTTGCGTGGTTGATCATCCTGTTGCCACAGCAACATTGCTAGACTAGAATAACCCTAACTGGTGCATGGCATTCTCAGTCTTTGTACGGTATCTACTTTCTGCTGCTCCTCACAGTCCGATACACTTCACACCCAAAGACAGACAGGCTGCTTACACAATGATACCTCACACACACAAAGCACACACTGTAGCCCAAACAATCTCTTGTAGCCCAACACAATCTAAACAGCTCCCACATTAGAACACACACACACACACTGAACACAGTCCCACTGAACACTGAATATACATGCACATACACACATGCCTGTAGAAATACACAAACACACGCAACCAAGTATACCTGTGCACACGCACACACACAATCACCCAAACACATGCACACATACCCTTACACACCCACACAAACTCTCTCCTCTCTTTTCCCTTCTCTGCAATAACCTGCTGGACACATGTTCTCTGTGTGTGTGGAGGTGTTGACCCACTCACCGACACAATGAGTCAGTTTCTCTCAGAAAAACGCGCGCAGACAGTGGCTGAACCTGGCCCACTTAACCCTCGCCCACACACACAGGGGGAACTCGCTCTCACTCACTCCCGCCCGCCCCGATCGTCGCTCTGTCATCCAGCCTCATCCCTCCTACCCACTCTTTCTCTCGCTTTCTCTCTCTCCCACCCGTCATCCCTCCTGCGTGCTCTCTCTCCCTTTCACCCCTTCCCCTTTTTTTACTTGTATTTCTGCAATCTGACATCTAACTTACACCTCCTATCATTGTCTCTCTTTCCATCCCTCCATTCGTTCCTTCCTCTCTCCCAATTACCTCTCAGAATGTGCACACAAAGTAATATATACTGTAGGTCCCTCCACCCTGGCCAGACAGCTGTGTTGTCCTCACTACCATTTTAACGACATTTTAGTGCACAGTAAACGGCTTTCAGCTTGGTCAACAATGGAGGGGTGCCAGAAAGAGAAAAAAACATAAAGGTTAAAACTAGAGATATGGACGGGAAGGTTTACTGCCCATGCCACCTGGGTCCGCATCTTTTAGTGCTGGACGTTTGTCATGCCCACCTAGTCAGGCACAGAGAGAAAAAGAGAGAAAAACATAAATAACGACTGGTAGAGAGACACAGCCGGAGAGAGGAAAATGGGAAAGGAAGTGAGAGTATGTGTGTGACTGTGAGAGAGTGAGAGAGATTACGAGAGAGAGAGACATAGAGCAAAAAGAGAGAGAAATGAGAGAGAGAGAGAGAGAGAGAGAGAGAGAGAGAGAGAGAGAAGTGAGTTGTTATCTGTAGGTTTGACGTGGGCCTTTGTGTGTCGTACCCACCGTAATAGCTTTGATAGATGTGAGTGAACAAGGCAGATGTGGCCGGTGACATTTACAAAGCTGTGGAGGAGACAGAGACGAGAGACCCCGAGAAACACTCCGTAATTAATCCTGTCAGACACACGCATGCACACACACACGCCCATCTCTCTCTCTCTCACTCTCTCTCACACACACACACACACAGTCCTTCATACAGTATCTACCTTCAGCAGCAGTGAAGTTCACACAGGCAGAGTAAAGGAAGTGGTACTAGGCAATTCAAATAATCCCACAACAAGTTTATCCCACGCATTATGAAACAGGTTAAGACTACGTTGCACAGTCAGTCTAGACTCTAGAGGCTACAGAAAAAAATACAGACTTCATAGAGAAAAAATGACTTCAAAGAAAAGGTTCACCATAAACCCATACGTTACCGAATTTGTTTCTACTTTATCAACCCTTACAGTTAAATAAATACTATTAATATAATACAATAAATATTCATATTAATAATTTTACAACTGAATAGAAATATATAGGTATTCTGTATACACTGCTGGGTAATCAAGCACAGTCAGTCGGTGAACAAGTTTAACAAAGTTTATTGCTTGCGGCCGGCCCACAAGGAGACAAAAACATCACACGCCATTGTGCCACAAGTTTGTCTGCTAGCATGTTGCGCTAGCTAGCTATTTAAGCAGAACCGCTCTTTACAGTCATTGGTTAAGACAAAGGCATGCAAATGTTCCATGACTCTTCTTCATTGGCTCCCTTGCATAGAACTGGCACGGGCATGTGTGCGTGCGTGTTAGAGTGTGTGTGTGTTTACGACATCAACCCTGATTGAAACACAACAACAACAGAATCTCCGGTCCTGGGGTCGAAAAAGCTCCTTCACATAGGTGTCAACAAATGGACACCAGACCTGGCATCTCCACCTACAGTTCTAGTCACACAGTATCTCCTTAAAACAACCAAACCCCCAACATCTTCTAGTCTTCAGCCCCAAGATAAGGGTCTTGAATGTTTACTCACAGCTCAGATTTGGGGTTAGGCCTTTCTTTGCACCCAAGTAATACTGAACACAGAATCATTCTTATACAGGATAAATATGTTATATCTTCAATTTTTCCAACACTGTACTTACTGGAAGTCGCTCTGGATAAGAGCGTCTGCTAAATGACTACATCAGCAGTACCAAAGGCAGAGAGAAACATTTTATAGGAATTCAGGGGAAAAGATTGGGGAACCACCCACCTAGCAGTGTGGGGGAGGGTGGGGGGGGTGTATTGATCCACTTCTCACTGCTCACTGGGATTAGCTTCCCAACCACAGACTTATCGTTGAAAGACAGAAACAGTGGCTCCCCTGTCACCTCCTGTGATTACTTCTAACAGCAGAACCTCTAAGTGCCCCTCAGAAGAGGACAAAAAACAAATCCCTTCATTGTGCATCCTCTGTACCTCCCTCTCTCTCTTTTTTCACTTTCGTTATTTTACTCTCTCTTTCCTAGGTTCTATCAAAACAGTGTTTGATCGTCTTACTATGGCAAAGGCAAGGTTTGTCCTCTGGCATGGTGAAAACCTTACTAATGAACATTGATAATAGTTACCTTTTAGTTAGGTTTGCAAGAACGTCGTAGCGGAAGCCTTCCCTTCCACTTTAGAACGGACTGTGCCAGCTGACATCTGAGCCTACAGTATGAGGAGACTCTGAGACACTTCAGCACCATGGACAGCGCCTACCATTCCTCACCCAGCAGCACAGTTCATAGCCTGCACCTCCGGGCCCTGCTTTCATGTTGCAGTCCTTCCTCCAAGGCCTTCTTTCATACACCTTCCTGCATCTCCTCTCGAAGTCCGCCTTTTCTACATCACCTGCTTTGCTCCTGCTCCCTGACCTCCTCGCACAGAAAGCTCTAGTTCTCCTTCGGCACCTCCTCCTGCAAACTCTACAAGCTTCTCCTGCACCTCCTCCTGCACCTCCTCCTGCACCTCCTCCTGCACCTCCTCCTGCACCTCCTCCTGCACCTCCTCCTGCACCTCCTCCTGCACCTCCTCCTGAACCCCCTCCTGCACCTCCTCCTGCACCTCCACCTCCTCCTCACTGCCTCCTACCTGTCGTCGTTGTGGGAGCTCAGGTCTCCCAGCAGCAGGTCTCGGAAGCGGAAGCGCGGCTGCAGGGGGGGCACCTCGGTCTCCGCCTCCTCCTCCATCTTAAGGGCAGAGATGTCCAAGATGACCCCGCTGACGCTGCTGCTGGTTTGGGGGGGCTCCGGAGAGGAGCTTTGTGGGGAGGGGAGGGGGGGGGGCGGGGCAAAAGAGAGAGAAAGAGGCAGAGTCAGACAACAGAAAGGAGGGTTGTGTTGAGGAAGGAAGGCAAAGGGAGCCGCTCGGCCAGCGAGCGGTGGGAGGGTGGATCGAGGGGGGAGGGTGATGGTAGGAAGGAAGGAGGAAGGGAGGAGAAAAGGGGAAGGAGGAGGGTAGACGGAGTGTCTATTCAGTCACATCTGTTCCCCGACTGGAGCGAACGTTTGCTGCGTCCCGCGTCATCGTCTGGCTCTGGTATGTTTCATCAGTTACACTAACAACAGATCCCACTCGTTCAGCATCACCCCATGCCAGTATTATCAACCCTAGTGCACATGGTCCTAGACAATACAGTTAGTGCGTCTGAAGGTGCAGTATCCTGTATGCCTCATGTTGACTCATGCATACAATACTGCATAGTTCACATACATGAACAAGTGTGTTTCTTAAATACATGCTTGAGGGACCTGGTCATGCAGTTCCAGGAGCTTTGTCCCTCCATCCAATGCAGAAGAAGAAAACCAACAGTACAAGAGGTTGATATCCAATCATCAGAGTGTCAGTACTGTATGGCAACAAATAATGTATTCATCTCCAGGAAAATGGAATAGCACCTGAAAATGTAATACATTTCACTGATTCCATGTCTGGCAGTGAGCTCTGACAGCTCTTAACATGCTGAGGAAGTTTCCCCTATCGGGGGACCTGGGGTCAGATTGACATCTGCACTCCATGTCTTTAGTATGAGGTAAATGAGAGAGATCTGACCCTGGATCAGTCGATAAGGGTGAAGGCTGCCTCTTCCTACCCTACTGTATGGACTCAGGTGTGGAGCCCCTCCCACATCGTGGAGTCTTTGAGTGACACTTGGCATGCGTTAAGGAAGGTACGGATGAAAGTAAGGAAGAGGGGATGGGGGGAGGAATTACCTGTCGCCATGGGAACAGCGTGTGTGCTGTGCTGGGGTCATGCCTGCCTCACAAGGGTGGGGGGGGAGGGCAGAAACCCAGTGTTTACATTGAAAGAAGGATAAATGCACATAAGTAAAACAATTATGAACAACCATTGGTCAACTTACCTCATAGTCCACACGTAAATACCTACTACACTGTAAATATTCTGAAATATCAATTTTAAAACAAACAAGCAGAGCCCAACTAACCACTTCACATGATCCCTGTGTCAAAGGATCCTTGAGGCTCCTTCGTTTGAATGCACCTTGGAGAAATAATGAATAGAAATGCTTACTAGATAAAATGTGTATTTGCATAGGATGTGTTAGAACTTGCTTCCATATGTGTATTGAGACAGGATGGATTAGCAAAAGCTTGCAATGTTTTAGAACTCTTTTCCATTTTGTTATGAATTAGCAACTGCTTGCTGATGTGCATCTAAGAAAAGATGTGTTAAACCGTCTTGCGGAAAGTTTCAGACAGGAGGCCTCTGTATGACAGCTTGACACTGTTTGCGTATGACTTCTTAGAAACTGCCTGCATAGGATGTAGTTAAAGAACTGCATAGAGGAAGCCACACTTGACCTTTTAGAGAGTGCAGGTTACTTGGAAACATGCACGATACCTAGATCCGTGCGTCATAGCACAGTCAAAGGTTACATTTGTCATCAGTATTGAAGCATATAAAATGATTTGTAATTCTATGTGAACAAAAAGAACACAAGACTTCAGAGACGAGAGCAAGAGAAGAGAGCACTTCCCATCTGGGGCAGCGGGCTCACAGAAGAGGTCAGTCCCATAGACAGGATATAGCTCTCAAAGTCTTACTCTGTTAACAGTTTTAGTGTATCGTTCTGACCATTTTTTGATATTTCTGTTTTTCAAGTGGCCCAAATTCGAGAGACCCCAAGCGCCGAGTGCGTGGGTCACGCGCGAGATAGGTGAGGGTGTCGTGCTCGCAGTGAACATGCATGCACGACGCACATGTCGTTCGTTCGACCCCTGTTATGTTCAAGAGCCTCTGTAGCTACTATCGTTCCTGCTCTGATGCTTAAGGAGGAGGGATGAGGTCACAGTCTGGATGAGATTACTGTTATGATTAAAGACCTGGACCTCCCCAATCACTTCTGAGAGTGCTCCGATGCCTTCCAATCTCAGAGCTATGACTGTATCTATGACCGGTCTTTAATACATCCCCATTAGAGTTCCGTGGTTTTGATGCTTTTCCCTGACTAATCCCTATGATTGGCATCTGGTTAGGGCGTAAAAAATCCCCTATCCAATTATATTTTGATAGGTATGCCATGCTAATTGGCTGATCATTATCTGATGAGCTCAGAATGCTCAAGCCGAGCCAGAGAGCAAATCAACAAACCAGGATTTCATATGGACGTTAATTAATTACTGGAGTGAATTCCCCTGCAGTTTGAAGGCTGGCTCTTGCAGCCTGGCTGACTGGCTGGCTGGTTCAGATGAGTCACTCTGATGACTGTCCCCAGTCTGGCTGCTTCTGGCTGGCAGAGTTTGACAAAGCACTGACCTCGCTAATGAATGGGTTCCTCAGCTTATAGCTATGGGGATGGAGAAAGCGGAGCAAACAGAGAGAGAGGCAGATGAAGGAAGAGAGAGAGAGAGAGAGAGAGAGAGAGAGAGAGAGAGGAAGAGCATGAAAGAGAGAGAATGAGAGATGAGAAAACTCAATTTGTAATTTATTAGAAGAGCATCCTACCTTGTTGTTGTGCGTGTGTGTGCGCGTGTGTTTGTGTACGGGTCAGCAGAAACTGGAGCTACACACACACACACACACACACACACAAGTAAAATATCTAGGCACTCAGTGAAAACCCTTCACACACACGTACACACATGAATGCACCTACTGTATGCATCTGCTGATACTGTACACACTTACACATACGTGCTGGCAAACATGATATGCATGCACACACACACGAACACACGCGCACACTGAGTGGAGATGATGTTGATCTGCAATCAGAGGCAAATCTGACAATTGTGAGGTTATATTTTCATCCTACAGAAAGTCATACAGTAATATACCTGTGCTCGCAGGCGCAGTCTACATGCTGCGAAAATCTTCTATTTCATCTCAACTCAACTACAAATGTAGAATGTGCATGGAGAAGATAGTTAACGGTTCTGAATATATCGGCGGATAACTCGATAAAATTAAACTGCAACTTTAAAATTCAATTAAAAAATGTAAATGTCAATCAGTCATATTTAGTATATGTAGCATTCATTGTCATTTGAAATGACATTATTATAGTGATAGTTTTTCTTTACCTGGGCGTGTGGTCGTGCGCAGTCCCATCATCGTAGACAAACGTCTGGTTGGTGTAACATTCGCTGCACATTTTGGACGGAACTCCGGCAGTGCCGTCTGTTGGGGTGTCTGTTGCTATAAAGTTCCCCTCTTGAGAGTCGTTGTCCTGGGTTAATGGCATCGGAGGCTGGCCTGAGGTGGAGGTAACCTCTCAAGCAAACCTCTCTCTCAAGTTGGCCGGACCGTATCAGCTTCCTCTGCGCATCTTCTCAGGTAGGTAGATACAGTACTAGTACTGTAGTGGTACAACCCTGCGGTCTTTAATTATTGTGGTGCAGGCGCGCACACAGGTGACAACTATCAGCTACAACCACATGGATCAAATGTTGAGGTGTTCCATACTCTCTTGTTAATATGTTAGCGACAAGTTGTTTTGAGAGGAACTCCTCGCAGATAACAAATACATCTGACTTTGAACCTCACAAACGTCGGGCATTGAAGGTTTGGTTGTGGTAAGGACGATAGCTTACACTTTATGACAGCAAGAAAGACAGCAACAGGAAGCGCGTCTTGGAAGAATTAGGGATACCAGCGCCCTCTGCTGGCTATTCGTACGCCCATAAACATTTAGCTCCTATCCTTGAACATTATTTCAGGACAAGCGGGTATACACAAACACACAGAGACAGAATACATCTCATTCTCTACATGTGACTGCATAACAATAGCAGATGTTTATTCAGGTTCATGTAAACAGTTTGTCCTTGTTTATTTGTTTACAGTATATAAAATTGATATTGATATTCCGGCATTAACATGCAGAAAAAAGCAATCAGGAAGTAGAACATTCTAGAAGGGTTTGACCAGAGCAATATGACCGCCAGGGTGCTTGGACTTCATGCTGCCAAAGTGTCTGTAAAAACATAGTAGAGAACATCATCTGGTTATGTGGTTAACTGGAGTAGAGAGTTAACATGTAGCACAGAATGAAATTAATGAAAAAAGAGATATTGTGGTACGTACACGTATGTGTGTGACTCACCTCCATGAATTGGTCTCATGCTCGTAAGCCTCCATGGTTTTGAGGTCTGTAACTCCGTCAGTTCCACCTACAGCCAACAGCATCCCATTAAACACCATCAAGGAGACCTAGCACACAGAGACACACACCGACATGAGAGAACAGCGGATTGGTTCAGTCAATGCATCGTTTGAGGGATGTCCAAAAGTATTGAAAACTGCAGAAACCTCCCACCTGGTGCCTCTTGCTCCTCATTGGTCGGACCGGGGTCCAGCGGTGCGCTTCCGGGTCAAACTTCTCCACAGTGCTGAGCTCCAGCAGCAGCTCGTCCCTCCCCCCGGCCACATACAGGCGGTCCAGGAACACGGCACAGCCCGGGTTCTCTCTGGCCGTCAGCATGGGCGGGCACATGGCCCAGCAGCCGTCCAATGGGCTGTAGCGCTCCACTGGGGGGGGGGTCAAGGGTCAGGGGTTGTGTTAGTGTATGAGGAATCCTCATTAGTCTAAACAAGGGCCTGCCATCTCAGCTGATGCTGAGGACATGTATAGCTGTAGTCATGAAAAAAGGCAGGACATCAAATGTTTAGAACGAAGACCATTCAAAGTCTAGTGTTTCTCTGCCCGGTGTAACAGGACGTTCTGACCACGTAGATTGGTACCAATTTCCTCCCTCACATGCACTCAGCAGTATAACAACATGTGTTTGGAGCTCAGGGGCTAACGATGTTCACTCACTCACTCCCTTTATTCCTTCCCCTTCCACTCTTCCTCCCCTATTGCTCCAGCCCTCCCTCCCACAGGCTGGCGGCTGACACATGAATGAAGTGGGAGAAACAAAAGGAGAGCGTTGAGAGTGAGTGACGGGCCCTGTAGACTCTGACCTCCGTCACAGAAATAGAAAGCCCAGAGCCAACTGGCCACAGGCCCCACATACCTCAGAGCAGTCTGCGACGAGGCCTTAACACGGCAGACGCCATCTGCTGTGTGTGTGTGTGTGTGTGTGTGTGTGTGCCTGTGTGTGTGTGTGTGCACTTCTGTGAATTGTGATGATAGTGTCAGATGTGTGTAAAACGTGGCGTAAGCTTACAGCCGTTTGGCACCTCAGCAGTGACATCGCTGGTGACCCCTGCTCTTTCTGACCTGGTCCTCTGGGGTCTCCACAGGACACATCACAAGTTCATGTCCCAGCCTCCCACTTATGTCAGTATTCACACAACTTTACCTTCCCCTATAGCCTGTAGTTAAAAGTGCCTGGAGCAAGACTGCAGAACTTGAAGCCACGTTTACCGGAATAATTGGAATACTGTACTAACCCCTTCAAAATGTATGTCACTTTCTCGGCGGGCGTGATAGTCACTCATGCAACGTCAACAACACCTGGAAATTCCTCACACCACACCTAATTGGATGACCTCACGTCCGCACGATACGCTATTCTGTCCCCAGATCTGCTGAGTTTCCAGTGGGACCTGGGTGTGTACCTGAGTCCAAGGGCATCTGTCCATCCGTGCCCCCCACGGCGTACAGGCAGCCCCCCAGCACGGCGGCGGCTGCCCCGGCCCTGCGACGGGACATCGGGGGAAGCTTGGTCCAGGCGTTCCTCTTGGGGTTGTATCTGAACCCAGGAGAAACCCATTCAGACACGTTTCGTCCCGGTGAGTGTGACATGCATGTGTCTGTGTGTTATGACTGCGTGATGTGTTGTGTGCACGCAGGAGTGGGCATGTATGTGTGTGTGACGTGCACGTGCACGTGCGTGCAGGTGTACCTCTCCACTGTGTTGACGCAGGCGACCCCATCGTGGCCCCCCAGGGCGATCAGACAGCCGTCCATCTCCAGCAGACAAACTCTTCTGCGGGGGGCACTGAGGGGGGCCACATCTCCGCTCCAGGTGTTGGTCCCTGGGTCGTACCTGAGGGGCAGCAGGGAGGGGTGGAGTTAAGAAGGTATTGGGCCTGGCAGTGTGAATTAGAGATTATTCATGAGAAGCAAGGCTGGAGTTTGGAAAGATTTTTGGGGCAGCATGGAGGGGTGGTGATAGGAAAGATTTGATTGTAACTGTCAGTTGAAAAGCTCTACAGCTTTGTCTTTGAAGAGCTCTCTGGGTTCGTTGAATTTGTTTGTTTTAGATACTGAGGTGTTATCAATGGTTAGGCTTCTGTATGGCAATATCGTGTTTGACAAGGAGTTCAGCTGAAGTTTTTACCATGGAGACCTGTCTGTACTGCTGCTTAGGTAACATTGCGTGCGTCACCAAGGGATGTGTCATTCACTGTTTTAGGTAGAGTAGCCCCCACCCCCCTTCGGTCTCTCTCTTTCTCATTTCTTTCTTCCTTCTTTTTCTCCTCCAATGCAGAATATCTGAGTGGTCAATACATAATACATAAATGAGATACATGTATTATCTAAAGCTGATATGTTCTATTGAAAAGGAGAGCCATGCCGTTGAGGACACTTTTTCCTGTGCAGATCAAGGACACGGCCATCTGACGGCCAGAACAAATAAATACTCTGCTGTTTTAGATAGAGGCAATTTTATCACACAAGATACCGCGCAGGATTGAAGCAGCATTCACACACACACACCCATATAAACACCCACATAAACAGTAGACACAGTCACACATACACACAAATTCACAAGCACAGTGTACATAAACCCAGTACACACAAACACATACATAGTACACACTCACACAAACAGGCTTGTAAAACCGATCCCGTCTGGCACGCCAAACCCAGAACGAGCCGTCCTTGTGACTCTCTGTGTTGGCTTACTGAGCACAGACGGTTCCTCTGCTCACAGTTTGGATGGGTTAGCTGTCTGTCCCTGGGTGTTATCACCCGGAACTGGGTAGCTTACTTTGGAGGGGGTGGACTGGAGAAGGAGTGAAAAGGTGAGAAAGTAGTAGAATGGAACGGCCACGGCCTGGCCCTTGTTTGTTTTGGGTCTTTCCTGACTTTCCCTGGCCCTAGTGATGTGTGTCTTCTTGTGCGCGTTTCCGGTCCTGGTCTTGTCTCTCTTTTGGCTCCCTGCACCTCCTGTGTTCACACACCCTGCTATTGTCCCTTGTGTTCTCATCAGGCCCTCTGTGTATGTCTTGTCATGTGGTTGTCGTTGAACCTGTGAGTATCCCTGTCGTGTTGTCTAAGTGAAAAACGATACTTTTGTTTTTCAAGGTAAGAGAGGAAAGAGAGAGAGAGAGAGAGAGAGAGAGAGAGAGAGAGAGTAAGTGGTGAAAGAAGAAGGGGGGGTGAGTAAAGAAGAGAGTGAAGAGCATGCAGCAGTCATCAGAAGTGGTCCATCACTCCTAAACAACATTGCTTTGGACCTGACCTTCTGGAGCAGATGATCTAGATCTAGGACATGACCTAGTCTGTCTGACCTGGACTCTGTTGGAGCTATTCTGGGTCTCCCTGACGTCATCTGAATTTAGGATTCCAACCCATTTGGGAGCAGGTGCTGAGTCACATGACTTCTGATGAATAGCGTAAAAGTTCACGCCAGTGTTCTACTATGGAATTTGAATGGTCATAATTAGTTCAGTAAACTCTCACCTTTCCACGCTGCTCATGCAGGTGACGTCATCGTACCCCCCCACGGTGTAGATGAGCCCCCCCAGTGAGCACACTCCAGTGTCGCCACGGTGACGGATCATGGGGGCGGACATCTTCCACTCGTTGTGCTGCGTGCAGAACTGCTCCACTGGGCAGGAGGGGTCGTCTCTGCTCCAGCCTCCCACTGACACACACACACACACACACACACACACGCACACACATCCAAAACACGCACACATTGAACACCCACCACATACGCATAAGTACATTGAAAACACACCACATACACGCACACACACACACACACACACACACACACACACAGGATAGTGTTTTCACAGCTGCTTTGTCATGCGACGTTGGAGACAGTGACAGCCGTCTGCAGCCTGCATGTCTTGTCACTTTTCAAATAAAGTCTGCAGGCGTTTTTACAGGGACCCTGTGTGCTCTGCTGTCACCAACATACAGCTTGTGGTGAGAGAGTCACACAACTCCATCAGCCTAACACGCACACACACACACACAACACACACACACACAGATGACACCCAACAGATTATCAAAAGCAATGAATGCCAAAACCAAAGATGATCTAAAGAACCCAGCATCAGAGAAGTCAGACGTGGCTCTGATGGTCAGAGCACAGTGACACTCTTGTGCAGAGCCGCTGCTCAGGCTGGCTCACAGTGTAGGTGCACTCATGGAGAGAATCCCATGCATAGATATCTCTCTGAAGTGTCCTTCTTTATACAAGCCTTGTAGGTAACCAGGAAGTGTGTCATCACCCCCCAGGGTGTGGAGGGACTGACCTACGTAAACCATGTCGGAGGCTTGGGCGGAGGGGATGGACGGGAGTCTACTGAGTTTCTGTCGGTTGGCGAGAGGCCCGTTGGTGCTGGGTCGACCACCGCGCGCCGTGGCAACGCCTCCGGAATCTTGTTCGCTTTTCGGCGGCATGGCCAACGCTTCTGACTCTCCCAGACCCTCTCTGTAATGGAGAAGACAATAGACCAGTGCTCTGTAAAATATGAAAGAAGGAAACAATACAACATTCATGTGCCAGCTCAAGCATAAGCTATGTAGACTGTCAACACAAACAGAACACAAAAATGCATGTCATACTGGAGGGTAATAGTGGAACAGTGGAAGTTCTCAGTCAACTGTTGCTTGAAAGTATAACACTAGAAAAAATGTATAATTTCATAAAAGATGATACGAGATAAGACAGGCACTCTGAAATAGTTGTGTTAGTAGAATTTACCCTTGCTCATTGTACACCCCCATCCTCCTTCTGTCCGGACTCAGAGACACTGAGGGCCCAAGAGCCTTAGGTCTACACCCCACCCATCACACACACCTCGGAACCCCACACAAATTCCTTGCAACACACTCACACACTCCCATACACATCCCCTTAGTCACACATGCTACACACCCTCTCCACACACACACACACAACACACATATTCCGCAGACACATTCCTCACAAACACACCCTGTCGAATACCCATGTTGGTAATCAAGGTTCTTGAGTCCTTCTACGGAACGTTGTTTCACATGAGCAGATCTGGTGAGTAAGCACAAGCAGCAGACACTGAGTGAGTAAGCACAAGCAGCAGATCTGGTGAGTAAGCACAAGCAGCAGGCACTGTCAGTGTGTTCTCGATACGTCTAGAGTCCCAGAATTGGATCAAGTTCCCTTTCTAACTGCAAACGTGTCTGCTTTGCATATTGCCATGTTTCCCTTGAAAACAGCAAACACGTCTGCTTCATTTTCTGTAGTTCAGTATGTGTGTGTGTGTGCGCATGTGTGTGTGTGTGTGCGCATGTGTGCGTGTGTGTGCGTGTGTGTCCAGCCTCGGAGACCGAATCCCTCTAGTCTGACTCACGCTCAGTATATCGGCGTGTGAATTTTTACAGGCTAGTGAACAGAGCTGGTCTCCTCGGTGTGCATTCCCAGCTGACAAGAGATCTCCAGGCAACTGGCCCGGAAGTGAGAGAGAACGAGAGCGAGAACGAGGAGAGAGATTTGAATTCTAGGTTTCAGTTTTCTGTCAAATCTGCAAATAGGATGTGAAGATGTGGAGGATGCACACACCCGGACAAAACACGTACACACTCACAAACACACACCCACAAACACAAGGACTGCTGAGTTTTTATGGAACTAGTCAATAGCACACAAACCTCATTTGCAGCATTTCTCAGGTTTCCAAGGTAATGAAAGAGACTGCACAAGCCCCATAGTGAACCAGGTGATAGAGAGTGTTTAGTCATGGTTTGGAATACACAGAGAACCCACAGAACATGCAGACCAAGGATCCACCTTGAAGACTCCCTCGGGTTTGAATCAACATTGTTATCAGTTGGATACTAGTTGATGTGATATGCTCCTCTGTCTTATCATCATCTTCAGTTTACCGAGTACATGTTGGACCTAGCTCATGTTAAATACCCGTCGTTTCAACCAGTCCTGGGATGTGATGAGATGTGGAGAGGAATCCACTCCAAAGGGAGCCTGCAGGCATTGGGTTTAAACTAAGAGATGGGAGTGAGTGGTCGGTTTCAGCAGAGTAGATGATCAGGGTGAATAGAGTTAATCTGTTGTTACACTTTAATTTAGAGAGTCCCCTTCAGGCTGACTGCAGATGGTCATACCATCAAGAAACGATTAACAGCACGTCAACGACAGCTTAGCTGATACTCAACCACTGGCTGGACTTAGGCTTAGGCTTAAATGTGGGCTTTGTGGATAGTCATTTGCCACTTGAACATCATAGACAGATCATCCACATATTGACTCTCTAAATACAGTGCTAGCGAGTTTTTAATAGCGACAGTTTTTCCTAGTATCGGTGTTACCAAACGTTTCCAGTGTTACTCACAGTTCAGCATGCTGTTGGAATGTTCATCCTATCTGGTTCCCAGAGACAGACTGGAAACTCGATCTGGGAACGTCCTCTGCACTTTTCAAGCTAATTTATAGGGTTTCTACCCCCCCACACATACACACACACTGCTGTCATCCCACTCTCAATGCCTTCGACTGCTGTTTCTGCCTGGCAGAGGTGAAAACACAACTGACATGCCTGATGATAAGATCCCTCCAGGATAAAAAACAACAGGAGCAGAAGGGGATATAGAAAGATGCAGATGCACATTCTGACACACACACACAGGCATGCAGGCCACCTTTGGTGAAGGACAAGCACATCATGAAGCTCTAAAAAATATATCCCCCTCTTCCTAAAAAAGATACTTGTTCCAGAGAGACAGTCACCACATACCAGAGGAAACACAACACCTGTGTGTGTGTGTGTGTGTGTGTTTGTCTTTGTAGGAAGATGATCATGTACGATGCAAAAGCCCCCCCCACCTTCACATGACAAGAAAAGCATGGAGTCCCATATAGCTTTTCTGCACCCTGAGTTATTAATAATTGATAGTTACCTATCCTACCCTAATGATCACTCATTAACAGAACGGAGAAAGTAGCGATGATATTAGAGCAGGACAGGGAGTCGAACAGACCTTGGAGATAGAGGACACTAGGGGAACAGCATGAGTTAAAGCTGTGTGGGGGTTAACTCCTGATGTCCTCGCATCACTATAGTGACGGTGGAGGGAGACGCACCCTCGCGGACAGCAGAGAACAACAAATCATTCTCGAGTCACTGACATCTCCGTCCATCGCACAGGTGTCACTGTGAAGCCAGATCCTTCCACCTCCTCGCGCACATTCCCGGTTTGAGGATCCCGCGACACAATAGACAGCTTTTTTGAACGCTTAAACCAGAAACGGCGCATAAAAGCTTTCAGTTGTGTACGGCAGGAAGAGGACGGAATTTTATAGCATTGAGTCAGTATACAAGGTGCCAACTAACTTTTGTGAACTGAACGGGAATTCAATCTCCGTACCAAACATGCATTTGAAATCAGTCAAGGTAACGGCAGAACGTTCTGCAGAAAATCATCAACTTCGACCAGCCTCTTCCAATATTCCAAATGATAAAAACGTCCTCATCATCCTCTACCAAAGACTGAATGCCTTCTAAAACACGTGAAGACGACCAAATTATGAGCAGTCACAAATATTGAAAGCAAAAATGTCAGAAATGCTTAGAAATAAATCAGTTAGATTGGAAAATAGAAGCTGGTGTCTGTACTTACGCCTTTGAGGGCATGGTGATGTTGATCCTGAGGGTTCGACTAATTTCCAGTGGTCCTTTGTGGGCTGTCTTCTACTGTACCCCTTAGTGCAGTGTTTCTTTGTGCTGTGTGTCTGTGTGTTCTTTTGGTACAGGAGTGCTCACTGCAGAGCTCTTCTGACCTCTGGTAGAGGAGGTTATGGACATGTGCTTTGTCAATGCACACGCACGCACGCACGCACGCGCGCGCACACACACACACACACACACACACACACACGTGTCATCCACACACTCAGATGCATCCAGTGAATGTCTGCCATCTCCAGAAGCCCCAAGCAGACAAACCAAGAGAAGTATTCAGGTACATTCAGTGAATGCCTTTTGTGTTCCACACACACAACCACACGCACACAATGTAGCAGGGATGATTCGTCAACTTGTAGAATCAGTTTGCAACACAGAATGCCTGTGTGTACTTATGTGAGTCTGCATGTGTGTATGCAGGTGCTGACAAGTTGAGGGTGAGTTAGTGTGTTCCCTTCTGAAAGACAAACAGCACCGACAGCTCGGGGGCCCTTCATAGGAGGACACAGGGATTCATTCTCAATATACCCTTGCTGAAAAATCTGTATGGAATAAATGTGCTCTTCCTAAGTGAAGCCTCATGGTGACGGAACGTCCCAAAGTAAGAGTCTGTTGACATGCTTGTTTTCTTGCCTGGGATGTCCCTCTGTGTTGAGTGATGAGGCCCTCTTAAAATATGCATGATGGAGGACGCTCTCCTTGAGAATGCTACCTGAGCTGAGTGAGGGAGGTGGATACAGTTACCTGGGGGGTCAGTTACCTGGGGGGTCAGTTACCTGGAGGTGGGAGCATTGTGGCAGCCTGCTGCGGTTGTTGACGTGGCCACATAGACATCGGTGTGTTCTTTGGCTGGAGTGTTCAGGTGCTTCTGGTCAGCCGTGAAGATCCACACCGCAGGTTCAGGAGCACAGGAACAGGTGGTTTGGAGGTATCATGCAGGTAAGCTAGCTAGTCCCCTCGCATTGGGAATGGCTTGACTCTGTCCTCGGTCTGTGCTAGAGTGTCTGAAATCCTGAAAAACTTGTATGATTGTAAGATCATTCTTGTTCAGTTTTTGAAACTGAATTATTGTAGTTTTTAGTTTATGTTTTCGTGTCTTTCTGATAACTTTTCTCTTGTTCTGGCACCCATTGTTTTTTATTTTTTTTCCTTCCTCCATTTTTTCACTCTCTCAATTTTTCCTCTCTCCCACTCCCCCCATCCCCTCCTCTCCAGTTCTCTCTGTGTAGGCTGCGGACCCACCAGTGGTGTTTTCTGCTCTTCAACGTTGTGCTGTTCCACGCTCTGCTGTTTGGGGCAGACTTTGTTGAGGAGTACCTCCTCCAGCCCACCCCGGGTGTATACACCGACAGCATGGTCCTGGACATCAGAGAGCGGGCCAGGAAACTGGACCTAAGTGGCTCCCAGGACAACGTGTCCCAGTCTTACCCCATCAGCAACCCCAAGGCCTGCCTCAACTCCGACCTTTTCCTCCTCACGTTTGTCTTCAGTTACCCCGGCAACGTCAGCCAGCGGGATGCGGTGCGTGCCACCTGGGCCAACCTATCACAGGTACAGGGTTTCCCCGTACGGACGCTGTTCTTCCTAGGCTCCTCCCATTCGTCGGCCAACCAGGAGCCCGTCCTGAGGGAGTCGGGCCGCCACAGTGACCTGGTCCAGGGTCACGTGACCATGACAAACTCCTTGCGCAGCCAGACAGAGCGGACCGTCTTGGTGCTGCGCTGGGTCATGGCGTTCTGCCCCATGGCCCGATTTCTGCTACTGGCTGAGGAGGCCGTGTTTGTCAACCTGCCCGCCGTTGGTGGGTACTTGCTGGGGCTGCGCAGGCACCCGGAGGACTTGTACCTGGGGAGGGTGATCCACAAAGACCCCCCGAACCGAGACCCCTCCAGCCCCAGCTACCTGCCCCCTGCCCTCTACCCCAGACGTTACCTCCCCGACTACTGCTCTGGCGCCGCCTTCGTCCTCTCCCAGGACGTGGTCAGGAAGGTGTACGTGGCCTCTTCCACCGTCCGCTCCCCGGTACCGTCCGATGTGTTTGTGGGCCTGTGCGCCCAGAAGGCTGGCGTGGTGCCCGTCCACAGCGCCAGGTTCTCGGGGGACAAGCACGTCCGCTACAACGCCTGCTGCTACCGGTGGCTGTTCAGCTCGGCAGGGGTGGGGGCGGAGGAGCTGGGGCGGGTGTGGGGAGGTGTGGGGCAGGAGGATGATGGTTGCTCCCTCCTGGAGACCTACTATGGCCTGGTGGCCTGCAAGGCACTCACCTACCTGGACAAACTCTCCTCGAGCTCCCAGCGACAGGCGGTCAACAACTCGAATTGATTTTAAGTCTTTTTTTGGGGGTGGATGTGGGAATATATGGGCACACAAAGTGATTGAAGTGAATGTGTCTGTTCTAAGGCCTTGTGCCCACAGTTGTGCTGTGTTTATGTGTGAGTCCAAGTGGAAAACGTTTTGTGTGTCGTCATTCTTGTCAGGCAGGGTGAGTGACGTGGAACGCTGACTGGAGCAGACTCATGGCAGGGGGCCAGACAAACAGACAGTAGATAATTCTAGAAGGCAGGAGTGACCATTGGAACCAGATTGCTGAAGTGAGTAGCGATGCCTTCCTGGTATCAAGTTTCATTGTTGACAGGAGTGCGGCTCCCCCCGCTGGCGTCTTACACATTTACATCGTAAAGGGACGACATAGAACTATAAATTCTGCTCTGTAATATGAACGTGGCTGAGAGTGATTATATCAAATCTAATAAAGCCTTCTTTGCTCTGTGGGTTCTTGTATTGCTTTGTGTTTTCTGGTCCAGCACCAGAACCTCCTGTCCTCTGGACCAGATCCCTGCTCTGTATCCGTTCTGCCGTTAAAAAATTGGTCCCTGAGGTCCAGTACCAACCCCTCCCCTTCTTTAGAATATTACAGTATTCAAGCATAACAGCATTTCTGGGAAGTGGCGGAGAAACAGCTTTAATATTTATTCCAGTGTTTAATTGTGGAGGGAGGTGGGATTGTTTTCAATGTAATCAACAGTTTTTAATTAAAGCATGAATATTTTTCTGGTGCTTCTATAATCGTCATTTCTCCCATCCTGATGAAAAGAGGCTTGAAGTACGATAACATTATGCTCACAGTATAGATCAGACATGAACAGATTTTTTTTTGTCTACATCACATAACATAGCATGTTATTTCAGTTTTTTTATATCATATATTGTATAAGTTAAATATATATCAACTTATACAAAATGTATTATTATTATACAATTATATAATAAACAATAAAACAATTGCACATAGCCTGTATTTTATTTATATACAATATACATTCTCAGTAGAAATCAAATATCTATCCATCCATGTACAATTATACTTTAAATGATAAATACAAATACACTCATTTCCTATGTTCATATAAATTGGTCTCTCCTGAGTGAACACGCTGGTGTCTCTCTAAGTTTCCTGTCTGACTGAAGCTCTTCCCACACTGGTCACAGTGGTACGGCTTCTCTCCTGAGTGAACACGCTGGTGTCTCTCCAAGTCTCCTGACCGACTGAAGGTCTTCCCACACTGATCACAGTGGTACGGCTTCTCTCCTGAGTGAACACGCTGGTGTGTCTTTAAATGTGCTGACTGACTGAAGCTCTTCCCACACTGGTCACAGTGGTACGGCTTCTCTCCAGAGTGAACACGCTGGTGTGTCTTAAAGTTTCTTGAATGACTGAAGCTCTTCCCACACTGGTCACAGTGGTACGGCTTCTCTCCAGAGTGAACACACTGGTGTTTCTCTAAACTTCCTGACTGACTGTAGCTCTTCCCACACTGGTCACAGTGGTACGGCTTCTCTCCTGAGTGAACACGCTGGTGTCTCTCTAAGTTTCCTGAATAACTGAAGCTCTTCCCACACTGGTCACAGTGGTACGGCTTCTCTCCAGAGTGAACACGCTGGTGTTTCTCTAAACTTCCTGACTGACTGAAGCTTTTCCCACACTGATCACAGTGGTACGGCTTCTCTCCTGAGTGAACACGCTGGTGTGTCTCTAAGCTTTCTATCCGACTGAAGCTCTTCCCACACTGGTCACAGTGGTACGGTTTCTCTCCTGAGTGAACACGCTGGTGTCTCTCTAAGTTTCCTGACCAACTGAAGGTCTTCCCACACTGGTCACAGTGGTACGGTTTCTCTCCTGAGTGAACATGCTGGTGTCTCTCTAAGTTTCCTGACCAACTGAAGCTCTTCCCACACTGGTCACAGTGGTACGACTTCTCTCCTGAGTGAACACGCTGGTGTTTCTTTAAGTCTCTTGACTGACTGAAGCTCGTCCCACACTGGTCACAGTTGTGATGTCTGGACTTTTCCGTGTCCATGCTTCCCTGGGCGGGGACTGGGGGGAGGAAGTGGTGTTGGGGTGTGGTCGAGAGGACAGAGTCTCTGGTCTGATGTCTCCACTCCTCAGCAGAGAGACGTACAGGTCATGGTGGCACCTCTTGATGTGTTTGTGGAGGTAGATCTGGGCAGTGAAGGAGAGAGGACACTGGGAGCAGGAGAACACCTGAGTCTGGGACGACTCTATCCTGGTCCTGGAAAAGAGAGAGAGAAAAAACAATTAAATACAGGGGGGGGGGGTCAAAATAATTCCTTTGTTAATAATTTGTTACACAGAACTTTATTATTTTAAATTTTAATCCAAAATGATTCACACCTTCACAAAATCATAACTATTTCACTGGTCGGCTCCATGACGCCGGGTAAGTCGTTATAGCTCCTGAGACTTCTCATCAAAAGAACGAAGGGGAACCTGTGATTAAGAAATGTTCGTAGGTACCTCGCGAAAAGTAGCCTGAACTTTCCTAGATCTTTAGCTACGGCACTAATCTCTTATTGTTCTTTTGATTTCTTACAGGGTGAGTCATTGTTGCCCATAACACGCTAGCATTCTGCTAACGATTGCTGATTGGTTAGTGAAGGACTGATACAACCAGAGCTCCCGCTTGGTGGCATCCGAATCGGAATCAGAATGTCAGAGCAGTAGCAACATTAGCAACAACATTAGCAAGCCAAAACTTTCTAGCATGTGTATTGACAGGAAGAGCCTAACCTGTCAGCTGTGTTGTCGATGCCTTGAGAAAAAAAGGAAGTGACCAGAGCTTGCCGTAAAGCAGTAGCTCTGGTCGTACGATGTGTATGACGTCAATTACATTTTCAAAGGCTTTTTAGAACAGAAAGGCGACTTTAAAAAAATCTAACAGCCAGCAGTGCCTCCCCTTTCGAATTCAGAATTCAAATTACTAGACAAAAAAAATGTTCCTGAGAAAAGTGGATTTTGAGGGGTATAGCTCCATAGACCTGGCCTGACGTTGTCATACTCATATTTCTAGTCAGAATATGAGTCTGAAACCGCTCCGTTGGGGTGTTGAGTATGGGGCGTTTCAACCAAACCCGGAAAAAAATGCCTCTTCACTAAATTGGATAGACCTACAAACAATCAGAGCAATGTAATGTTTGTTGTGTGTTGAAAACAAATTCAACCCAAGCGCTCTTTGGTGACGTGGTTGATTACATTACCGTTGATCATCTGTCCATCATGTATTAAGCCCGCCCTGACAATTTGATTGGTCCGAACAGCTCTTGTTAGGGCATTAGTTTATCCCGGACCGAACAACTCCAGACAGAACTTCCCGACCAAATTTTGTGGGCGGGGTTAAGTTCGGCTGGCAGCCAGGCTACCATAGACCTCCATTCATTCTGCACTCGCTCGTTAGACCCTCACATGGAACTTCAACCAGTTCAAAACCCGGAAGTTTCCCAACAGTGGCAGTTCTACCTATATTTGACATTCTCCGACTACTTTTAATTATAAATAAAGTAAAGTAAACAAACAGCGCTTAATCGGCCGTGACTGACGTCAACAGAGCAAACCACGAGAAGCTGAAATGTCTGACTTCACAGAGCGGTTTTCAACTCCTCCCCGACTGCTCTAGCGGCTACTCTCGCCGGTCGTTTCATGCAGCCGCAGTCCATGTCGAATGCACATAAAGTATACCATCTAACTAGACAACATCTGTATCACGACCGCCACGGTACTAGCCACAGTTAACTCATGTATTGTGAACAGCCATATTAGCTAAATAATTATCTAGTAAAGAATTTATAATATATTACAGTACAATTCATGAACTGTCATCACCAGCTGCATCACGGGCACGGCACTATCCATATTTCCAGTTATTAATATTTGTGACATCGTAATCACCAAATGCATCACGGGCCCTGTGCACTAGTGAATATAGCAACGGGAACAATGCTCGTACGACTTTATAAAGGATGCATGTATTAAGTTATGTATTGTGCTTATTACATTTATGTCCTATGAACTTAGAAGTGTGCTCAGGCTTAGACATTGTGTCTCACACAGGGTGTGGGAAACAGGCTGTATTTGTGTTGTTATCTCTCCATTTCAGAAGCAACCTTGAAACCGGGCTGAGACAGCACCCGAGCAGGTGCGACGCGTAGGCAAGAACAACTCCCTGCTGCACAGGAGAACAAGTTCAGCCCTCTTCCTGTGTTTTTTGTTTTACTGCAGTGTATAATATATGCTGGGGCAGGGACAGATAGTCAGTTGGACTTTGTGAACCAGCCAGAGGTGTTTTTAGACATAAAACTCTACTGGGGCACAGGCCCCTATTCATATCCCTTTTTTTTCTTTCAAGCTTGCTGTGCACAACGCCCTACTAGGCTACAGAAACTCCCCTTGCTTAACCCACTATACAACAGTTCAGGGACGCAAGTTTGATATCAGCTTTGGCAGGGACATCAATTGATTGGGATACTGCGTTAATTTTTCAGGGATTATCAATCTAAATGAATGCACTGACTGATAAAGAAAATTGTTAAAACTCAAACTTGAGATTTTACTGGGG
Source organism: Hypomesus nipponensis (assembly GCF_054491055.1). Lineage (NCBI taxonomy): Eukaryota > Metazoa > Chordata > Actinopteri > Osmeriformes > Osmeridae > Hypomesus > Hypomesus nipponensis. The sequence goes on along the minus strand of NC_140382.1, from coordinate 5,770,876 downwards.
CACAGCAGATTTATACTGGGGCACGTGCCCCAGTAAAAAGGGTCTTACGACGCCCATGGAACCAACCCAAACTCTGTTAATGGTAGGAAAACGTAGACAACCCCAGAGCTCTGTACTTGTTGATTTCCAACTGCTGCATTCAAGCTAATATTGTCGGACCTCTGTGACTCCCGACCACTCTTTCTAGAACACAGATTTGTGTCATTGAATACCATCATTACATATTGGATTAGACACAACATGTTGAATCCTTTACTAGCAACTGTGCAGCTACAGTGGTGACGCTGGCAGTTAACTTTTTACAGCAGCTAGCATTAGCACCGTCGACTGGTTAACTTTATCTAAGCTGACAATGCGACATTCACTTCCCAACAGACGAATTTATATAATTTTAATAACATATTACTCGTTAAGTAGCTACTTTACCTGCGACTAAACTTGTTGAAAGCAACTGTAAGTGTATAACGTTAGCTACCTTCTGATATCGTCTTCCAGTCTTGAGATTAAATCAATGTCAAATCAACTATCCCTGGACTGCGAGACCACCTTTACGGCACGAAACAGCAACGGCTGTAAATCTTCTCTCCGCGCATGTATGAGACTTGAGAGCCCTGCCAGAGAATGTCTGACAAACAGGCTCTGGCCCTGCTCTCTGTCTGCCTTCACAGCAGCTTCAGTCTGCCTCAGCCTTTCTGGGCCTCACCGCCTCTTGTCTCCCTTTAACCCACTGGTGCATAACGGTCACTACAGTGGACAGCCATTCAAAACTCTGTTTCTTGTATATGCACCGCATGGGTTTTGGTGGGTTAGTTGCACATCGGCCACACTATTGGAGGCTTTTGCATCATCCCATACACTGCTAACCATTGGCCAGTTGTTCTAAATGAAACAAAACTTTCAAATTCCAAGATGGCCGACGGATTTTCAAAAACGCTATCAAGCGCATAAATATCTTACCAATCCTTTTATAGAAGTAGACAATCGTAGGTAAATAACATGTTGTAACATAAAGTTACTACTAAGGAGCAATGCTAATGTAAAATCTTAGAAGTATTGCTTTTATTTGGGGAGGAAATTACGATTGATCATCTGTCCACTTAATTGGACATTATGCGTCAGAGGCTAAGTTAGGTCACCCACTATCTATTCCAGTAGGCTACTGCAACGTTGATTTTCGTGAAAATACTTGATATGCAACAACTTTTTGGGGTGCTATAATTTGATATATGTTTTTTTAACTGCCTGTTGGTTTTTGCTCCAACAACACTCATTTGACTTTATTCTACACTAGTAGTTAGCCTACCTGATCAACCAGCAAATTATTAGATTCAGGTGTGCTAGATTGTTGGGGCTAAAACCTACAGGCAGGTAGCACCCCAGGACCAGGGTTGGAGACCCCTGTGTTAGATATTTTTCACACCTGATTCAAATGATTGAGTTGTTATCTAGCTCAGCAGAAGCCTGATAAAAACCGTTCATTAGAATCAGATGTGTTGGAGCAGGGGAAACATGCAGGGCATGGATGTCCCTAAGGACTCGGTTTGAGAACCACTGGCCTACATGGTTCTCAACCCTGGTCCTCAAGTACCCCCTGTCCTGAATGTTTCAGATATTTCTCTGTTCCACCACACCTGATTCAAATGAATAGGTCGTTATCTGATAACAGTAAAAAGGGAGAGGGAAGAGGCTGACGAGTCAGAAGATTCTTCATATTTCTTTGCATTTCATTGAGAAAGATGGTAAAAATGTGACACAATAGTTTTAACAGCATAATATATGATTTTTCTTATTGGTTTGGTTAATCCAAATTTCTTCAACTTCTTATATTTTTTAAACCCAGACGCTTGCTGTCCACCTAGTGGACAAAAGATAGTGTATACAAAATGTGTGTATAAAATAAATAATGTTCAACTTCATTTTTGTAATATAATTAATGCATCAGAGGGTTAAGGATGTTGCCTTTCCCACTGGCTTCTTCTCTCTCTCTGCCATCTCTCCCTGCCTCTCTCTTACCCAGTCCTTTCTCAGCTTGGGTACAGCCAAGAGACATGCCTTTGTAGAGTCCTCCAGGCTCCAGCTATAAGATCACAAATGGACTGCATGAATAATCCGAATGTGTGTGTGTGCGCACACGTATCAAATGAAGGAAGGCTTTCCTCCACTGCGCAAGTGCGCATCTGACAATACATCCAAAAAGTTATTGTTGGGCGAGTGTGAATTTAGATGAAGTGGTCTGCCTAGAGGTCAGAGGAGGTCTGGTCAAACTCTTTTGGTTCTCCATTACAGCCAGGCATCTCCATCATCGGATATCTATTCTAGGAGACATTACTCATCGGTCTGAATGAATGTCTCCACACTCTGCCACTCATGTAAGTAATGACGCTGACCTTCCTGTCCTAAGCCCCAGACTAAAAGATCCATTAACAACCAGACACGTCGTTAAGAGAATTCAGATTATAGGTTAGAAATGGCAGTTTTGGATTTCTGAGGTTCTGTAGCTTACTGTGTGTGTGTGTATGTGTGGGGGGGAGCCCATGGCACTCAAACACAAGACAGGAACAAAAGACAGATGACAATGAAAAAAAGTTATTTACTTGTAATGACAAAACATAGCAAATACAAAAACAGGAAATTCATTAGTCAAGCCAATGAGGTCAGGATGGGATTGCGCAGACAAAAGATTTCTAAACACCGTTGGTCCTGGGTAGTTTAAAGTATCGAGTTCTACATTGGCTGCACACGTGTGACCTCACTCTGCTCCTTCAGTGTCCACAATGGAAATGGCTGTGACGTAGTAAGGTCCCTCTCTGAGGTAGGTCTTCAGACGGAGGTAGTGCTGGCTACCCAAGATGGTGGCTGCCGTGGAGGAGGCCACCAGAGCCCCCACCAGCTCGAACTTGGCGTCCTTGGCCTCCTTGGTGGGGCCTGCGGAGCGGTCGACAACGTACTCCATGAAGCCCGGAGAGCTGAGCATCATCTTCTGACCCCACGGCTGGTGGGCGATGGCCTGGGGGGAAAGAAACGCATACCGACAACACTTGGGTCAGGGTCGAGAAGTGCGATATAAGATGTCCAGACAGAGATGAGTGGGTGAAGTAGGCTTTCAAGTACCAGTCTCCTGTCACTCTCCCAGTCACCCTCCTGTCTATCCCCCCCGCCATTCTCAACTGTCCCTTTCCTACTCCTATCGCCCTCCCCTCTCTTTCCCCCAACTCACAGTGAAGATGCGGAGGGCGCCACAGTGCAGTTCGGGGAAGGGCTGGGTGCTGATGTTTCGGATCATGTCGATGGGCTGGTCCGACAGCAGACGGAACCAGGACTCTGTCAGAAGCAGCAGATCCTCGGTCTGCTGCTCGGTCTGCAACACATTCAAATAACAGGTGTTGCATCACTGCAGACGAGAGGCATGACTGATGCAAATTCAAACACACGAGAGAGTAGACACATGCCAATTGCCAGAAGAGCACACACACACACACACCTGCAGAGTGAGCAGGATAGAGATGGCTTCCAGACAGCGCACTCTCAATTCTGTAGCTCCGCTGCTGGCCAGCTGACTCATCCTCAACAGCACAGACTTGAACTTCTCACCTGGGAATACACACACACACACACACACCACATTTACACACACACCATGTTTTTACCACCAGAGAATAGCTCAACCGTTACAATTCTGTTACAAGTATGATTACTCCAACAGAGTAAACACGCATACCAGTCTTCCCGAGGACTTGCTTTCCCTCCACAGTGGAGCCCAGGACGCCCAGCGTGTCCACAGCCACGCCGGTCATGACGGGGTCGGGGTCCAGGGCCATCTCAAACACCTTGTTCTGGAAGGCAGGGTAGCTCTCACACACCTGCTGAGGGCTGTCCATGATGGCCAGGTTCCCAAAGAACTTCACCAAGCCTGGGGGAGAGGGACGGGCGGGAGGACAGTCAGAGATCACAGGACTTAACACACGTGTACGCATACATTAAAAAAAGCTTCACACGTGCAGATCTGCCGAGAGTTTAGGTCTGTATAGATTCTTTCGATATTCCTTCCTCTGTACCACTCACCAGGCAGGTAGAAGCTGGAGAAGGGGTCCGAGTCAGCCCCTATGATCATGTTGGAGATCTTATCCATGATGCCCTGCTGTGCCAGGTACTGGCGGCCATGTTGACTGTGGGCAAGTGAGGTTGCCATCTCAATTGCTGTCGCCCTGGAACAAGATGGAAGCTACTTAAGGAAGAAACTAAGGATAGAGATTGCATATTTTTTTTTAGAGATGGTGAGTTTTAGTCCTCACCTGACAAGTACATCATCCCCAGTCAGCTCTCCCAGCAGCTGGGAAAGGAAGCCACTGTTGGCACAGTACCCCAGAGAGATGGCCGACACCGAGGAGAGGTCCACTACCAGCTACACCACCAAGGATAGGAGAGACATGAGAAGTCATGCCAAATAAGATGTTCTCAAATTTGTATTTTTCTTTGCTCCAAGTGGATTTGTTAGTTTCGTTGAAGATAAACATAACCTTTAACCCTTCGTTTTGTCTGCAAGTAAATTGCTGCAGTAAAGACGCAGGTAAATTGCTGCAGTAAAGATGATTGGACAATCTCCTCCAGAACTAACCTACATATTTTATATAATTCATATATCAACACAGCCATGTGTACTATGAACTTATATGGTTCCGTATGGTATTGAACGCACCTCATAGATTCTGTATCTGACGACGTCACTGGTGGCCATTACATCCTTAAGTTCTTTGAAGAGGTCACTGCGGAAAAGTGCATCGAGGCCGGGTTTGGATTCACTGAGGGGCGTGAGGGCTTTGATCGCCTGTGGGATTGAAAATATGGACACTGTTTTGTAAGTCTTAATCATGTACAGAGGGCATCTAAATACTCAATATCGTCGCCATTCTAACCTCTTTGCCCACAGAAATCTTCTCCGCCTCGATGCAGTGGATGACCCCTCGCAGGAGGTCATGGTTGTTCAGAACCTCTGTGACTGCCTCAGGGTGCTTCACAATACGGCTTATCTACAGGACGACAGTATGAAAGCCTTGATTCATCACACTTTAGCGACATATGCTAAAAGCGATGAATATGCGGATGTATTGCTTTAGGTTCAATGTAGTCTATACATCCGGCCTACCTGTGTCAGGGCTAGTATCTTGACGGAATCGTCTGAGTGGGTCAAGCCGCTTTTGAGTTCATCTCGGCAGTTCTGGACGAGATGGACGGGGCTGAGGGCCTGCAGGACACGACCCAGGATATCCACACACAGCTCAATCCGCACACTGGGGAAAAATACCAAGCGTCAGAGATTCGGTAATCCAGCAAGCCCATCTGAAACAGCAAAACACGCTGGCAGTCGACTGCGGTCGCACATGTCCCCTTTGTTGTAGCATTCATAAATGGCCTTGCTGGACCGTGTTTCTTTCAGCCATCTAGCTCAACGCGATGCTTTTTGCACTACTGTAGATACCTAGCAACCTGGTAGTATAGTTAACATATACATAAATATACATACAATATACATAAATCTAAACCACGAGGGCGTTAATTAACAGTCGGTTATCAAGCGAAGTAAACTAGCTACTCGTTAGCTTTCAGACTTGGTAAGGATTAACTGTGGATCAAAGCAAGTAAATAAGGAAGAAAACATAAGCTCAATAGCCAATACACTGGACATGCATGTAGCTACCTACAAAAATGCTAAAGAAGAACAGAACTAAGACAGTTAACTATCTACTAGACAACCTGGTCAGCACCCTATAGTAAAACGGCTAATTAGCAAAGAGTGTAGCTAGCTTGAGTCAGCACTAGCATTACAGATTCACAGACCTGTCATTTGTGTTCAAAAGAGAAAATATAACATCTAGCCGCTGTCCACGGACTGTGTCACCGAGGGCGTTCAACGGGATGGCTAAAAGTGCAGTTTTCAGAACTTCCAATTCTTCAATTGGATTTTCAAGATCTGAAATTTCTGCAAGCAAACTTCCAATAGAGGCAGCCATGATGCTCTTTGTTTTGGCGTCAAACTTGCGTCAATTTAAACCTCTTGGAATTTCAAAATAAAAGGCCCCATGTGCAAGTAACTGTGTGGTTAGAAAAGTAGGCAGTAGTAACAAACTATGAAAGAGTACGCTTTGTTGCTCAATACAATGCACTAATGCAATACGTTGAGTGTTAACGCAACGAAAAAGTTATTTAATATTACATTTTTTATGATCGATTTTTTTTGGCTCGAATTTGAGCAACCTGAATCCTATTTGACATTGAAATATATTCATATGAGAATTCAGTGTTGTTTAAATTTCAATATTAAGTATTCGATGCCTTTTAAAGCCAGAGGAAATATGTTTTACCATCATCCACCAATAGATGGAGCTTGTAGACTGCACGCTTCCCTTTTTTACTCATCCGCTTACACAAGCATCGTGAATGCACAGGGATACACAGGTGATGCTATTGAAAAGCACAATGTGCTGAAATTAGCAACAAGCTGTAATTAGATGGCAGTCATACCAAAACTGAGTTAATAAAAGAAGGGTGAAGAAAAGTATTAGAGCAAAATGAACCGAGGGTTCGTGACTGGTCAAGGAGGAGCACTGAGGCTATCTGAAAACAGGCTACCTGTATGTTTGAAATGCAGCAGCCTTAAACCTACTAGATTGGAGCCTGTTCTCTTCTAAGCAACTGTCACTGTAATACAGTCAAAAAACATCTTTCTATCTCCCTCCACTTGAATTCTAAGTCAAGTATATGCCCTTCCCCATCTTCTATAGAACAAGAACTGCTAAAGAAAAACACAATTCTAGATATGTAGCTCTCCTGCCAGTCATCCAGGACATCTTTGATCCCCCCTCTCCTGGCTCAGCTCCAGCGTGTGGGGGTAAAGCCTGTTCCTTCTGCTTGTCTCTCCCCATCAGACCAGGCCGTTCAGAGCCCCAGCCTTACCAGCCTGTACTTTCTGGCCAAACACCAATTATCCCAACAATCTGTCTGGCATGCCGCCGGTAGTGCTCGCGGATCACTCCCCGGGATCAATCTGGATTAATCTGGATCAACGCCTCTGGGTTGTGGCCTTTACACAGCACGCTCTCTATTCCCCGTTTTGACCAGCCAGCCTACAGTTAGTCAGCAAACAACTAACCAACCAGTCAACTACTAGCCAGACTGACAGACAATCAACAAACTAGCCATTCAGCCAGTCTTAAATTAGCCAGCCAGCAAATCAACCAGCCAGCCTTCAATCTTAACACCACAGGGTCTCTATGAAGGCCTCAAGGTCAATAGCATGTTATGGCAGCTACTTCCCATTTGATGTGATAAGATTAACCCTCCAGCCAGACAGACTCAAGTGCCCCCCAGGAAGAGTACGGTTCATAAAGCTGGTCAGTCAGTCAGTCAGATCAGAAGCACCAGTCACCCAGAAACAGATGGTAAAACCAGAGTGGCCTAGCTGGGGATGATATCAAGACAAATTTACTCAGAGCTCTCTAGTTTACATTTGACTCTTATTTGGCACTGTTGGGCTTACATACTTTCCACTAATGGAGCATGCGGAGTGGAGGAGAGGCGGAGGAGAGAGAGCAGCCACCTAGGGAGACTGTCAGCAACTCAGGAACATTATACTGGCGTGGCCTGCCTCTTGTCCTGCGGTCCTAGCAGTATTTGAAATAGGAATACTAACATGAAGTCATGAGGAGGATGCCAGGGCCGAGAATTATTAGGTGTGTGGGCCCCACAGGAGTCTTCCTGGTCTGGAGAGTGGTGGAGCTGCTGTAGCTTTGAAGAACCCTCGATCAGTGTCTGAGAGCTGGGAGGAGATTGGCCAGTCTTCTCTGTCTAAACAAAATGGCAGATCTCCCTCCTCGACATCCTCACCCCCTAAGCCCCACCACCCCCCTCATCCCTGTCACTCTCCTCACCCGTTCTCCCCCTCCCCGTCTTCCCTTTCACCCTCTTCACCCCATCTCCCTTGTCACCCCTCTGACCAAATCCCTCTTCACCCCTCTCCCTTTTCTCCCTCCTCAACCCCCTCAGCCCCAGTCTCCGAGTGGGGGCAGTGTTCCCTGGGGTCAGGTAAGAATCCATGCTCTGTGCACAGCGAGTCCTCAGTACACCCATCGCCACCTCAAAGCGGCCGTCAAGGTGTTGGGATTTTCCAAAAGGGAATGGAGGGAAGGGAAAGCCTGTGACTCCCTCCACACACCTCCACACACTCACACACACATTCACACACACAGACAAATACACTCACACACCGCCTGCTGGGCTTGTTAATGTGAGGTCGTGGGGTCGGTAAACTGTATGTGGGTGGTTCAGGGCTCAGGGTTGCTAATGAATGCCTCTACTCACTGAACTACCTATCTACAGAGGAACCCAAGGAACACACACCCACCAACCCACTCTTTCCCTCCCCCAACCACACACAACTCTTTCTCTCTCTCCCTCTCTCACACATCTACACGTACACACATACACACATACAACTCTCACTCTATCTCTTTGCAGGCAGGCTCAGATCAAAGCAAAGGGTACTTTATTTAAACTCTGACTGCAGGATGCTGTTGGTAGTCTGTCTGTTAAAGGAGGGCGACTTTGGTAGAAATCAATGGACCATCTGATTAAAGATTCTCTTACTTTCATTGGTCGTTTTAATCAACTTGAAGGAGGCATTGTGGTGTGTATGCGTATGTGTGTTTGTGTAAGGGGGAGAAAGAGTGTGTCCGCACATATGCTCTCGTGAGAGAGTGTGTGTGCGTGCAAGGCCGATGTGTGTGTGAGAGAGGGAGTGAGAGTGTGTACAAACTCCACAAGTTCTCAGGATTGTGGGCTGTGTGCAGGGCGTGTGGGCTGAAACCCAATGTTCATGTGGCCCTCTGGTCTTCCCTCTGCTGCGTAGAGGACCTATAACCTCAGAAATAAACGCACTCTTTTTGACGACATCTGTGGTCTCTCCCCCCCCCTCCTTTTTTTTTTTACAAACTCCATAATCTTTCATTTGAGGTTTGGTTTACCATGTCAAACCAATTTTTTCTTTCACCAATCCCAGCTCTAACAGTACCTGCTGTTCATTGTAGATACTTTTATTCTATTTCTATCATTTAATCAGATGTAGCTCTTGGCTGTCCATATGGTGGGTGAGAAGTAACCTTTTAAAACCTGTTGCGTTTGGAAGTTTCCATAAAATCTAATGCAATACGTTCCAGGAAATGAATTTCTCTACATCTTATAAGTGAACATTGGGCCGTGGGGCATTCCAGTATCTATTACAGTCAGTTCTATCTGAATGTTTGGAGTCTTGTACGGTAGAAGTGGAAAAGTGCTTCATTCATCAGCAGTGAGGAGTCAAAAGGAGTTTCGTTTTCCATGATGCATACTGGTCCATTTTATGTGGCCATAGATGTTGGGGGAGGAAATGGAGCATTTCAATAACTTGAAATGCTGCTCTAGACTTTCAAGTTATTGAAATTGTAGTCTAATGTCCAAAGTCTCACCCTCTCCTCCCCTCTCCCCTCCTTTCCTCTCCCCTCCTCTCCTCCCCATCTCTCCACTGTTCTCCTCCCCTCCTCTCCTCCCTTCTCCTCTCCTCTCTTCCCCTCTCCCCTGCTTTCCTCTCCCCTGCTTTCCTCTCCCCTCCTCTGTCCTCCCCTTCCCTCCTCTCCTCCCCTCCCCTCCTCTCCTCTCTTCCCCTCTCCCGTCCTTTCCTCTCCACTCCTCTGCTCTCTTCTCTGGCTCTCGTAATATCAGGTGTCTTCAGTTCCCCACCTCAGAGACATTGTTGATCCTTCTTCCTGGAAGGGGATTACCCTTTAATGAAACAAACTCCCCCAGTAACTCTTAAGGGATTCCAACTACTGTTTTAGCCTGACTGTATGTAGTATAATGTCATACATTCTAATTAGTAACCAGCGCCTGAACTAAGACACAGTGTGGGTGTGCAGGTGTGTGTTCAGATGGTGTGATGCCTTACAGTAATAGAGAGAGGAAGAAATGGAGGAGAGTGGAAAGGAAGCAAAGCAGCCAGTCTTAATGTGTGGTCACACCTACATTTCTGTAGCTCTGTCAAGTTCTGTAGGTTCAAAACAACATTTTCAAACACAATTTAGTCTTTACCCTTTATCTCTGTATCATTACTGCTGATGCAGCATCTTTCCGGTTTGACAATTTATCCTTGAACTAAAAATGAAACAAACATGGACAGCCTGAAATCACTCATATCAGAGCCTCTTCCTGTCTGAAACAGCAGCGTAGAGGTCAACCGCACCTACTCCATTCCTATGTGTTCAGCATCGATGAGTGACGTCATTTCGCAGGTCAAAGTTCAGCCAGACTGACGTTGGCATGATGCCCGAGCTCCTGTGCCCTCCAAGCACATTTCCCTCTTGGCGTCCCCGCCGCTCAAGCTGGATGTGCACTGCATCACTTCTCTCTGGTCAACGCAGAGTCCAAGTTTACGTGTCTGTGCTGTTACGAGTAGAACACTGACCCGAACATAAACAGCAGGCCGCTCATCTCTCAGCTGGTACCAGCTAGCAGCGACTCCTCTGAGCCCAGTTCTTGAGGTACCTGAGGTTCCTGAGGTTCTCACTGAGGTACCCGAAGTTCTCACAGAGGTAAACTAGTGAGGCCCGGTGCTGACTCACCTCATCGTCATGGCTACTGTCTCAGTTGGTTACAGTAAAAACACAGATACAAGAGGAGTAGATGGGTTCGGACTTAGTCTGTAATATGTCATTTTACATCTGTCATTAGTGCAGTTTCGAGGTTGGTGTCGTGGCATAGCTGCCCCGTGGCAGTAACGATCTTTTGCCATTCACATAAAACATTTTGGGTCAATAAATAAGGTCGACATTAAGAGATGGCAGGGAAGTGTGCAAAGAGAGGAGCTCAGACAGTAAGAAGGGAGGGAGGAGTGGAGAGCAGGGTGTGGACCTCAGCAGGGCTCCAAAAAGGAACTCAATAGAGGGTAGAAGAGAAGAAAAACCTACCGCTAATTAGAAAGTAGGGCTCCCATTAAAACGACCTCATCACTCCATGCATCCCATTATAACTTCCTCATCGGGAGCACCACAGGGACCTTAGGGGAAGTGAAGTAATGGTAGGCTAGCTACAGTTAAAGTGGCGTAGCTTCAGTAAGGAAGGAAGGTTGGCCAGAACTACAGTAGGCTAAGGGAAGTGATATGAAATGTCAGGCTGGTCTACAGTTGGACACACTTGGTATGTGTTTAGCACATAGTGCTGTTGTAGTGCTGCACAGCTCTCATTAAGGGGCTCCCGGTTCCATGAGTGCAGCAGCTGGTCTCTCAACACCTCCACCAATGGGCCTAGCTATGTCAACACCTCCTCTAAACCGGGCCTCTGGGCTCCATCTTCCTCACTGTATCTTCCTCACTGTACCTTCCTCACTGTATCTTCCTCACTGTATCTTCCTCGCTCTATCTTCCTTACTCTATCTTCCTCTCTCTCTCTCTCTCTCTCTCTCTCTCTCTCTCTCTCTCTCTCTCTCTCTCTCTCTCTGTCTCAGCTCACTCGCTCGCCCTCTCTCTCCCCTCTCTGTACCAGTTGTGTCTTGTTGTAGTTTCATGAGGAAATTGAGCTGTGCTCTAAAACTGCCATGTCTGTGTTTAAGATAATAGCACAAAGAATCAAAGTTTGTGAAAAAAACAAACTCAAAAGCAGTCTAGACCGTGGTTTGACTGTGGAGTTTGGTTTATTATCGAGTCTGCAGACTGATGGTGAAATTGTCTCTGTGTGAGGCTGGGTTGTAGCTTAGCTGCTGGAATGGTTCTCCCAGGGCAAAGCTAACGGGGTAACAATCTTCTCTGTTTCGGCTGGCTCTAGATCACTGGTCTCATTGTCCCTCCTCAGAATGTGATCTTAATCTGACCTGAATGGAGTTCTGTTTCACTGGGCCCTTCAAGCAGCCAGGCCTCTGAAGCAGGCAGGGTGATAAGCTGCTTTCCCCCTGGATGGAGCTACCCAGGGGCCTGGGGTGGAGGGGTGGTGACTGGGCCTATTGGAAGGGTGGGTGATGGACTCCTGGAGTGGAGGGCTGGCTTAAGGTGGAGGTTTGAGGTAATAATAATAACAATAATACATTTTATTAAAAGGCGCCTTTCTCTGCACTCAAGGACACCGTACAGGATATAAAATACATTTAAAAACAGCAAAACAAATAATACAACAACGTTAAAAACAACAGAAGCAGGCAGCGTAGTTGACATCAAATGGAATATGTAGTTTTAAACCGATGGGTTTTGAGTTCCAATTGAAATGGGGAAATGAGTCAATATTTCTTAGTTGGTGCGGTAGTGCATTCTAGAGACGGGGGGCAGAGCGGCTGAATGCTCTACTCCCCATGGTGGTGAGGCGGGCAGAGCGGCTGAATGCTCTACTCCCCATGGTGGTGAGGCGGGCAGAGCGGCTGAATGCTCTACTCCCCATGGTGGTGAGGCGGGCAGAGCGGCTGAATGCTCTACTCCCCATGGTGGTGAGGCGGGCAGAGGGGACAGACAGGTGTGGAGGAAGAGGATCTGAGGGAGCGGGAGGTAGTGGGACCCTGGAGGAGATCAGACAAATACGGGGGGGTGAGGTTGTGGATGGTCTTGAATGTAAACAGGAGGATTTTGAATTGTATACGGGACTGAACCAGGAGCCAGTGGAGCTGTTGTAAGACAGGAGTGATGTGGTGGATAGAGGGGGTGCGAGTTATAATGCGGGCAGCTGAATTCTGGACCAGTTGAAGTTTATGGAGGGATTTGTGAGGGAGACCAAAAAGGAGAGTTACAGTAATCGAGACGGGAAGTGACAAGACTGTGAACATGAATGGCGGCAGTACCCAGGTACAGGACTGAGGGGAGGGTAAGGTGGATTGTGGAGGTCGGAACTAGGTGGGTTCCACAACAAGATGACACAAAACCTACTAGATATTTAACAGGTAATCCTAACAGGTTTCATTATCATACCTGAGCATGATTTATGTTCCCATAAACCCGAGGTACCAATTTCAGCTGTAGTTTGAATCAAGGTTTTTTTCTGCAATCATACCCGTCACGTCAACCCATTCAGGCAAAGTGAATGTGAAGTGAGCCAAGTGTCCAGAATCAAAGAAAAATAATCGATCCAAGACCGTTCATCTCCTCCCAGGACCGAAGGCTGTAATCGAGCCTGAATTAGAACAACAAAGACAGGCAACAATGCTCTGGTGCACCAGTTCCTGTTTAGCCCTCAGCTGCCCTGTAATGACTGCTGGGCTGAATGGAGCCAGTTCTGTTTCAGTGTCCACACGCCTGCACACAGTACTCGGTTGGAGCAGATATCTGAGGCCTGGACTGAGGATCACGGTCTCATACTAACCCTTCTATTTGGTGTTT
>NC_140382.1:5732500-5752500 GCF_054491055.1 Hypomesus nipponensis | reverse complement strand
CCCTTTCTTGGTTCTGCTTTCCTGCGAAAGATGGCTTGGCACGACTGGATCTTTTTTTCCTGATGTTTTGTCATATTGTGTTTACTTACTCGCTTTATGTAACACATTAACACTCGGCCAGATCCATTTAGTCTTCAGAATCACTCAGAAACTGATGTTCTAGTCAAGTGAATTGTATTACAGTAACAGGTGATTGCCATGCTGTCATCACATCCGACCAGCAGGGGCAGCGGTGCACCTCACTCACTACTATCCTTTACATGTAAAATGAAGGCCCTCTTTTGAGTAAGAAAGTTGAACAAGTGGTTTTGATAGCCATGGGGAGCATGCTACCTCTCAAAACGTGTTCTTTGACTTTCCTTCCCTATCTTAAGTTTCTCTGTTTCTCCTTTAAACATTTCTGGTTTTGATATTGACGGACATCCCGACCTGCAGAGACCCATTTCAAAGAGGTGGCTTCTCCCCCCCCCAACCCCCAGGACCCATTCCAGACGCATGATGTACCCCCTCAACGAGCCTCCCCTCCCCCCCCCCCCCTCCGAGACGCAATCAGGACACGCAATGTGCACCTTTCTCTATCAGAAATGACCATTGGACAGTCTCTCGCTCGCCCACATTTCCGGGAGATTGTACAGCATTTGCGGGCATCAGGGAGCTGCTATTGAAATGCGGGAGACTCCCGGAACCTCTTGTCTGTATTTATTCTGAAGTGACACTCAGGAGTAAATGTAAGATTCTGTCCTGGGTTTTTTTCTGGGAAGGGTGGGGGGGGAGCAGGGAAGATGGATGGATTAGACTGGGGGTGAGCAAATGGATGTAGTTGTTGGTGTGTGTGTATGTGGGGGAGGGGGGTGAATCCTGTGGTGGGGTTGCTGGTTTGTTGTTGATGGACTTGAGGAATTATTTTGTCCCCATTGGCCTACTGGCAGCTGCCCTCTGTCCTCCCAGGGGTTTGTGGGTAGCGGTGTGGGCAGACAGCGGCCTCAGTTGCCCAACTCTCTCTGAGCCTCCATTTACCTGAGTCCAGAAAAGAAGGGAAAAAAGAAGACAAGGAAAGAAAAGGGGAGGGCTAATTGTAGGACTGAGAGGAAGAAAAGGGTGGAATGGCATGAAAAGAGAGCGTAGACGGGAGGCAGAAAAAAGAAAGAAAGATTTGAATAGAAAAATAGAAAGCAGTGTCCTCCCCTCCTCCCTCTTTCCTCCTCCCTCTCCACTCTTCCACTCCCCCCTCCTCCACACCTAAGAAGTGGGCCATGAATCCAGCTTTTGTGATGTAACTGGTATTGACCCTTGGAGGGGCCAGCGGGAGGGAAGGGGAGAGGGAGGGAGGGAGGGAGGGAGGGAGGGAGGGAGGGAGGGAGGGAGGGAGGGAGGGAGGGAGGGAGGGAGGGAGGGAGGGAGGGAGGGAGGGAGGGAGGGAGGGAGGGAGGGAGGGAGGGAGGGAGGGAGTTTACCCAAACATGCAAGAAACGTTTCACAGACCCCTGTGCTGTAAGAGGGCCAGCTTTAACTGCTACTGAAATATGCTTTTGGCTTCTCCAGGTACCGTCCATCCTCCTTTTCCCTCCTTCCATCTCCCACTTTCCCTCTTTCACTCCTTCATACCCTCCACTCCTCAGGTCTCCTTCTCCTCTCTCATTCCCTCCTGTCTCCATCTCTTACTCTCCTCCCTCCCTCTCTCTCTTCCTCCTCCTCTCTTTCTACTCCCTCTCTTACCACTCCTTGCTCTCCCTCCACCAGTAACAACAGTGCTGCCAAACAGAGCCGCCATTCACCACTTCAGCCTCAATCACAGTCACTTCACGATCACAGCCTCTACAGTATCACAACCTTTACAGAATCACAGCCTCTACAGTATCACAACCTTTACAGAATCACAGCCTCTACAGTATCACAACCTTTACAGAATCATAGCCTCTACAGTATCACAGCCTCTACAGAATCACAACCTTTACAGAATCACAACCTTTACAGTATCACAGCCTCTACAGTATCACACAATTTACAGAATCACAGCTTCTACAGTATCACAACCTTTACAGAATCACTGCCTCTACAGTATCACAACCTCTACAGAATCACTGCCTCTACAGCATCACTGCCTATACAGAATCACAGCCTCTACAGTTTCTGAGCCTCAACAGAATCACAGCCTCAACAGAATCACAGCCTCTACAGTATCACAGCCTCTACAGAATCACAGCCTCTACAGTATCACAGCCTCTACAGAATCACAGCCTCTACAATATCACAGGCTCTACAGTTTCTGAGCCTCAACAGAATCACAGCCTCAACAGAATCACAGTATCACAGCCTCTACAGTATCACAGCCTCTACAGTATCATAGCCTTTACAATATCACAGCCTCTACAGAATCTCAGCCCTCTGCTGCAGCCTCAACAGTCACTAACATGTCAAGAGGGGCTGTGTCTGTGAACCCCACGGAGACCACACAGGTGCTTTGACCTGATCACTCCCATTTGGTATTCAGGAAATCCTGCTCCTCAACACTGGTAACAGCAAGTTTCCCCTGTGATCACAATGCCATCTTGGTCTAAAGGCTGAAGGGGCAGACTGTGGTGGTATCCTTTCTGCGCACAAAGGTACATTGATATGATGTCAACTGGTCGGACATGTTTACAGGATTTTACAGTAGTTCAGGGTGCAACTTGAAAGGATGTAATACGTTGGCTCATGTGCCTTTCCTTTGCACATGGTAGAAAATGTAGTAGAAACTGATGGAACCAATGTTGCTAATCAGTGGAAACACAGTTCTAATAATCCTGTGGAACAAACCATGAAAAACTTGCAGTATGAAGTTATTCTTTCATTATGATTGGGTTTCATATTGTAATGATTTCATAGTGGTTTTATTAGTGATGTATTGCACATTAAAGCTGACATTTGGTTTTTATACAGCTTTGCATGCTGTAAAATAAAAAATAACTGTTGCTGATTCTGACATGAACAGAGTCGTAAAAACCATTTAACAATATTTTACAAGAAGGAAATTATGCTGATTCTTTTGCCCCAAGACTTTGATACACAACACTCTTTGTGTTGTGTATCAAACATTTCTCATTTCATAATAAAAATGACTTCACTTCTAGGTTGAGTTCCAGTTCATGGTTGAAAGACATGGATTATATGTCTTTAGAGAAATTTTGCTGCACATTTTATCTTGGCAGATAATCTAGATCTTGGTTGGTTTTCTAGATCTAGCCGAATCCTCTTGAGCTTGGTTGGTGTTTTAGGCCTGAAACAAAGATGGCCTCAGTTCTCACAGTAAAGCTCCTGGGTCCTTAAAGGTCAAGTTGGGCTTCATCATTATCAGTTATATGAGTTCACTAGAACAACCCTCCCTACATTCCTGTCCCCGCATGAAAGATCCTTCTTCTTTACAGTCCCCTTCAAAACAGAGGGCTTGGGGAACAAGGGCTTAAGTGGTGCTTGTTAAAAACAACAACAGCAGCACTGCAGCAATTACAACAGAAGACCTGGGCCTGTGTTTGTTGAGCGGCAGAGTGGCATTTAAAGCTTATGGTTATGATCCAGGGGCCATTTTGAGACGTCTCCACTCTGCAATCACGTCAGGAGTGTGCCGAAAAGAGGATTATGCTGCAAGCAATAAACTACCACTGGTTGGACACCGACCTCAGACCAGAGAAGGAGATGTGGGAAGAGAGAGAGAGAAAGAAGGAGAGAAAGAGAGAACAAGAGAGAGAGAGAGAGAGGGATGGATGGATGGATGAACACTGGGAGAGAGAGAAAAAGAGAGAGAGGGGGGGGGGCTGCACCCAAAAAGAGAGAAAGAGAGAGAGAGAGAAACAGAGAAAGAGAGGATTGAGGGTGCTTATTTGTCTGGGGAGAAAATAAGCAGGACGTTTGAAAAGGCACGTCTCAGTCCCCTGATCCACCCTCTCCGGTCCCTCCTAGACCAGGGACAGGAGAACAGGCCCACCTTACATAACCAGACACTACACACACCAACAGGAAGCTGCACAGCAATCCATGGTCACTAGCACCGTTATTCAGTATTATGCGGGCAGGTACAAGTACAGGTACAAGACGTGTAGAGTAGGTTGGCACAGCTGAGCGTGAGGCAGAGTTAGGGACGGTACTGTGCCAGGGGGCATCCGATGATGCCAGCTTGGCCACAGACAGTTGCCTGGCAATGGTCTGATGGCAAGGGAGAGATGAAGGGAAGGAGGGAGAGAAGAAAAAAAGGGAGCAAATATGATCAGGATTCAGAGTGTGTTTCTGAGAAGGACATGCCTGGAATAGTACACATACGCACCAGCACACACCCATGCTTGCAAACACGCACACACACACACACACACACACACACACACACACACACACACACACACACTGTATACTGTACACACACATTAGAGAGACTCTTAATTTCCTGTTTAAATGTATGGAATGGGTAAACACAGCTCGGGGCAGCGCAGCATTGTGACCAGCTGGCCTGTGTTGCCTGAAGGCTGTAAGGCTGGTGCAGATACACTCAGAGATAATGTAGACACACACATACACAAACCACATCTTCTACATCACACACACACACACTCGTGGCATCAGACCCAGGTTTAGTCAGAAAAGAGGGAGAATGATAGAAGGAGAGAGGAAGGATGATTGATGGCTGCATGGATGGAGAAGGTGATAGATGGAGATGAATATGAGGAGGAGCAGACCATGTTGTAAAAGTCAACCGCAGAAGCTGTTTGTTTCATAGAAATAGTGACAATTATGGTCTGCTTCCTTTTCTGGAATGGTTTAGGGATGCGGTTCAGGGATAGGAGAAAAGTGTCTCTCTCTGTCTCTCTGTATATCTCTCTCTCTGTCTCTCTCTCTCTCTCTTTCCCACAGTGCTTCCGTGGTGGAGAGACAGATCTAGAGAGACCCTCCAGTCAGACTCCAAACCGCCCTGCCTTGTGCATCAAGCCTGCAGCGTGAGGAAACAACAGGATACACACTCCATCTATCCCCATCTCCTGCACAAGAGAGGCACTTCATCACTGAGAGAAACCGGGAGTGTGTCAGCGTTTAACGGATCCATGTTCACCGTTTTTGCCACTGTCTCAAGACATACTGTTTCAAGAGAACAAATCTGCGGCAACTGGAGAGCAAATGAGGAATATCATGTTTTTTTCTCCTGGTTGTGAATTATGGGGGAATTATTGTGGTCAAGCAATTTCAAGCGGGGCTGCCACCTTCCCGCAACTGGTGTAGGAAATGAACCATGAGCTATACAGAGTTCATTGTTGACTGCACACAATTTTAAGAAATAATGAGTCAAGGGGATAACCCTGTTTAAATAACCGTTTCTGAAAACAACTGTTTCCCACAGCCAGCAAAAATCTAAATGTGCAGTGTGGAAGTTAAAATAGTCCTCTCTGGATGATCTGAAAAAGTTTTTATCTCGATCTCTTGACGGATAAAAAAGGGTTTAACATACTGTAAATAGACTTATTTTTCTTGCAGAGTGCACTTTGAGTGTGTGCGTGTGTATGTGTGTGCTTATGTGTGTGTCTGTGTGGGCCTGTGGAACTCACTTTTGACTGCACATGACCCCAAGTTCCCATCACTTCTCTTCCTCTGAATAAAATATCACCCTCTTCATCCAGCCTATTAAAGTGAACTCCATCAGGCTAGAGGGAGACAGCCTGATGTCCTGCTCTATGAAAAGCCTCTTCACCCCCCCAGCCCCCACCACCCCACCCAGCTCCCTTCATCCCTCATTCTCCAACCCCTCCATTGCCTTCAGACCCAGATCCTGTCCGCTATAAACTCAGGCCCCAGATACGCAGAATGACAAGCATTTTTCAGTCCCTATTTCTGCTCCTTTACATCATGTGAGCCTTCCTGTTGCTTGCCAGGGGAAATGAAATGTTTATTATGTGGCCCTGAGGGCTTCGTCAGAGAGACTTCATGCGGGATTTAAAGAAAGGATAAGGCTTTCCTCTCTTCCAACTTGGCTTCCTCCCATGGCATATGAGAGCCAGGGGGTGGAGGCAAGGTCACAGAGAGAGGGATGGAGAGAAGGAGGGAGCAGAGAGCAGATAGGTGAGGGAGGAGTGAAGGACAAGGATGGGGGGGGGGGGGGGGTTGGGAACGGAAGGGTGGTGGAGGGAAAGGGGTAGAGAACTTGTACTGACGAAAAGATGGGGTTTGGAGGTGAGGTGATGTGTGCTGTAGGCAGGGTAGTTACTGTAGGTAGGCAGACAGGTAGATATCGTGGGTGGGTAGGTAGAGACAGTAGGTAGGTAGGTAGACACAGTAGGTAGGTAGGTAGGTAGGTAGGTAGGTAGGTAGGTAGGTAGGTAGGTAGGTAGGTAGGTAGGGAGGTAGGGAGGTAGGGAGGTAGGGAAGGAAGTCTGAATCGGAAATCCTGAGAGCATCTTCCTGACCCTTGACCCTGGCATCTTCTGGGCCCCATCATCTCTGTCTCTGTGAAGACTGGGCTGTCTGATTGATATGAAGAGGACTCCTGGGTCACTTGTCTCCTTTCTGCCGGAAAATACCCCAATTTCCTGCCATCACCGTGGCCACAGTGAGCAGGATGATATCCCATATTATCTCCGTATCAGGACCAGCTGAGCTGGGGCTCTCAAGGCCTCTGGCTTGGACTGGCTTTTGTTTTCACACACACACACACGCGCACACACACACACGCACCCGCACCCGCACAATCAAACTTTTTCCTCTATTTGCTCACACAAACATACTCCTGTGTATGATTCCTACCTCTACAACACACCCCCTCACACACACAAATACACACACACACAAGCAAATATCAAACGCTTGGACAGCAGACTTCCCGAATTGCTTTCATTCAACATCAAACACTATCCGTCAGGGATGGTCACTGAGGCTGTCCCAGCAGCAGGGGACACAACCCAAGTCAATAGGAAGACAGGCCTGGCCCTGAGAGACAGGGGGAAGGGGAAGGGAGGACAACCGGGGGGAGTTGAGGAGAGTTGGGAGGGTGGCAGGGGGGAGGGGGCAGAGGTGGGGTGGACCGGAGAAGGGGTGAGGGGCAGAGGGGGGAGGTATTTAGGAGGAGTGATAGAAGGAGGTGAATGTTTTTTTGTTTTTTTTGAAGGGGCAGAAAAAGAGGGAATTGTGGGTTAAGGAGATTGGGTAGGGGGTGGAAGAAAAGGTGGAAGGCAAGGGGGAGGTAGAAGAGGAGACGGTGGTAGTGGTGGTGGTGGGGGGGGGGCGAGAAGTCTAAGTGAATGAGCATCTGTTCAGAGGGTCTGGAGGGAGGAAGGGGGGCTGCCCACTGTTGAGTTATGACAGAGTGATAGAAATGGAGGAGATATGGAGCAATTCACCACGTGAGTGCTTGTCTGAACCCCCCCATCCCTTTCCTCTCCCCACCCCTCCTACAAAAACAGGGGGTGTACGTAGGTGAATATACACTGTATAAGAGTTCCCCCCAAGTCTTTCCTGAAACTCCCTCGTTTCTCTTTCACTCTCTGAGAAAACATTTCATGCCCCCCTCTCTCCAACGCCCTCCTCTTTCTCTCCCTCGCCCACCGCTTTCAACCCATCTCTCTCAACCCTTCTTCCCTTCCGTTGCTGAAATATTAGATTTCTCTATTCAGTGTGAGAGAGTGAGAGAAAAAGAGAGAGAGAGATGGGGGGGGGGGGGGGGGGGGCGGGCAGGCAGCAGTAACCTGGGGGTAGAACAGTGGTCCGGTGTGGCAGAGTAGGATTTGGCCCAGAGGATGCAGGAACATAATGACCAAGCCAAATATTTGTCTAGTCCGTATTCTCCTGGTATAATGAACTCCTTTCACCCAAGTCATCGGCGGAATCTCAACAGTGATTTCACGCCAGAGAGAAGGCAGGGCTTTAGCACTGGGACCTGCTGTTTCTGCCCTGACCAACCTACAGGCACACACACACTACACACACACCACACATGCACCTCCGTCCCCCTCGCTAACCTGGTTCTCTGTTCTGGTCTCCACTGTCCTCTGTCCGTGGCTTCGTACCTGGCTGCACATATCAATGCACGAGTCAAATACCTTCGAGTAGAAAAGTGAAGGGCAGTCAATAAGATATTCTTGGAATAAAGAGCAATTGAATCTGTTGAATCAAAGTCGATTGAGCTGTATCTGGATCTGATTCCTGAGCTGCCACAGAGATGGTTCTATCCAGTAAGCTCGTTCTGGTTACAGCACTAAGACACTGGAGGAATGTCACATCAGCTACAGTAGTATTGTATACCTACACACACACACTACACATACAGACATCTACACACCTGCTCGTCAGCACACAGAAACACACACCAGACAAACACACACCTACACACACACAGAAAACACATGGGCAGACCTGCACACACACACACAAACGTTGGTGTAAACTGACTTGTGTACTTTGCGAGGCCGTGCTCGCAATGCCAAGATCAACGCCTGTCACTGCCAGGAATTGGACAAGTGTGTCATAAGGAAATAGAAGGAAAGAGAAGATACCAAACCACTTTTCTCCTGACACCCCCCCCCCCAGCTCTCGCACTTTACAACCTGCCGCCTTTCTTCTTTCCTCCCTCCCTCCCCTTCATCCTTCCTTCTTTCCTCCCTCCCTCCCCTTCATCCTTCCTTCTTTCCTCCCTCCCTCCCCTTCATCCTTCCTTCTTTCCTCCCTCCCTCCCCTTCATCCTTCCTTCTTTCCTCCCTCCCTCCCCTTCATCCTTCCTTCTTTCCTCCCTCCCTCCCCTTCATCTTTCCTTCTTTCCTCCCTCCCTCCCCTTCATCCTTCCTTCTTTCCTCCCTCCCTCCCCTTCATCCTTCCTTCTTTCCTCCCTCCCTCCCTCCCCTTCATCCCTCCCCCCTCCATTTCATGCAATGTTTACTTCTAAAGTGCTTCCACTCCCCAGTGTTGTTGTAACTATAGAAGTTTGTAATCCCTCTTTTTCTACTTGTGTAGGTTCAGATGTGGGTGTACTGTACTGTGGGTCTAATTTTCCGATGTTAACCTTTGCAACCCTGTTGGGACTGTGCACCTCTGGGGGTATTCCAGGTAGCGGGTTTAGTGAAAACTCTGAGTTGATTAACCCTGAAAAGTGACAGAGAGAACGGGATTTCCGTTCCAGAAAGAGAGGTAACGAAACCTTTTGGTAAGTTTCCATGGTAACCTACTCCGTGAAACTAATCTGCTCGCTAGCAGGTTTTCCATGCAAACTCTGCGTTTCTACATATCCCCTCCCACTTTCTGAGCCATCTTTGGCAGGCATGGGATATTCTTTCCTGGTTCAGCCGAGCGATCTCGAACAAAATTGTATTTGCTTAGTTATACGCCGGCAGACGATTTTAAGACTGCGATTGGATGTGCTTTAATTCCCTGATGAATACCTAAGTTAACGTTACCGTTTCCCGTCACAATTTGTAATTTATTTTAGCAGCATTCTTTTGGGCCTTCATCGCTAATGTTACACGCTGTGGACGAGGACTCAGAACTGACCAAATGCTTTTTGGCACTGAAATAAAGACAAATAATTACATTTATATTTGGTCCTCCAAACATTGAAATCTAACAATGAGTATGTTTATCGGCTCCTACAATTTACATGATTCACCTGTGACCATGTAGACTTACAGTCCTGTAACTGGTGTTTCAGTCAATCTTTTTCAAGATTAGCCTTCATTCTTCTAACCTAAGTAGGCCTACACCATCTCTTGGTCAGTTTTTGACACTTTCTTCATGATATGCAGTTTGTAAAACTCATTTACTTGCAACTGGGAATGCATGAGATTACGTTACATTTCACAGTTCCACATGTAGAATTCATCTGCCATTAAACAAACATCTCACTGTATACAGCATCCATGCTCTGTTCAACAGGATCAAAATGTGCAAATAGCTTTTATATTCATAATTCTCATAATGACAGTGTAACTGACAATTCCACACAAGCCTGCAAATAAAAGTACATGGAGAGCGAACTACCAGTAGCTACCATACATCATTCTCTGCATCCATTTCTGCGGCAGCAGTCAACGTCTCTTTGTCATCTTAATCATCATCATTACCATCATCCTTTGATGAAAAGCATTCTGTTGGGGGAAACTGCTAAATTGAAATAGGCACCAATTGATATTTACTTTGTATCATGTCGAATATGATTAAAACCAAGGTGACGTCGAGGCTACAATAACAAGCGTATAGCCTAAGGAAAATATGTCTTACCTGTTCGTAGTATGTTTTTATATTTAATATAACATCGAACATGCTATTTTATTAAGTCCACCACTTTTTCTCCTGTAATACTATCGGACAGTGTGGTTACATTTTCAATGTATGGACTGGCTATTACATTCAAATGTATGCATTGAGCAGTTTGTCTCCCACGCCAATTGTATACGCTGCTACAGCCGTGTTGCTTTTTTCCGGAATATGTGCTCAGATTCACCATAAACACGTTTTAACACTTCTAACTGAAGTGTGGTGAAGTAGGAGGACCTTTTTTGTTGCCGGGTGCCATGGTGGATCCTAGTATGGGAGCTCCATTGATGTTGGCTTTTAATAGTTCTCATGCTTGCGCTTAACTCAGAGTTGTGGTTAACAAATTCAAATCAGCTTTTCTGCAACCGAGTTTTCGGATGTTCCCATTTTAGAGTAACTCAAATCAGAGTTCAGGGTTTGTTAACCAGCTACCTGGAATACCCCCCTAGTCCTTGATTGTCAGCTGCACTTAAATGATGTTGTTTGGTGTGTGTCCCTTACGAGGAGAGTGTCTGCTAATTGAATTACTGTAAGTGTAAAACATATACAATCCTTCTGCCCCCCTCCCGGGACGTCCAGGTACACAGCCCCACCCCCAGGGAGAGAAGACACTGCCCCACCCCCAGGGAGAGAAGACACGGCCCCACCCCCAGGGAGAGAAGACAAGGCCCCACCCCCAGGGAGAGAAGACACGGCCCCACCCCCAGGGAGAGAAGACACGGCCCCACCCCCAGGGAGAGAAGACACGGCCCCACCCCCAGGGAGAGAAGACACGGCCCCACCCCCAGGGAGAGAAGACACGGCCCCACCCCCAGGGAGAGAAGACTGACAGCCTGTGTCCCAACCTGCTCAGGAGGAGAGAACTGCCAACAACCAAGAACATAAACAGGTGGCTGGAACTAGTCTGTGGAGGACGGAAAACACACACACGTAAACACACACACATAGAACAAGGCTTCCAGCATGAATAGTCATGTTGTGTACAGTAGGACACACTCAGCTCCCTCCCAAACCCACCCAGCATGAAGTCCCACAGACACGCAGCTGTCTCAGACAGACCCATTTATTTAACAGTGTCTCCTGATTATTTTTGTGTCAGAAAGGTACTGGGAGCTCACTGTACTGCTAAGGTTGTTTTTAGCCTTGAATGTTTCAACAGAAGTCTATTGATAGTTAACATTTACACTGGTTGACCTGACGACATGTCAGAGATAGACATGCTGGCTGTTGTGCAAAATCTATCGTCTGGCTACAACTCTCTAGCGAACACAGTTTATCTGAGGGCAAACATTTTGCCCACCCCAGTTCAAGCTCCCCCACCCCTTTAATCTGTGTGACCAAATCACATGGAGTGTCTAGCTACCACTGTGTCTAGTTTTGTTTGTGCTCCTGAATACAAGGTCCACTGTGAGTCAAGTAGGCCTAAATGTGTAGAGAAGCC
Source organism: Hypomesus nipponensis (assembly GCF_054491055.1). NCBI lineage: Eukaryota > Metazoa > Chordata > Actinopteri > Osmeriformes > Osmeridae > Hypomesus > Hypomesus nipponensis. The sequence continues at coordinate 5,740,808 of NC_140382.1, read as the reverse complement.
AACCATGGCGACGCCAACTGTCTGCCCAGTCATAGTTTACAATATACAACTCCGTCTTTCTCCTTCACAGCTTACACACAGGACCATGGTTGGTTGTGCAGGTCAGTATAGGCTACATCCAGTCCCACAGAAATCCGCAGCAGCCTACTCCTACCGTCTCCATAAAGTACAAAGCTTCATCTCGACCGATAGAGAGATTCTGTCCTGTTGCACAGGTCACAGAAGGCTACTGCCACAGTGGAGGTATGTGTACAGTAGCCTGGCCTACACCCACCTCCAGTGTACAGTCAACAGCCCCGACATCTAAACAAGCCTTGTGTTACTGCATCAAAGAGCAGCCTTGTGTCCTCATCAGGCCTGGGCTGCAATTTGGCACCCGGGTGTGTCCCCGCCACCCGTATGGGTGTGTCCCGCCCCAGTGCAGCAGTAATGACCCCTTCCCTTCTCAGGGAACCTTTGATCTGGCCTCTCTCTTGGCCCCGGCGGGGGCTATTTCTGGAGCGTGGGGGTGGGATAAAGGAAGCCTTCAGCTGGGTGCCAATGACCATAATTGAGCAGCTTTGGGGTGGCAGTGAGGTAGCAGGAGAGGGGCTGAGGGGAGGAGGGGAGAGAGAGAGAGAGAGAGAGAGAGAGAGAGAGAGAGAGAGAGAGAGAGAGAGAGAGAGAGAGAGGGAGGTAGGTAGGCACAGAGAGAGGGTAGGCACAGAGAGAGGGAGAGAGTGAGAGAGAGAGAGAGAGAGAGAGAGAGAGAGAGAGAGAGAGAGAGAGAGAGAGAGAGAGAGAGAGAGAGAGAGAGAGAGAGAGAGAGGGAAGGAAGGAAGGAATGAGGGAAGGATCTAGAGAGCGCAAGCCAGGGGTTGTAATTAAGACAAGGGAGAGAAGGGGAAGTGGCGTTTGTTGGGAGTGTATGGGAGTGTGGAACGGTGACACCCAGAAGACAAGCACAGGGTACAGAGTGTGTGTAGGGGCTGTAAAAGAGGATAGTAATGAGTCAGGGTCCATTAGCACCCCCCACCCCTTTTACACCCCTGGGGGTAGGGGGACAGCCAGGTCACTGTAACTGTGACATCACTAAGTCTCTGAACTAGAGACATTAAGAAGGTGTATTATGGAGACAATGACAGGGGCTCCTGCATTTGTGTGTGTGTATGTGTGTACATGTATGTGGGTGTGGGTGTGTGTGTGTGTGTGTGTGAGAGAGAGAGAGAGAGAGAGAGAGAGAGAGAGAGAGAGAGAGAGGTCACTGTGACATCCCTGTTCATGTTGGCGCTTCTGACCTAGCTGTCTTGAAACACCATGGGGTGACATGTTTATGGCAACAATTAGGCATAGAGGGATTCACAAACTCTTTCAATTGGGAATGACGATCACATACTCAATACGACAGACTTACACCAGTCCATGAAACATGCACCAACAGAACAGCTCTTTTCACTCATTCACATTTTACGTAATAGAAGCACTGAATCTAGCGGACCGTTCCCTCTCTCAGGTGCCGTGTTTGTTTACGCTAGCTGGTGTACAGACTCTGGGTGTGCTGACACAGCGTGGGCCTGGTGGTGCACGGTGGACCAAATTGCAATCTGTCTCTATCAGAAGATCTATGTGCCCATTTCCCAGTTTGGGCTGATAAAACTGATAAACGGTTTGTTTTTGTTTTTAGTCAGGGTGGATGAGGTTGGCGGCAGTCAGTTCTAGAGAGAGGGGGTGATTATTATGAAGGTAGGATGAAGTAGAGGCAGAAGGCAAGGTGTTGTTTATTGATTGACGGTAATTGTGGTCATTGTAGTTGTGTCGTGCTATGGTATTTATGCCTGGCTTGTGAGTGGAGCCAGCAAGGCTGCTGTAACAGGCCAGAAACTCTGCACCTGACACTGAAATTATCATCAGGGGGCATTGCCAGGAATTTTAGTTCCCAAGAGAAGACATTGCAAAGGGCAGACATATTAGTCCTGGCCATGTACAGGCCCTTATCCTTCCAGACTGTTCTAGGCCCCAAAGCTGGGGGCCCTGAATCCCCTGGGGCCCTGAATCATCTGGGGCCCTGAATCATCTGGGGCCCTGAATCATCTGGGGTCCTGAATCATCTGGGGCCCTGAATCATCTGGGGCCCTGAATCACCTGGGGCCCTGAATCATCTGGGCCCTGAATCATCTGGGCCCTGAATCATCCGCTTTCCCATCTTCTAAGCAGCCGTGTTGTGTAATAGCAGTGAGACCAGAAGAAGTCGTTAAGATATATAAATCTGTCGAAACAGAAAGCCTTTCTCCCCAGCCTTCCAGGTCTTTTGTTTACAGGTGGAGCCTCACTTTTCCTGGAGAGACCAGGTCTCTCCTGCCCAGGAGAGATGTGTGTGAACGTGCAAACAGATGTTTGGGTGTAATAACTGCTCCTGGAGGAGACCCTGAGAGGTCAGGAGGACAAGCTGAGAAGCCTCAGCAGCTCTGGGGTAGGCCCTGCTGCCAGGCCCCCTGACCCGTACCTTGGCTAATGGAAGTCCCTCCAGGTGTGGTGCCTTGCACCACTAAGGGCTGCAGAGTGCTTCTGTCAACAAGTGAGACGCAGGTTGACGTAGGTGATAGTCACAGAGAAGTGAGTGGGAAAAGGACTAATGGGGACACGCTTTTTAGAGATTAGGGTATGTGTGGTTGTCAGTGTGAGTGTGTTTATACGTAAATGTGTGTGCGTGTTTGTGCTTAAGAGAGAAAGATAAAGGCGCGGGAGAGAGAGGGTGGGAAAGAGGGAGTGAGAAAGCGAAGGAGGGAGGGAGATACAGGGAATGAGAGAGATAGAGAACTCACTGGAATCCTGGATCTAAACTTTTTTTTCTAATGAATGCTGCCCACAGGACAGCAGTCATTAGCATCAATCACCTTCTCTCTCTTTCATACACCAATTCTATACAACAGGTAATTGAGTGTCTAGCTAGACGCTGGGGAATTGTCTGAAAAATGGCCAGTGATTCCAGGTCTCAGGGTTTGTGAAGGCAAGTCAAGAGGCTTAAGTACCTGTAATGGCACAGGAAATAATCTGACGCCTTGGGTCATCATGGCTAATTATGCTTTCGAATTGCATCTATCAATTCAATTAGACCATAAATAAAGGGAGGGAACACTAAAGAGTTGTGGAAGGAATGGCTTTGCTTTCACAGATTCTGTGACCTTTCGCACAATATGCTTCGGGTACAAGCGCACTTGATTGGGGGTTTATGTCAACGGCTCGTTTAACTGTGCAGTAGCCTACCAGTTGGATTTAAGCGGGCCCGTGTGGCCACCCCCTGGAGAACGCGTGTAGTTGCTCGGCGCAACCGCTGGGCTTGTAACTTGACACTTTGCTCTGCGGTGCCTTTGCCCTGTCTTACCCACAGAGAGGCTATTTAAAAAGGAAAAGGATGGTTCCAGCGCTCCTGACTCCGTAACCCCTTCACGAACCGAACTTTCTTTCCGACTCCTACGTCCTCTACTCTGGATCGGCATAAATGAATGAACCACCGGGCAATAACGGAAGAAAGTCATCCGGGAAATCTTCCTGTCTAACTATCCCGTTAAATCCAGGAATTTATGTCGGGCTTGATAGGGGAATCATTAGGAGTTTTTTCCTCTGGAACGATATTTCAAGCTTCTCAAATGTGTAAGACGGCGACTGGTGCTTTCTGTCCCCCTTGCAAAGGAGTCACGTTGTAATTAAAGGGTCAGGTTTTTGACTGCCAGGACAAATGAATACAAATGAATTTAGGGACCCGAAGGAGAGATTGCAGAACCTCTCATCTCGACACAAAGTAAGTAGGCTATTCTTCCTACTAAAAGATGCTTTGCTGATGAAGTGACCATATCCCTTACCGACCCAAAGCGATCTCACTGACATAGATGGGGGCAAGACGTGCTAATATCAACAAGATTTAGGAGACTACCTTGGTTCTAGAAATAGTTATAACTTTAGAATGAATGCCCAATAGGGCTGAAGCTATAGTGCACACACCGCTACCTGTGCCGGTTGGCACCGGTCCAGAAGTCAATTTAATCGGTCATTAAACTGTCCTGTTGCCCCCACCTCTCTGACGCCTGTAACGGTCAACAAATAGGCTAGATGCAGTTGCAGCTATTAAGCTTTAGCTTCCGAGTCATTGCTTTTGTATTATATAGCCTACAACTTCACATCTGTTTGAATTGTGTTTATTCCTAAAAGTTAAACATTGCTGCTAAAACAGTGACTGTAGGCTATATAAGTTCTGGCCTATTGATTTTGCATTGTAAATTTATTTTATTTATTTTATTACTATTAGTTTTTAACGGCCAACTTCGGATTTGGGATAAACTATGCAATCATTGGAATGCATACTGGGACCCTCATTACTCCTCCTCCAGCACAGTGCATGGAAATATGAATTTCTCCCCGCAACAGTTTAGGCAGTAGGTTATCCACGGAAAGCTTTCTTTCTCAAAGGTTTACACTACTGCTTACAGTAAACAGATTCCTAACTATTCAGACCCCAACTACAGAGACAGCAATTACATGGACCGCACTTACTATTGACCTTTTTTCCCTTTAGTGGTAGCTCTAGAGTCGAGCTATGAACGTAAACGCATATGACATGTAATCTGGATATCACACACATTTAACTACGATTGAGCACGTTTAGGATCCAAACCTCCTTAGCTCACTCAAATTTTGGAGAACTATTCTTCGGGGAGTCTATCGTGTGTTATTAATCTATAGCCTATTGGTCTCAACCAACAGGAAGTCTGGCGTTTTTTGGTCAACGGTTCGCATCGACTGTTGTTCGATGGGATGATCGGTGATGTTTTCCAAAAAGTCAATGTTAATGCGCACATTTTGCTAACACTATGCAACGAGCACTACATGATTTAGGCCTATCTGACAGCCAGCTTTTGATTTCTATAATGAGCGGTCTTATGGAAACTTTGATTTAAAGTTCTTGAACATGAATATAGACCAGACTGTCAAGCTATAATTGTGCTAGTAGTTGATGAATGAATGGATCAATGAGAGGAAGAGGAAAGGAAGGAAGAGCAAGGAAGTGGACCGAGGAATGTCCGGAGTAGTGTCAAAACACCTCTGACCCGTCAAACACTTTAAAGACACATTTCTATTTAACGGATACATTGTTTCTAAACCTTGTAAGAAAAGAAGTAGGCTCCTACTAAAACCATGGACGTTTTATTTTTGATTTCCCATTTCAGCAGTATTTAATGCAGGATTGCATTCAATCATAACCAAACATGACCAGGAAAGTTCTATTAAAATAACAGCTTGTTGGGGAATTGACAGTTGCCAAAGTCTAGCACTCCAAGCTTAAATTCATGAACAGATCGTTCATCGTATTTAAGGATGTCTGTCACTGTCACTCTCCACAACGGACACCGTAATTCCGCGAGAGCTATGGACAGATCCAAATAGTGTACAGTAGAAAACGCGTGCCTTTACGACTTGTTCCATCCTTTGTGTCCGCTAGGTGTCGCCCTACACGTCATCTGACATTTACGAGTATTCCCTGATAGGGCTCAACCCCCTGCAGCTACCATCTGGATAGAATCAAAGCGTTTCAGACAAGAAGTGTGACCAGTCCATTGAAATTAGATTGACTCGCAAAATAAATGAACGAATAAACTTCCACGACGGCCGATTTGAACTATTATATTGTTTCCGATCGTTTTATCATAAAAATATGTTCCACTCTATATTCTGTATCTGCCCACTAAAGTGGTACTGTAAGTAGCACACTGTATAAAGTAGCACACTTATTACAACGTCTGGAACGTTGTTGTTGTCCATTAAAGCAAAAACGCCTAATAACAAGGAATTATACACATTTGATTATCTGTAGAAAAAACTCAGTCAGAGAGGTCAATCCTAGCCAGTCATTAAAGAGTTGTGCAGCGGAGATGAAAGGGGGGAGGAGGGTGGAGGTGTAGGCCTGGCCAGTGGTGCACTGGGGGCTGCGTATGCTCCTCTCCTCATCAATGTCTGTCAGTGTCTGCTCAACCGTAGGAATTTTCCACTGACCATGTGAGGAGGGGGCAGCACCAGGGTGTGTGCTTACGGCTCAGAGTGTGTATGTAGTCATTGTGTGTGTGTGTGCGTGTGTTTGTACTGGTACTCTGTGTGTCAGTGAAAGTGTGTGAAAGTGTGTCTGTGTAGAAGGGGGCAGGGAATTCCTCTCCCAGAATGATTGAGTAGTGGGGAAGTCAAGAGAAACCACACAGACTCGTAACGACCCAGTGAAAGTGGCTGTTTTCGGATTCCCTGCGGGCCCTGTCGTCTTTGGGCATCAGGCTGTCGCGCACGCGTGTCTGCAAGTGTACGTGTGTGCATGTGTACGTGTGAGGGGTCTGAGAGGGACACTACTGAGTGAGAGAATGAGTTTGTGTGCACGAGTGCGCAAGACAGCAAGAGGTAAAGAGAGTGGGAGAGAGGTTGCGAGGACAGAGAAAGACAGAGGAAAAGAAGGTAAAGAGGGAGGGAGAGAGGACAGAGAAAGACAGAGGAAAAGAAGGTAAAGAGAGAGGGAGAGAGGTTGCGAGGACAGAGAAAGAGAGAGGAAAGGAAGGTAAAGAGAAAGACAGCTGTGAAGAACGGGCGAATCAGCAAAAACGATGAAACCACATACGAGACTAAGTGTTGGGTAACAATCGAAAACATATAACTGACAAATCTGGTTTCAAGGACAGAGTTTCCCCTTCCTTTTCCTGTCAGACTCCCTCTTACTCAAGTGGAGGCGATCTTGGATGCCTCTCCTGTCCTGTTCAGTGAGTGCATGTTTCCTGAGAGCGTTGTAGCACACCTCTTATGATGTTGACTGGAGAAGACAGACTAAAGAGGATCTGCGTTGCGTGACTGTGTGTGTGTGTGTGTGTGTGTGACGAAGCTTACGGAAATTTCTGGCGTCCTGTGATTGACGACGGGGGCGGCTTGTCTCGTGGTCCTTGTGTTTCTCAAGCTCAGCTGTCACACCAGTGCCAGGGCTGCCATAGGACACCTCCGCCGGCACACACAGACGTGTTCAACAGACATAACACACGTCTCAGCTACGTTAGCACTTTCACCACTGCCTCTGTGAACTGTCCTGCACAGGTTCACATGACATTAGACTCCCTGTAACACGCACGCACACCACTTAGGATCCCTCCGCCTTTCCCTCACAACTGTAGAACTGTCTTGACTGCGTCACATGAGAGGGAAACTGCGTTGTTTTCAGGGCTATGGAGTGCAGGTGAAGCAGATGTTTTGTGGCTGGAGTCTGGGTCATTAGAAGTTGCTCTTCAGGGGAATTCTCTGAATTCATGACTCAGGTCCAGCAACGGATCTCCGCCCGGCAGATAAGAGAATATCTGAGAATGCAAACAGCTGCCTGCTGGGGTGAGAAACACACACACACACACACACATAAACACACACCCATAAACACACGCACGCACATACTCTCCCACGTCTCAGCAGCCTCAGCCAGCTGTCGGATGGCACAGCGCTGCGTTGCTAACCGGGAGATCAGATCAGACGGCAGAGTTCTCCCGTTCTCACAGTCGTGCACGGCTGTGGTCAGACGGCCCCGCAGCCCGACGCCATGGATACGCACACTTCCTGCTGTGAATCATCCAGGTGCTCGGCACCTCAGGGAGGTCTTTGTGTGCACGTGTCTGTCTCTTCGTGCCTGTGTGCGTGCCAGCGTTTGTGCCTGGTAGTCTGTGCATCATGTGATTGTTCATGTGCACGTAGAGGCCTCTGAATGTGTGTGTGTGTCTGTCTCGATGTACCTGCACAGCGCTATTTGTGTCGTGGCTTCACCCCCACGTTCTGTCTGGAGAAATTCACAGCTGCTAAAGTCATTTACGGCTGTGTGCGAGTGAGTGTGTGTGTGTGAGTGTGTGTCTGCTTAAGTCAATGTAAACAGGGTTAGGCCCTCCTGTCACCAGCTTCCCTCATCACCCACTGAGCTGGCCTTCAACCTGTCAATCCGTCACCCTCACAGGCCCCGCCCCCTCTGTCTGCCACACACCTGGCTGTGCCCTGCTGGGTTCTGAGAGGGGACCTGTGTGTGTGTGTGTGTGTGTGAGGGGGAGTCAGGGAGAAGTTGAGAGGGCACAGAGGGGGGTGGAGGGGAATTGAAGAGGATGGCTGAGAGGGAGACAGTAAGGAAGGGGGGAGGGGAGAGTTAGAGGAGGGGAGGAGGGTTGGAAGAGAGGTTGGAGCGAAGCAAAGGAGGCGGGGAGAGACAAGGATGATGGACAGAATGACCCCGGACTGCTACTGTATTCCTTCTTCTTCTACTGCCAGGTTATTATGTAAGTGA